>NW_006408538.1:25768246-25842509 GCF_000296735.1 Chrysochloris asiatica | reverse complement strand
AAGGAAGGAAGGAAGGAAGGAAAGAAGGAAGGAAAGAAGGAAGGAAGGGAGAAGATGGTGGGAGAGGAGGCAAGAAATGGCCCCCACAGAGATGGGCAAACAGGAGGTCAAGGAGGGAGAGGACTTTGGGGGACGAGCAGGGTGGGGTAGGGGGGGAAAGGAGAGACAGACAGAAAGCAAACCCGCCCACCGAACATTAAATACCTAACAGGAGATGACAAATCAAATGGGAATTACTGCGGTAAAAACATAATTAGAAACTTGATTGAAGTTAAACAGAATTTACATAACACTGCAAATTAACTTTACACGGAAACTATTCACTGGGAAGGCAATGAAAAGGCATTTCATTAGTAATCTATATTTAAACAATAGGCACAATGGAGCTTTCTGATGAGGAACTTGGTGCCTTCAACTGGAGCGAGTGCAAGAGCCTGCTGGAAGTCTGAAGGCAGTGGGTGCTCCTAGAGGAAGTGGGCAGGGTTCAGGGTGGGGATCTCAGTGCCTGCTAATGTACAGTGAAGGGTGGGCACAAACGGACCAGGCAGGGACTCAGACTCAGATGCAGAGCCTGCCCTTCACTTGCTGTGTGACCTTGGCCAAGTCCCTTACACTCTCTGGCCCTCAGTTTCCTTACCTACAAAGAGCAGGTTGTAGAAGGTTTATATGCAGGTGTCTTTGCGGCTAGATATTCTACAAGACCCTAGAGATAGCAGAGAGCAGTGGTGAAGAGCTTTGGCTTGGAAGTTAGAATGGACTAGGGTTCAAAGCCCTGCCCTGGTTTCTCATTTGTTAAGTGGAGAGAGTGACTCCACCCCAACCCACTTCCCATCACCCCAGCAGTGGAAGGATTTAAGGAGAGAATGGGGGGGCCGGCTTAAGAAAAGTGAGGACAGGTTTACTTGCCCAATGAGCCTGGCACAATAATTAGATTACCCGCAGCATGAGGTCACTGCCACCTGCCACCAACCACCATCAGAGTGACTTTCAATGGCTCTCCCAGTCCTGGAAGTGGGGTCCGAGGGGCATCAATCAGCCCCTGTCTCTTTCCTGAGGGTGAGGAATGACCACATCCCTGCCCAGCTCTACTCGTTACTCAGCGTGGTTGCTTCATGTCACACAGACATGCTGGACTCCCTCAAGGCATCCCATACAGTCTGCACACCATGCCCAACACCTGCACAGCCTGACGTTCCTCACCTCACTCTCCCTGACCAGCGGATCATGCCAGCAGGCTCACTGTTGCGCTGCAAGCGGCTGGTTTGCTTGCCTGACCTCTACCACCCAGCCAGTTTTCCAGCTCTGTCATCTCTGTGCACCTACCCATGCCCTGGGCTTGGCACACACTGGTGTAGGTGCTCAGCAGATGCTGGCGGGCATCAAAGAGTGGTCAGGGGACACTTCCTGGAGGAGGTGGAGCTGGAGCTGGGCCCTAAATGGAGAGGAGATGACCTAGGATCTTTGTTCTTAAGGGAGGAGTGGGAAACCTAGGCCAAACCTTGAGTAGAAGAGGGGAAGCAGTGTGGAGACTCTGGGACTCTCCCAGGCTCTCTGCTCTGCTGGCACACTGCTGGTGAGTTGTTGTCGTTGTTAAGTGCCATGGAGTTGGTTCCGACCCATAGCGACCCTGTATAGGGTTTCTGAGGAGCAGCTGGTGAGCTTGAACCGCTGCCCTTGCAGTTCAAATGGCCTTGTAGTCTGGCGTCTTAACCCACAGCGCCACACCAGAACTTCACACTGCTGGTGGGTGGTGGGCTGGAATTTCAGTCGTCTTCTCAGATGCCAAGCTCAGGCCTCTGGCCACCAAAAGGGGGTACCCAGAAACTGAGTGACAAGGTGAGAAGCCGGCTCCAGCCTGCATCCTGGCCCACAGACCCCCTGCTGATGTTTGTGGTAGACACCAAGAGAGAGCAACAGGAGGGAGCAAGGGAAAAAGTCCAACAAACAACAAGTCTCACACAGACGTGGGCACCCACACCACACCACCACACAGACACAAACCACACACACACCTCCCACACCAAAATGTAGGCACCAGATCCACACACCACATCCATACACACAACATCTACATATCCACTTACTCATATCATCATCAATACACACTTCACCCCCACAGGGTCCTAGCCAAAGGCAGAGAGCTCCCCCGATTCTAACTAAGAGAGGGCAGCTCTGACACTAACAGTTCCAGACAGTTTTATGGGTGGAGCTTAGGGATTCAGCAGGGAGCTGCCGGGTGGGTAGTTTTCCTCCAAGACTCAGAGGTCAGTGACTGTCTTGAGTCTCCCTGAGGCTGGTGTATGAGGGAGGGGCCTCTCTGCCCCTGTTCAGTCCAGAAGCTGCCACCCAACACCCTTTGTTTTCAGGCAAGTGTTCTAGGGACTCAAGAGCCCCAGAGCTGAGCGGCCAGGAGACCTAAGGGAAGTTTCTCAAATGAAAATCCACACTTTACATAAATCTCAGTGAACTGGGTCAACTGGGGCTAGGGAGAGAGAGAACCAGTTGGTCAGGGTGACATGGGCAGACGCCATGTGTGGCTCAGTGTGTGGGTACCCTGACTCCTCCTCCCTCCCCAGAATGTCCCTCTGATAGGGCCTGTGTCTTGAAATCTCTGAGCCCGGAGTGTGCTTTCCCCACTTAGCCCAACGCGATCTTCCTCATCCATCAAGAGCCTGCTGTCTTCATTCTCTTCCTACCTCCCTGTCTGCGCAACCCCCTTCCCTGCCTCTCCATCACCCTTACCTCTCCGAGCTGGGGACCCTGTGACTCAGCCTCAAGCTTCTATGTTCTCTGTCTTCATCATTTCCAAGGTGATTTCATCCAGCCTCATGGCTTTCAACACCATCTATAGATGACAACTCCCAAATTTATTTCTCCAGTCAGGACCTCATTCTGCCTTCCAGACTCATATATCCAACTGCCTACTCAACCTTTCCACTTGGATGGCTCAAAGGCATCTCAAACTTACATTTCTAAAACAACTCCTGGGCTTTGTTCAACTCACCCTTCCTCCTCAAAAATACGTGTTTCTCTGTAGCCATGCCACCTAAGTAAATGACCCCCTTAGTCCTACCAGTGGCTTCTGGCCCCAACCCAAAGGACCCCTTCTGCTGTTCTCATTGTTGTTAGCTGCTGCTGAGTTGATTTGGCTTCATAGCAACCCCACGTGCCCAGAGTACAACTGCTCCATAGGGTTTTCAAGACCGATTTGTTTTTCAGGATCTTTTGCTAGCTTCCAAGTCAAACCACCGATTTTCAGCTCATAGTTGAGCAATGAACTGTTGACACCACCCAGGGACCTGCTGTTCACATGCCTCCCCCACCTCTGGAATCCACCAGAAAGCCTGTGCTCTGTATTTGAAATACATTCAGAATCTCTTCTCACCTCTCCCCTGCTATCACCCTCATCCAAGCCGCCATCTTGTCTCCCTGAACATGAGCACTAACCTCCCAGCCATCTCCTACGCTGACATGAGCTCGTTCCTAGACTTTCTCCCAACTTCGTCTCCTCCCCCTTCACTTTACCCTAGTCACTCTAACTATCCTCCTATGCTAAGTGCATAACTGCCTCAGGGCCACTGTGTTTACTGCTTCCCCTGTGCCCAGCAGAGGAAAGCCTTACAGCAGCGCTCACTCGCCTCATTGCATTCAGGGCTCTCCTCAAATGTCACCTTATCAGAGCCTTCCTCGACTCCGCCTTGTCAAAGGACACCTTAGTCTACCCTAAGAGCCTCTCCTCTTTTACCTGGCTTAATTTCTCTTCTTAACACTTAGCATCACCTGACCTATTGAATACATCCACTTCTTAGGTAGTTATGATCTGTCTCCTCTGGAGAAAATAAGCGCCAAGAGGTAAGGGAGTTTCTCACTGTCACAACAGTGAAGCACTTGACTGCTAACTGGAAGGCTGGTAATTCAAACCCAACCGGTGATTCTGTATGAGAATGATGTGGTGACCTGCGCCTATAAAGATTACAGTCTAGAAAATGCTATGGGGCAGCCCTACTCTGCTATACGGGACACTGTGAGGCAAAGTTCGCTCAACAGCACCCAACAACGAGAGTGCCAACAACAAGGCCTGGCCTAGGGTAAGCATCAGTGAGTGTTTGATGAGTGGATTAATGGAGAGATGCATGAGCCAATGGGAGGATGCCTACGTGGCATAATGGATGGGGATGGGTACATGGGTGCCTGAGTAGATGGGTGACGAGTAGATGAATGGATAGGAGAGTGTGGATTGATAGGTGGAAAATGGTGGGATGGGAGGATATGTGATAGGTAGATGGTTATACAGGTAAACAGGTAAAGCATGAGTCATGGATACAGCCAAATGAGTGAGTGAGTGGATAGGTGTGTGAGGAGGGGGGAAATGGGAGAATGAACAGGTAAATGGAAAGGTACATGCTCTGCAGGACATGAGGGCATGGTCTCTGGATCCTCTCATTTTTTCTCTAAATCCTCACTTCTTTGTCAAGATCTGGCTCAGACCTTGCCTCCTTCAAGAAGCCCTCCCTGACTTCAGTGTGGCTGCAATGGTCTAATAACCTCGTCCTAGAACCCTTCCAGCTCTAGACCTTGGTGGTCTTGTACCTGATCCAAACCCTCTCAGCTGTGACACCTGGAAACCTCACCTCTGCCCAAGCAGACAGGCTGCCCCGGGATGGAAGAACTCATATGTGAAACCTGCTAAGGCAAGACCCCCAACTGGCACACATGAAGAGTGGATGGTCACGTGGGGCCAACATCAGGATCTCTCTGGGGAAGAGAGCAGGTCAGAATTGCAGCTCGCCAGCTGTTTTTCTCAAGCATTAGTGAAACTGTGGGAGCTGGTCTGGCCAACGGGATAAAGTCAGGATGCTCTGTTGTGGTCAGAACTTGCTGAGGGAATCTCAATTGTTGTTGTTGTTAAGTGCCGTCGCATCGATTCCAACTCATAGACACCTGTAAATCTTTGAAGGAGCAGAAAATCTCATCTTTCTCCTGCAGAGCGGCTGGTGGGCTCAAACCATTGACCTTGTGGTTCACATTCCAATGCTTATCCTAGAGAGCCACCGTGTTCCCGTGAAATCCCTAGCATGCCCATGAACTAAGCTGTGCAGATAATTATTCTTACCTAGGGTTACCCGGGGGATGACTTTGGAGTTTTGAATGCTGCCACAGGGAGACCACGGCCACATCTCCAGTGGCCCTCTTGCCAACTGGGCCTCCTCAATCAGAAAAACCTCTCTTCTAAGCCCCGTCTGGGCCCTGCTGACCCTGTGATTTAACCCTTGGCTCCACCTTGAGGCTGCTAGAATGACTCAGCTTCACATAATACTGAGTACTGATGGACTCACAGAATGCTCGGAATTGGAACCAATGGGGGATCTGAGTCCAGAATCCATTTTACAGGTGGACAAACTAAAGTACAGAAACATTTTGTGCCCCACATGGTTAGTTAGCACAGCACTGAGAACCACAAGGTCAGAGGTTCAAGCCCATCACCTGCTTCTTGAAAGATAGATGAGGATTTCTGCTTCTGGAAAGATACAGTCTCGGAAACCCTATATAGGGTGGCTGTGAGTCAGAACTGACTCGACAGCACACAACAACAATAACATGGACACACAAGGACTCTGGTTGGCGCAAGTAGTTTGCACTTGACTACTAATCAAAACGCTTACTGATGAAGATCAAAGATCACAGCCTTCAGTATGGGTTGCACCTCAATGTAAAGAAAACAAAAATTCTCACCAGCGGAACAATAAGTAACATCATGATACCCAGAGAAAAGACTGAAGTTGTCAGAAACTTCATTTTGCTCCACTATCGACATTCATGGAAGCAGCAGTCAAGATACCAAACGACGTACTGCATTAGGCAAATCTGCTGCACAAGACCTCTTTAAAATACTGAAGAACAAAGACGTCAGTTTGAAGACTAAGGTGCATCTAACCTAAGCCATGGTATTTTCAATAGCCTCATATGCTAGACAATGAATACGGGAAGACCAAAGAAGAATTGATGTATTTGAGTTACGGGGCTGGAGGAGAACATTAAAAGTACCATGGACTACCAGAAAAACCAACAAATCTGTGTTGGAAGAAGTATAATCAGAGTGCTCCCTAGAAACCAGGATGGTGAGACTTTGTCTCACAATTTGGACATATTATCAAGAGGGACCAGTCCCTGGAGAAAGACAACCTGCTTGATAAACTGGAGGGACAGCTACAAAGAGGAAGACCCCCAGCAAGATGGACTGGCACAGTGGCAGCAGCAATGGCTCCAAGCTTCACAGTAGCTGTGAGGATGGTGCAGGACTGGGCAGTGTTTCCTTCTGCTGTGCAGAGGGTCACTAAGAGTCAGAATCAACTCAATGGCACCTAACAACAATAACTAATCAAAGAATTGGCAGTTCAATCCACCCAGAGGAAAGCGCTGGAGAACGGTTTCCACAGCCAAGAAAACCCTATGAGGTAGGTTCTGCTCTGTAATGTGGGGTCACCATGAGTTGGAATCGACCTGATGACAATGTGTTTATGGAAACCTCACAGGAGGGACAGAGAAGCTCTGCAGGATGTCTGGGAGTAAGGGCGAAGGTGGCCATGTGTCCTGGGCTCCTGCAGGTACACAGAGGGGAAAATGGACAGGGTGTGAGGAGGTGGAGATGCAGATAGGGTTCACTTCCCTCCCGCCCCATCCCCAGCCACCAGCTAATCTCTGTGGCCTCCTGGGCCACTCAAGCACGCCTGGGACGCCTGATTTATCAGAGGCGGCTGTGTCCTTGGCTGTGTCCTGGGCAACTCCTTCCTTGTGGGGTCTCTTGTGAATATCTAAGTCTTGTTTCTTCTGGGGTTTGGGGGCTTTGTGGTGTTGTCTTTTCCTTCTTGGTGAGAAAAGCAGAAAGCTGTCACCTTCTGAGGCAGGGTGACAGGGAGAAGCAGTTGGGGGTATTTTTAGCCACCGTACAAAGCCCCTGCAGGGCTCTGCTATCTGTACGGTGCTGGCTTCAGGGAAGTATCTCACACGGAGGCCAGCAGCCACTTCCAAAGCCACACTCTGACCCCCGTCTGCATTCTTTCCTCATTATGAATCGCTCACCAGACCTTGGCCAGCATTGGGAGCTATGTTGTTTGTACAGCACAACTCAAAAAAATCTTCCCTCCCTGCTTCCGCTCAGCTAGTTAGCCCCCTCTGGAAGCTTCCTGTCTACTCAGGGGCTCAGAGCAGCCTGAAGTGGGGGGAGCCTGGTGCTCATTTATTTCATGTTCTGCAAACTTCAGGCCTTCCCCAGCCTTCCTGACTCTTGGGCCCAGTTGAATTCTACCTGTGCAGTAATTTAATTAATAGTCACCTTTACGTCAATTCACTTCTTTTTGGCATTAATAAATCAATCTGGCCTTGGCTATAAAGCAATCGTGTCCATGAAATAAATGACTTGATATGCTAGTTCTATATTTCCAATTGTTGTTGTTGCTGTGAAGTGCTGTCGAGTCGATTCTGATCTATGGGTTTCTGAGGAGCAGCTGGTGGGTTTGAACTGCTAACCTTGTGATCCACTGCTGATCCTACAGTGCCACACCAGGAATCCATATACACCATAATAAGTCTATAATGAATGAAACAGAAATATATGTTCTTTTGTTGTTGTTGAATGTCATCAAGTCGGTTCTAACTCATAGTGACACTGTATAGGGTTTCTGAGGAACTGGCTGGTGAGTTTGAACTGCTGACCCAACCATGAGGTTGCCACACCAGGATTCCATATGTTCTTTTAGGTACTATCTAATTCTAGAATCTTGCCACATGTGGCCCAAGCTTAGAGCTTACCAAAGTGAGGTATCGGGAGAAGTGGTTGGCTAACAGGGTCAAAGCCCCTTCATTAGCCCAAGAGTCAGTTAGCAAGTCAAGCCAGGGGAATTGAGAGGTCAAATCATGGTGCGTCACAATGTTTCAGTACTATCCTCTCTTCCAAGCACTGGGCAAGACCTTTGTTTCTCCCAAACTATTTTGCTCTGAGAACTTAGGCAATGGGCACAAGGCCTCATGAGGAAACTGGTCCCAAGATACGGTCCCAATGAAGGCTGCAGCCCAGGCAGAGGTTCAGAATCCAACACGGTGTCTTTTCCCAGCATCCTCTGGGAAGAGTGCTCTGGCTCACCTCAGCCCATTTCTGTCAGGCTGGAGCTGGTCAGCAGGGGCTGGAAGAGTAACCCTCTCTCCGGTTAGATTTGGAAATGTAGAACACAGTACTAAGTCCCACAACCCGCCCTCTTGGTCCTCCGGCCCACTGGGTCTCTTGGGGCCACGACCTCCCCATATTTAGTTGAGGAGTGCACTCCAACAATTGTGGTGGCCCCACGGACACTCTCTGCCTTCTCCTGCCTGCCTTCGGGTTGCAGACCCCAGCTGGGCCTCTGTTCTTGTGCCATGCTGCCCACCCCTCCCTCTGATAACAGGATGTGGGTGTCAGGAGTGTGTGTGGGTCGGTGGGGAGTGGCCTCAGGACTCGACTTCCTGAAGCCAGATCGGTTTACCACAGTCAGTTGAGCTAAGGACCGCACAGCTGTGAGTTATAAATGTTCCTGTCAGAGCTGGGTCAGGCAGCCCTGCTGCTGCCCCCGGAGCCTCCCTGCTGAGGTCCCTCCTGTAAGAGACCCTCCCCAGGGCCAGTCCTCACCACCCCTGGGCCCTCTGGAGACACCTCTCTGAGATACAGAGGTGACAGGGCCTAACATGAACATCCTCTGCCCACACCTCAGTCTTCCAGAGTCTGTGCTTCCCAGAGGCAGGGCTGTCCTGGGGGCCCACCCAGCACTAACCCCTTGGATATATATGGTATATACAAGGGAGTTTGTGGGAAAATTCCATTATGTTTTAATTCCAGTTTTTTATAAATTTCTGAAGCCCCTTTATATTTATAATTACAAATACAAAATCAGAAAGAACATATTTAAAATGAGCAACAAAATCACTGTACAGTCTCAGACCTTAGGAATCCAGAGCCCTTTCTCACGACGCCCCTTTAAGCAATTTATCAGAAATGGTTACACGGAGACACCCCTGACTGCAGTTTGCTGCTCCTCCCACCTGAAACACTCTATGACTCCCAGCAATTCCCAGTCCTCTCCGGGCCTTGCAGAAGAGGGTGCTAAAAGTAGGGATTTCTGGTAAACTCACCTCTCGTCATACAACTAATGAAATCACTAATAATAATGCCTAACATGGATGAAAGGAGTCCTGACCTGCCATTACAGGTTAAGCACTGGACTGCTAACCATAGGGTCGGTTAGGTGCTCCTCGGAAGCCCCATACAGGGTCGCTGAGTCAGAACCGACTCAAGGGCACTTAAAGTAACAATGTGCATGAATCTTTATATGTTACCATTCTGCGTTGTGGTTGTTGTTTAGTGCCTTCGAGTTGGTTCCAATCCATAGAGACCCTGTATAGGGTTTCCAAGGAGTGGCTGGTGGATTTGAACCCCCGACCTTGTGATGCAAACCAACCTTGTGGTTGAGTGCTAAGTTGTTGTTGTTAAGTGTCATGGAGTCGGTTCGGACTCATAGCGACCCTGTATAGGGTTTCCGAGGCTGTAAATCTTATGGGAGCAGAACACCTCATCTTTCTCCCGCGGAACGGCTGGTAGTTTTGAACTGCTGACCTTGCAGTCCACAGCCCGATTAGTAACCACTACGCTACCAGAGCTAAGTACTTTACGTGAATTAACTAATTTAATCTCACCACAACCTTATGCGGTAGGTCCTAGGCCCATTTTAACTGATAAAGAAGCAGACACAGAGAGTTAAGCAACCCACCCAAGGCCACACAGCTAGAAAGGATATGAACTCAGCCTGCAATGACCCAGCATGCCCTTAGACACTTCCATTTGCTCTTCTCTACAAGATGCCCGGAGAGACTGGAGGAGTAGTGACCGAGTCCTGTTTTATTACAATTCCTCACTCATTCCACACCGGGCCACCCAGCACTACAGCCTTGTCTGCCTGGGGCTCTTCAGGGTCTTCCAAGGACAGAAGTGAGTTTTCTGGGGCTAGAAGTCCTAGAAATGGGTCCACCTCAAGAGACTCACAGGGAAGGTTTTCTGAAGGCCACAACAGCATGCTGTTCAACCCCCTCATTTTAGATTTAGAAAAGAAAAGGTGAGAAGGGTGAATCGGCCTTCTGAGTGAGGGTCACCTTATGTGAGGTCTAGGGCTGGTCTCTGGAAGGGGAGGGATGGGCAGGTTTCCTGCAATCTGGGGATGACCAGACAGCTGCTTTGTTTTCTCTTTCTTTCTTTCTGACCCTGGTCCCTCGGCCTTCCAGGCTTCCCCAGATTGTGTGCACAGTGATAAATGTGCTGATGAGCCGGAGCTCTCTGGCACGGCTCTGGTGTCCCTCACAGACACACTGACGTGGAGGAGGAGAGAGTCAGACAGAATCGGACTCACTGTGGGGAGGAAGCCCAAGCACTCCCATTTTACAAAAGAGGAAACTGAGGCTGAGGCTCAAGAAAGCAAAAGCCACGACTCGAACTCTGGTCTGTCCACTCTGGGCCTCCAGGATTTCCAGTGTCCCAACCCTGACCCTGACCTCTGCTGTCCAGACCACACGCTGGGCTTTCGAAAGTCATTCTTCCTTCACACCAGACTGGGGGCGGGGAGGAAGGACACAGGGAAGGCTGGCTGGCCACACTTGATCACTCCAGGTCACATGGCCAGTTCTTGGCCTCCTAGAACAATTAAACCAGAGGTGATACCTGCTGCCTGTAGGCTGAGGCAGTGGTGGCCGGCAGGCCAGGGACTTTCCAACCCTTGACTCCTGTCCTTGCTGATTCTGCCCTCTCTGGTCTTCTGCCCTGGTATTCCCAGACCCTCCCAGAGAGGGCCTCAATTTCAGTCACTGAACGTCTTCAGCCAGCTTTGTTATTTCCTTATTCTTACTGAAATCACTTCTAGAGTGTCACTATGAGGCGGACTAAACCAGATAGCACTGGATTGTTGTTGTTCAGAGCCATCAAGTCGGCTCCAACTCACAGCGACCCTGAATAGGATTTCCTAGGAGCGGCTGTTCAAACCAACCTTGCAGTCCAGCGCATTAACCGACAGTACCACACCAGGACTCAAAAAAGCAGAATTATCTTTAATTTAGTGTGTTCATTGAATGTGTTTTTTTTCTTCTAATTTTGGGAGCAAGACTCAGACAAGGTCAGGTCATGTCCTTGGGAGGTCTGCATCCTGGCAGAGACAAAGAGACAGGAGAAGGAAGAAGATAGATTGAGCAAGTGAGTGGAGGAGAGAGACAGGACAGCAGGGAAGGCAGAGAGAGGGGAAAGGAGAGGAGAGCGAGGGGCTCTTTGTGGACAGGCAGCGAGAGGGCCAGTGGGGGGCAGGGCTGAGGTTTTCAGAAGGACACAAAGAGGGGCTAGTTTGGGCCCTAGGCTCAGCCTAGCCCTTATTTGGCTCAGATGTTTCTCTGGGAGCAGATAAAGTCATCTTATGATGACAGCAGTACAATACAGTAGGGTGAGCCCTGGAATGGAAGTCCAAACACCTGGAGCAGGACCCATCTCTGCCACGTGTCTTGCTGGCATGCTAGAGCTTTCTGGGTCCTCGTTCCTCCGTCTGCACAGAAACAGTGGATGAGCTGTTTCGGTCCAAGAGTGCAACTACCCTGACATTCAGATAGGCTCACTAACCCCTCCTGAGTGGACTTACCTTTTGACCCCTTCCTCTTACACCTGATTGGGGGCTACTAGGTGTGTCTGGGGTGGCGCTGTGGGTTAATGTGCCAGACTACAAAGCCGTTTGAACTGCAAGGTTGGCAGTTCAAGCTCACCAGCTGCTTCTCGGAAACCCTACATAGGGTCGCTATGGGTCGGAACTGACTCGACAGCACTAAACAACAACAACAAAAAGGTGTGTCTGGTAGTGTAGTGAAGGGTTATGAGTTGGGTTGCTAACTTCTAGGTTAGCGGTTCGAAACGACCAGTCACTCTGTGGGAGAAAGATGAGGCTTTCTGCTCCCATAAAGATTTACCACCTCTGAAACCCTGTACAGGGTCACTATGAGTCGGAACCAACTCCACGGCACAGGACCGACTCCACGGTACCACCACCACCACTAGGGGTGTCTGAGTGCTGAGGGGGAGACAGGGCTGTCCTGTGTGACAGCTATAAAATTAGATAATCAGCTAATCACCAGCAAATTAGCATCCCATCTTTACATAGAACAAATATAGTATTTACGTAAAAGTTGTTAGGAGTTTCTCTCTTTTTAATTAGCAGAAATAAATGCAAAATGAATGGTAATTAGGCAGCTGATGGATTTGGTAGTACAATTATGCCTCTAGCGCTGCCCCAGTCCTTAAACATTTCTGCTCCTGGGAAGCGGGAGAGTCTATTTATATAATTTATGGACACAACCAAGTTAGCAGGCACAGAGGGACAAGGTCTGGGCACTGCTGGGGAGGGTCTTGGCTTCAGGGCAAGGCCCAGGGAGGGGAAGGAACTGCAGTGTACACAGAATGGGGTGTGGGCTGTGCTGACGATGGACTGTGAGAAAGCATCACTAAGATCCCCACGTGTCTATTTCAGGCCTGAAACTGGTGCTGGTGGCTGACTTGTGTCGCCTGGGAACGGCCTCCCCAGCAGGAAGCATGCTGGAGCTTGTGAAGGAGCTGGGAGCAGATGTTTGTCCGCTCCGGTCCACCTCTCTCTTCTATTCCTTCACTGAGCACTTTTCCATGCGGTACCTTGAGCCCCAGACAGGAAGGGGATATGTGTCCTTACCCAAGGAACTCAAGGAATGAGATCCAGAAGTACTACACTGAATCGCAGTGGGGTTACATTCTGGAACTGAGAACTGTGGAAATACAGAGGCAGGAGTCTGGAGAGGAGGTGATTTGGACAAAGAGACCTGAGTAGGGTTTTGAAGGATGCGTAGGAGTTTTCTGGGAAGGTGGGAAGTGTAAAAGGCATGTGCAAAGGCAGGGAGGTGGAATCAAGCGACTGCAGGAAAGCATTCACCAAGAGTGCAGAGGCTGGAGAAGTAAGTAGGGTCTCATAGCAGCAGGTCTGGGTTACCAGATTAAGTGTTTGGACTGGATCTAGAAGTTATGGAAAGAATTGTACGGAGGGAATAACTCACAGTTATCTCCTGACATTCCCTCCAGCCCCCAGCCCAGGAGAAGACCCTTGAGATAGGCCATTAAAGGTCCAGCTCACGAGGCAGGGGGCTAACTGGATTGGCAGGAGAGGAGGCTTGTCTGTGGGGAGGGAAGGAAGGAGGGTGCTTGCTCTATGGATGAAGGAAGAGGGGGCACACTGGGCCCTCTTAGCTCTCTGGCGTGACCTGCTCCCATCCCCACCCCCACGCTGCCCCAGCCAGGTCTGGGGAGTGGGAGAAGAGCACCTGCCTTGAAGCCTGTCCTCTCAGTCCCAGACTCAAACTCCAGCTCGGACACTACATTTTGGGATGACCTTGAAGAGCCACTTTCCACTCTGAGCCACACATTCTTATCTCCAAAGCAAAGGCTTGAGCTTAAATTGGGAGAGGCTGCCAAATCAGCCAATAGACCCATTGCATATGCTAGGGTTTTAAAACCAACAGAAGGAATCAGGCAGGGCAGCCCTCTCCCATTTGTCAAAGTCCCTCCGGCCTACGCGTGACTTGGGGCAGCTGAATGGAGTCTGCAGCAAGGTCCAGGGTGGGAGAAGTGAGGGCAGAGGCCTCCCAGTCAGACCTCTCTCTACAGGAGCCCTGGTCCATGAACGCCTCTGGGCAGCAGCAGAAGGAAAGAGGAGTACACGGCTACAGAGAAGCAGTCCTTCCCGGCCTCTGACTCAGTCTGCTGGCCTCTGCAGTGGGAACAGTGATAACTGCCCACCCAAGTCCTGGGGTAATCAGGAAGAGCAAACAAGCCAATGTGCGTGGTTAAACAAGTCTGTTAAACCATAACTGCACACTGGCTGCCCCAAAGGATCTCACAAAAGACTGCTCCTCACTTCCCTGTGTGGACAGCTCGGTAACCTTGGGAACCTGTCCTGCAACAAGACAGAGCTCAGACAGAGCTGGACCCTCAGTCCCCAGACATTATCCACTGTCACTCTCGGGGTGCGCTCTGCATTTGTAAAGGAAGACCAAGATCACACTGCACCGCTGCTCGGCTCTGTAAGCTTCACTGTTGCCTTTGGCCAAAATCAATAAAAATCTCAGCTGTGACTGTTTCACCAGAACAAGGGGCCGGGCTTCTTGCAATGACATCCCACCCCTGGAGGGGGCCTAGGGTCCCTCTTCATCTTACAACTTCAGTCCCAACTCCAGGCAGCAGCTAAATAGGGCAGGGGTCGTGAATGTTGGTGGGAGAACAAGAGAGGGTCATGCAGCAACGCTCTAAGTGCCTCTCCCAAGGCAAGCCTGGTGCCATTCATCAACTGGTTTTCAGGGTTGTGAAAAATCAATGGCATTTGTGCTGCAAACTCATCATTAGGACAGGAGAAACTCTGCAATGGGATTGATTTGTTTAAATATAATAACACAATTTAACAGAGAACTGTGGAATGGGGGAGGGGTCAGTAAACCAAACACCACGTGACAGCTCAGAGACCAGGAGAGGAACCAGCCTTTGAAACCTTTACACCACGGCTTCCCAGCCCTGCCACCGAGGAGGCCCAAGGGGTCACGTGCCATCACCAGCACCAGAAATGCCTCTCAACAGCCTGGTGTCTGGGCCCAGGGGCCGCTGGCCAGTGCTATGTTATCCTTGGGGGTGACTTTGACCCAGTATACTCTGACCAGGCACTTACCAGGTACTGTGTGGGGCCATTGGAGAATGGTTAACCAAACCTGGTCCCAGCACCAAAGGCAGGTGTATGGGAGACAGTATGAGGCCAGTGAAACGGGGACTCCCCAGCGTCCTAGGAGATGCGGTTGGAGTGTCTGCGTCAGGACAAGAACTAAAGAAGGGGCAGTGAGGGAAGACAGGGCTCTGATGGGGAGGATGATTGAGGACCGTTAACTCTACTGATCCTCGTTGTTGGGAAGTGTCCCAGTACAAGGTTTCAGAGGCTGTAACTGTCTTTGTGGGAACAGAAAGTTTCATCTCCCTCCCGCAGAGCAGCTGATGGGCTCAAACCAAGGACCTAAACACGTTCCAAAAATGTGCAACGGCTTTATACAGATCACTATGAAGAGGGACTGTTGTTATCCACATTTTACAAACGATACCACTGAAGATCAGAGAGATTAAGGAATTTTCCCAAGGTCACACAGTAAGTGAGGATGCTGAATTTAGATCTCCATATTGAGAACCCCAAACCTGTGCACCAAACTTGTAAACCCTTCTGCCATCACGGGCACTTGGGAGATGTACTTTTTGCCCTCTTGGAGCTGGGAGACTCATCAGGTAACTTCCTGGTGACGTTTAGTGGGGGAGGGCCAAGAAGGAGTACAGAGAGCTAGGCTATTCGTCCAGGCAGGCGGTGCCTTCGTCGTAGACTTTGCGGCCAGCTTGGCTCTGTATCCCGGGTGAGACAGGGGCATGGTCTTTCTCAGCCTTCCTCAGAGTGATAGGGTCTTGAGGGGGAGGAGATGGGTGACCACATGCTGCAAAGACCATGCATGGAGCGAGGGTCCAGAGAGGTTGGCCTGACTCTGAGAATTGGGAGGGCCCAGGGCAGGCTAACATCCCCCAGAAGGTGTGGGAAGCTTTGGAGCTCAAGAAGCGCTGGCATTTGGACTCTGTGCCTGGTGACCACAGAAAGCAATGCATTTAGGGTGAAGGGGCAGTATTTAGTGGCAGGAGATGGTGAGAACTGAATGCCAGCAGGGGGTGGGGTGGTGGTGGGGGGCACAGACCCCAGAGAGGGTTAAATTGAGAGGAAGGAGACTGAGTATCAAGGATGACCCAAGTACCTCCTCCTGCCCTCTGGGGGCTTGGAGGCCCAGCTTTGCTGACCCAGCGGCTGCCTGAATCAATATTAATTGACCCAGGACCCCAAGGAGGATTGGCCCCTCCCCCCAGGAAGCCCAGGACCACTGCTATCTGACCTGGGGGAGGGCAGTGCGGGCAGGCAGGCAGCCACTGACTCACTGTCCCCCTGCTGACCTTTTTCCTTTGTCAGCAGGCCACTCCATCAATGCAGGAATGACCACTGTACTCTCTCCTGGCTGTCTACAGGAAGGGACCACTGTACTCTCTCTTGGCTGTCTGGACCATGGCTGGGGCTGGGGCTCACTCAGCAATCCTGCTTGTGAAGAAGGCGTTTCTAAAACATCTCTAGAACCCTGGGGACAGAGCTACCAGACAGAGCTCAGGGAGAATGAGGCCTAGTGAGGCCTAGGCAGCCCAGGATCTACCAGCTGTCTGCAGGCACAGCCCCAGGACAAAGACCCCCTTGCTGCTGACTGAGGGGAGGGGAGTACAGGAGGGAAATAGAGGCCAGGCCTTGGGGTTGGTCAAGAGTGGTTTGGCCATTGTTGTTGTTGTAAAGCGCCATCGAGTCGGTTCCGACCCATAGTGACCCTGTATAGGGTTTCCAAGGAGCAGCTGGTGAGCTTGAACTGCTGACCCTGCAGTTCAAACGGCTTTGCAATCTGGCGCATTAACCCACAGCGCCACACCAGGACTCCATAGGAGGGGGCTTATAAGGGTTAAAAGGAGCTCTGGTAGCTTAGTGGTTACGAATTGGGCTGCAAACCACAAGGTCACAAGTT
The DNA here is from genome assembly GCF_000296735.1 of Chrysochloris asiatica. Taxonomy (NCBI): domain Eukaryota; kingdom Metazoa; phylum Chordata; class Mammalia; order Afrosoricida; family Chrysochloridae; genus Chrysochloris; species Chrysochloris asiatica. Next base: position 25,825,817 of record NW_006408538.1, on the reverse strand, counting down.
CCAAACTACCAGCTGCTCCGCGGGAGAAAGATGAGGCGTTCTGCTCCCGTAAAAGATTAACAGCCTCGGAAACTCTATGCAGGGTTGCTATGAGTCGGAACCTACTCCATGGCACATAACAACAACAACAACAACATAAGGGTTAAAGAAGAGGGCTGATCCCAGAGCGTGTTAACAAGTCCCTGAGCTAAGGGGGAGACCCAATGGGGTCAGACTAGCCAGTGCCCTGGCTTCCGGGATGCAGAACTTTGGTGCTGAAACTGGGACAGTCCGACAGACCAGGCTGAGTTTTAATCCCATTCTACCACTTTCAGACTGTGAGTGGACTTTCTGTGCCTCGGTTCCCACATCTGGGTTCAATTAGACCATGGCTGCAACATGCTTGCCACAGTATCTGACACTCATTGTTCAGCAATTGGCAGGTGGTTGCTGTTATGGGGAGCCCTAGTACGAGGAAGATCACTAGCACACACTGAGTCTATGAACTCTGTACATAAAAATGCTCACAGCACTTGGGATTTGGGGCCATTTTCACCCTCATTTTAGGCTGAAGAAATTGAGGCAAGGAGGGGTTAAGGCATTGGTCCAGACTACCGAAGTTGGCCAGTACAAAGTCCAGAACACCACTTTCATTTGTCTTGGGCTGACCACAAAGGCCAGGAACAGCAGCCCAATGTCGACATGCTTCTGGTCACCCTGACCCAGGGCAAGACCTGCAAAGCTACACAGTCTGAGCAGGTGTGGCCAGCCACTTTGGAGCTGGAAAAGGAATTGGCAAAGGCCCCGTGTTTTCAGGGAGACTGTCTCAAATCTTCAGCCTGGGCCTTTGAGACCATCCCCTCTGTCTCCAAAGACACCAACCAGATTGATTAAGCTCCCAGAGCCTTACTCCACAGCACGGCAAAGGAAACTCCCAAGATGTTTGTAATACCCAGGGCCCACTTTCTTGTCTGGACACTTTCTTCTCATGACCTCATGCAACAACACAACAAGCTCAGAGTATCATGCCCATTTTAGAGACTGGAAAACAGAGGCCCAGAGCTCTAGTAAGGTCTCACAGCTGGACTTGAACTCATCCAGTTCCAAAATCTGGGCTGGTCTTGGGTGTGTGATTGAAGGAGGCCAGGAGTCCGTCTGTCTGTCCGTCTGAGAGCAGGACACTGGCATCATGAGGTCAGCATGAGAAGCTCGGGATAGGGTCACAACCTCCACTCTTAGGGTTCAGGTAACTCAACTCTCACAGTTCAAGAAAGCAGCCCAACGTCCCATGGTAGGATGGCCAGCCTGGCAAAGACCTGGCTAACAGCCCTGGCAGAGACCCTCCAATTTGGTCTCAGAAGGTAAGCATGCAATGTCACCCCCACCCGGGCCCCACCCGGTCCCTAGCAAGTCCTCAGCACAAAGAACTGAATACTGGCAGAGCAATTAGCTTCCAGCACCCAGGAAAAAGGTCGCTGTAGTAGGCAGGCAGGCCCTGGCTGGGCAGGGCCCTGGGAAGCTGGGTCCGGTTATTTTTAGCATCTGGATTCTAGAGGGCGGAGGCTCCCTCCCCACCAGGTAAATGTCAGCGCCACTGGACAACTCAGCCAATTAAAGCAGATGGAGCCTCGGAGGAGAGAGAGTGGCTCAGGACCCCTGCCTGCCTTCCTGCTAGCTCCCTCAGCCTCCAGGGGTACTGTCCCCTCCTCTGCCCAAGCCTGACCCACCTGCCACAAAGCCCTGAACAGGAAACGCTGGTTTGATTCTAAAAGAAGCTTCCCAGGAGCCAAGAATCCTGGGTTTGAGTTCTGCCTTGGTTGTGTGGTATTGGCCAAGTCTTGTGCCTTCTTGGATTCTAGTCTTCCTTCCAGAAAGTGGGTTTCCTGGAGCCCACATGCATAGAATGAGGGTGCTGTGAGCTAGGGGTAGTAACAAGCCTTTAAAATGAGGAAGGCTTGTTCCCCACCCCAGCCATGATAGGTGGTTCCTAGGTTATCCCAGAAAATAATTCTGGGCTTTCAGAATGGGAGCCCAGGCCAGCCCACGCTGACAGGTCTGAGGTGGCTGCTCTGCCAGTTTCTGGGGGAGTTGTGCCACTCTGTCTATAGCAGAAGGGTGAGTATGTGGCAGCTGAGGGTCAATAGAGGCTCAGCAAACGCATGCTGGGCTGAACCAGGTGGCCTGAGGGGGGAAGGGGCCCAATATGGAGAGGGTCTGGCTCTGGCACAACCTTGGGGAAGACCCCCTATGCTACCCCTCAGCAAGAGGGAAAGAAGACCATTTCTCAGCTCACCCACAAGCCCTCATCACAGAGGTCTACCTGGGGAGGTAGAATCCAGGGGCTTATTGCCCGGTCCTCCCAGGTGACTCCAAAGTAACTCCCAGCCAGAGGGGGTGCTAGCTACAGCAGCCACTTTTTAGTTCGCTGCCCACCAAGCTCCCGAGGGGCCCTGTCTTTCTCTTAGGACCAAGGTACTGCTGACATCCTCCTCAAAGGCAGACCCTGCCCATGGACTCATCATCCTGCTGTGGCTCCCACATGCCTAAAGCTCAGACATCCAAGAGATACTGAGGCACAGAAGTGGGGCAGTGATTTATTTATCAGGAACATTTAACAAGTTAGAAGCAAAGTACAAACTTTCTTCCTCCACTATCTGGCCTCCAGGGGAGCATTTCCAATCTCATTTCCTTCTCTGGCCTGTCTAGGTCTTCCATCTCAGCCTGGCTGATCGGCCCCTAAATGTTACCCACCTTGGAGCCTGGCCACCAGCTGTCCACTTTGCTTGGGATGCTTTTTTTCCTCTCACTGTTTTATTGTGAATTATGTGATAGTTTACATGGGAGAACATTAGCTTTACATTTATCCTATCATATAGTGTTACATTGCCATGGTTACAATTCCCTCCATGCATCATCAACCAACCAAAGGGTATACCCCGTAAGTCTGCTCCCCTAGTGATCAGCACACAGCCCCTCTCCCTCTCTGGGTCTAGAGTCCCCAGTCATTCCATCTCTCCACGTCATCCTCTCTGCCTCTATCTCTGGCGTCACTGTTTCTCTGGGTAGGGTCCCACTCTCCACTCTTCTCCCTTGATGGTCCCAGGGGCCTCCGCTCCTGGACTGCAAAGTCAACCACCCCCTTCCTTTTGCTACAAAACATCTACCTTTACATTTCCAACCCTCACAGTCAGTCCTGATAGTAATTATTTACTTTGTGCCACAGGAATGCTATCTCCATCTCCTTTCATCAGCCCCACCCAGACGGATTGGATACTGCTCAGTGGAGATTCTACCTTTTGGTTCTCAACTTTATTTTTATTCTTCAGGGCCCAGATGGAGCTCTGCCACCTCCAGGAACTCTTCCCAAACTAGTAAGTCCCTTAGAGTTCCCACAGGCCCAGTGGGTCCCCCATTGCTCAGCTATATATCTGGTAAGGTTATAGGGTGGTCTCTCCTTATCCCCTTGTACTGTGTCAGCTTTCAAATCCAGCCCTGACTCCCAGCGTTCTCTCTGGCCCTGGCTTCGGGGTGGGTGGCAATCCCCAGGCCTCACTCCCTGTCTAGGTAAACAGTTGGGAGGGGGAGGATTAACAGCAGCAGCCTTGGCAGGAGGTGATTACAGAACAAGGAATGCTTAATGGAACCAGGTCTGCCGGTGCCCTGTACAGACCTCAGCTCCTGTTTCAGGCAGGTCTCTGCAGACCCCAGAACCTCCTCCACTCTCATGCTGTACACCTGGGGGCCAGTCCCACCTTGCTGCAAGCATCCTGCAGCACAGCAGGGCAGCTGTGAGGGTCCCCCATCATGTCTAAACTCTTCAGGTAACCAAAGCAGCTGAGGCTGGCAGAGAGCTTAGCTCTCCACCTGGAAGCCCAAATGCCACGCCGTGCCTGAGCACCCTCCTGTCTATGGGCAGCACTTTCCCCTTCTGTGTCCAGAAGAGGTGGGACCAAGTGATTTCTAAAGACCACTCCCTCCAGGCTGCGGGCGTGTTAGGCTACTCCAGCCCCCGCCTCTATAGGGTTATGGAGGCTTTGGACCCGGGGACAGAGGGCATGGGTGTGGCTGTCCTCCGCCCAGAGAGAAACAGCCTTTGGAGCCAGCTAGCAAACGTCAGCGGGAGGGAGACTGCAAAGGGTCAGTGAACACCCTAGGAACTGGTCCCACACAGTTTATGCAGATCCTGGCTTGTCCTTGGGGAGTCCGGCTGGTAGCCAAGGTCAGGGCTCCCTGGTACATGATGTGTAGCCCCAACCATTCACAATCAGTGTGACACTCATCAGATTCTGGGAGAGGCTGAGAGGAGCCCACACCATACCCCTTGGGGAGGATGCCACCAGCCTGACCCACTGGCCTCTGGCATCCCTCAGGATGACGCTGGGTGACCCTGGGCTGGCGTCTGGGCCTCTCTATCCCCAGTATGTCCCCTGAGGAGGATCATCATCTTAGGCTGGGGTCAGTGTGAGGACAGTACAGCAGTCGTAGGTCTCACTCTTCTGGAAGCAGGCTGATTTTCCTCTCCTGGCAAGTAGCTCCTCGGCCCAGCGTACTGAACAGGGCACTGTGGGTTAGCAGTATGTACACCGGCCAGAGGAGACCAGCCCCAGCCCTGCCTCTCTCTGCTCCCCATGGAGAGTTTGAGGCTTCAGCGGACAACACACTTACCCTTACCCCCGATGCCCCCCAGGACTTCCTGGAGGAGTTTCTGTTGCCTCACAATCCCTTTGGGCTCCCTATTCCCTGCAGGAGCAAAGCCTAACTTCAGCCCAGGCTTCACGGGGCTCTGTTCCATTTCTGCTTTCATCTAGGCTGGTTGAATGAATCCTCCCCTCCAGCTAAACTGCACTCACCCACCCACCAAGTCACTGCAGGCCCCAGAAAACCCTGCGTTTCCACTCCTTTCTGTGGGAATCCAGTACACCCTTCCTCCAGGCAGCCTTCCAGCCTCTGGGAAATGTTGCTTCTCAACCTTTGTCCTTTGTCCACAGAGGGTCCCCCTTCCCCCATCATCACTGGGAAATCTGTGCCTGGGTCTTGGCCTGAGGCTGTGCTCCCACCAGCATCTCTAGCACAGAGTGGGCGGAAGTGCCAAGGACGATGCTGGAGCCCCGAGTGAATAGTTCACAGCTTGATGCTAGTGGGAACAAACCTACCTGGTGTTAGACAAAATTGAGCTTGAATCCTGATGACACCAAGAGCTGTGTGACCCTGGGTGAGTTCCTTAACCTCTCTGTGCTTCGTGTTTACTTGTCCGCACAATGGAAGTAAGTGTAGCTTCATTGGGCTATTGAGACCCTTGAAGACATGGTGGTCTGTCACCTCCTCTCAATTTACAGACCAACAGACAGTGGTTCAGAGAGGGCAATACCATGTCCAAGGGCATCCAGCAGGGTGGAGGCTTGAAGGACCAGCCAGGACACTGCCTGGCTCTCCTGACCTAGCGAGCGTCCCACCTTGGGTAGGAATGAACAGTGGGCTGACGACTATTTTTGACTGCAGGCTGGGGCGGAGGCAGCAGGGTCAGGGCAGGCTGAGGGTAGGGGCGTGGGGTGGGAGGCCCAGCTGCAGGCAGCAGGTTCTGGGCAGAGGAAGGGAGGGAGGCATGCATTCTCAGCTGGCTTTGAGGACTGACAAGCACGTCACATGGGGACCCTGGCATCCCAGCTCTGCCTGCTGTAAGCTAGACTTGGTATTCAAGCCAGTCCCAAAGCCACCTAGCTCTGTGTAACCTTGAACATCTGGAACAAATGGACTGCTGGTGTTATATCTGCTGACAAAGCTGTGCTGCAGATGAGGGGTTTGGAGGGGCTGGCCAGGGAGCATGGCCACAGCGCTGTAAGAAAAACTGCCTGGGGTTATTATCTACAAACGCCAAATAAAGCATGCCCCACAGTCCCTGCTGGCTCCATCCACTCTCTCATAAACGCCTGAGGAAAATCCCCACCCCCTAGTGCCCACAGTCCTCGGGGTCAAGTCCAGGGTTCACTCCTTGGTGCCAGACACCCCCAGCAGCATCACCCAGCACAGCCTGCACACCCACACATTACGCAGTGCTAGCTACGGCCCAGACACTTCTGTAAGGTCTCTAGAGCGTCACCTACAATTCCTCACTGTCAAGGCCTGCTATTTCAGATGGGGAAATGGAGGCACAGAGAGGGTAAGTCACTAATGGGAAGTCATAAAGTGAGTACGTGACAGAGATGGGAAACCACAAAGCCTTAGCTCAGAGTCCACACCCCAATTCATGCCCCTCTACCCACATCACCCACCACAGGTCTGTGGAGACCCTCTCATCACCAGCCATGTGGTACTGCCAGTCATTCCGCACAATGACACCTCTCATCTGTCCCCAGGACTCTGCAGGCTGCTGGGGACTCCACGACCTAATGTGGAACTCACCTGAGCTTCAGAACCACATAAACCTGGCTGCAGTTCGACTGGCAGGTGAACTGGGTGAGTCACCTGCAGGAAGGCACAAGGACCTGGGCCTCTCCTAGGTGGACTGGGCTGTAGGAAGGGAAATCCCGTCTCCCAAAATGATGGAACTGTCCTCGAACTTGTCTGATGTGGACCGACCACAAGAGGCTGGGATGGGGGAGTGCATGTCTAATTTCTAGTTTCCTCATCTGCCAGATGTTGTAGTTAAATGCTGCTGAGTCTGTTCTGAGTCATACCCACCCAGTATAGAGTGTCCAAGGAGCAGCTGGTGGGTTTGAACTGCCGACCTTGTGGTTAGCAGTCCAGTGCTTATCTTACAGTGCCACACCAAGACTCTGGGAGATGGGACTAGAACCTTCCAAAGGCTTGAGGGTCTGATGGTATGCGGAAGAACTCTGCATATTGTAAAAAGCATTATGATGCAAGGAGTCAACGCAGCCACTGAGGGATCGCAGAGCTAAGGTGGGGCGGAGCTGAACAGCGGTCAGAGTGGGAGTGAGTTTGCCAAGCAGAGATGGGTGGGCAGGGACAGAAGCCTCTGTAAATGAAACACACACAGCAGAACACCCTCTTGCTCTCTGCTGTTTGGAAAAGCACACACACATACACACAACACAGGTCACTATGGTGTGCAGGAGAATTCTGGTGTGGCGCTGTAGGATAAGAACTGGGCCGCCTGCGGGACTATAAAGGCACGAAGTGACTGGCTTACAAGATTCAAGAGGGAGTTTCAGAGTGTGTGGAGGAAGGTAGAGTCCCCACTGAATAGTTTTCATCTTGTCTAGATGGGTCTGGTGAAAGGAGACGGGGATAAGATTCTTATGATTCAATAGTGAGAAATTGTTATGACTAATTGCGACTGTCACAATTGTAAAGGTAGAAGTTTTGTAACAAAAGCGGGGGAGTAGTTAATCTTATAGTCCAGAAACAGAAGACCCTAGGACCATCAAGGGAGAAGAGCACAAGCGGAAAGCATGACCCTATCCAGTGAAGCAGCGACACCAGAGATGAGGAAATGGAGAAAAAGAGCAGCTGAGGACCCTAGACTCATGGAAAGGAGAATGGCTATGTGCTGGCGGCCAGGAGGCAGGCTTTCAGAATGTGCCCTATGGCTGTTTACATGATTATATATTCCTGCGTGTTTTGGTGTACACCCTCCCCACCATCAAAACAAAACAAAATAAACTGGGCTGTTCACCGCAAAGTCAGCAGTTCAAACCCACCCACTGCTCTGCTCCTCAGAAACCCTATGCAGAAATGCTATGACTCAGAACCGACTTGATGGCCCTTGATAACAACAATGGTGAGCAGAAGAAGCCCTAGTGGTGCAGCAATTAAGCACTTCCCTTCTAATTGAAAGGTCAGCAGTTCAACTCCACCAGCTGCTCTGCAGGGTAAATGTGTGGCAGTCTGTGTCCATACAGGTGACAGCCTATGGGGCAGTTCTACTTTGTCCTGTATGGTCGTTCAGAGTTGGGATCAGCTCAGTGGCAATGCGTCTTGTTTGGGGTGCAGGGGCACGGCTGGACCCCCGGGGGAGCTTTCACACACTGTCCGGTGGAAAAGATATCACCTAACTCAACAGAATCACTGCTTCAAAACACGGCCCCCAGCTCACAGAGGTGATGAGGACCTGCCCAAGGCCATCTGGCAGGTAAGTAAGTGATGGATCTTGGACATGAGCTCAGCTCTCTGCATATCACCCCCACAATTGCTTCGCTGTCCTGTCTGGCAGGGCCAGGCTCTGCCGTCACTGCTTTCAAATCCTTTAAGCACTTTGAACCTGCAAATTATGTAGCTGGTCCTGCTTCTAGAATATTCTGGCTTGGGTGCTGTTGGGAAAGAGGGCCAGTGAGTGACGAATGTGTCTCTGGGACTTGGCTTGTGCTGTGCCCTCAGCCTAATCTGTCTTTTTCTATCCCATCAACCAAGCAACTTTCTCATCCTCCAAGACCCAGCTAGCCTTACCAGATTTTCTCCTCACCTGTGAGCCCACACCCCATGGCAGGCCGAAGCCCAGCCCTAGAGCTGACTCCTCCTGCTTGTGTACTGTGGGGATCCCACGAATCCATGTGCAAACAATGTCTGTCTCCCAGGGGTTCAGAGCATCTTGACTGCCAAGTTGCCAGGGAGCCACCTGAAGGATATTTTACAAAGGGGTCCCCAGAGAGGAAGTTATTTGATCGTGCCCTGATAGCAGACCCCAGATAAAAAGCCCCTATTTTGACTTGTAAGAAAATGGACCCTTTTTACCTGGATCAGGACTAAAGCCCAGATAATTCCAAGAGTTTCTTTGGGAACTCCCTATAAATTGGGATGGCCCTTCCTGGGGAGGAAAGGACAGAAGGGGAAAATCCACTGCCATTGAGTGAATTCCAAGTCCTAGGAGCCTGAAGGATGGAGTAAACTGCTCCTTGGGCTTCCGAGGTTGTCACCTTTATAGAAGCAAACGGCTGCATCTTTCTCACTCGTAGCAGCTGATGCACGGGACCTGTCAGTTAGCCTAACCCACTACGACACCAGGACTCCTTGAAGGAGGGAAGGAGGGGAAGGGAGAGAAGAGGGGGTCAGTCTTGAATCTGGGGGTGGAGCGTGGTTGCAAAAGACTCAGTTCTGGCTGTGCCATTTCCTGCCTGTGTGGCTCACCTGCTTCTGAGCCTCAGTTTTCCCATCTGTAAAGTGAGCTTGACTGGAGATCTCTGCCAAAATAGGCATAAAGTCTGGTATCCAATACCTTGGGCCTGCAGTCTAGTTTCTACACTCTGAGCAGGATGCCCTTAAGAATCTTTCTTGCCTTTCCATGCCTCAACTTTCCCATCTGGAAGTTGTTCAGTATGGCCTGCCTCCCTCTGGGGGCTCTTGGATGGTTTGTGCCAGGCACCTGGCAGGGGTCCTAATATGCTCACTGTCAGGAAAGCAGCTCCCCAGGGGCCAACGGGAAAGTTCAAATAGGGATAGGGTGGCGTGAACCCCACCACCTTGGAGAAGGCAGGGACACGATCCAAAGCAGATCTAGGGCCTCCTTGGACACCCCACATCAGCACCCACTGTGCCTCCACCTGTTCCATCCTGCCCGAACTGTTTTCTTCCTGGGAGTGTAATAGTTACAATTTGTTGGATCCCTGCAAATAGTCAGAAATTGCTCTAGGCAGTCTACACCTACCAGTCTTTCCAGGAGGTGGGCCCAGGAAGGGTGACTATCCCTGTCTCCTAACAGAGACCTGAAGCTGGAGAAGGTAAGGACTTATCCACAACTACATGGCAGGCCCTCAAATCCTGACGGTCCCTCTCCCCGACATGCACAAACAGGCTGCAGCTGAGCCTTGGCCCAGGAGTGCCGGAAGCCTTTGCAGGTGAGAAACCAACGCCCCCCCCCCCCCGAGGAGCCCCTTCTCCTGGGAACTCAACCCTCCTTGTGCAGGGATCCCCGTGTCTGTTTCTGAGAATCTGTGTGCAGGTGCAAACACAATGGTGTGGCCATGCATCTGTGTGCACATGTGTGTACTGTGGCATGAACAAGCGGTGCCTGTGTGTGTATGTATGTATGTAAGGGAGTATGCACCGGCATGTCTGCGTGTGCACACCTGCATGTCCTTAGCATGCATGTCTAGGTTTGTAAGCACATGGTTATATGCACTTGGCATGTCTGTGTGTATGAGTTTGCATGTGTACATGTATATGTGGGCCCAGGGATAACTAGGGGTTGGGGCATCTTCCAGGAGCCTGTGTGTGTATCTATAGTTGCTAGATGAGAACAGCATGCCCACATGTAACTGAAATGCCCTCCAAGTCCGCTTCGTCCTCATGGAAATCTCTATCCTCTGGGGCGTATTCTGGGCCTTACGCTGATCCAAGTCTTCTTGGATCAGAACTCTCTACACTAATCCTTATCTCACTCCGGGCAGCTTTCCTACCACCCAGTCGCCTTCAAAATTCGTCCAACCTCCCTTCCTGTCTTTGAGTCTCACCGTGTATCCACAGCCAGACCAGTCTCCCTGCTTGGGTCTCTCTATGCATCCTCTGGCCAACTCATGCCTTCCTCCCCACTGCTCCCCCCTAGTCACATGCTGCTCCAGTCTCCCCACACCATTCCCCCTCTGACCTCTGAACCCCATCTGCCTGCTTATGGGGCTTACTTGAGCAGAACGGCGGAAAAGGTCCCTTCCCCGCATTCTAGTCCTGGTGTATAGCGTGCTCTATACCAGTTTGTGAAACCAGATTTGGGAGGCAGGGGGAGAAGGAGACTTATGTAGCCCACACACCCTTCTCTAGAAGGGGTTCTGGGTGCCACCTTGGAGGGGTCACTGGAGGTCTGACCTGGAATCATGTCCACAGAGGACTTATGACCCTGGACTGACCAGCAGCCCCTGTCACCTTGTAAAAGTCCCTTCCCTTTGCTGAACTGGGACATGGCACAACACATCTGAGGGCATTCACCTCCAAGAAGAGGGGCAAGGCCAGAGGCAAGTCCGGGGCCTCAGGGCGGCTGTGCTGGGCCACCCAGACCAGACTTGAAGCCCTGGCTCAGCCAGAGGTGTGGTATTGTGTACAGGGTTTCCGAGATAGGAGCAGAAAGCACCATCTTTCTCCCTTGGAACCACTGGTAGTTTCGAACTGCTGACTGTGAGGTTAGCAGCCCAACTCATAACCACTATGCTAATAAATGTACAGCACTTAACACATTGACATCCAGTTTTGTTGTTGTTTTAGTTACTGTGGATGGGAACTCATAGTGACCCCATGTGTGTCAGAGTGGAACTGCACTTCACGAGGTTTCCAATGGCTGCTGTTTCTAAAGTAGATCCCCAAGGCTTTCTTGCAAGACGCCTCTCGATAGAACGGAACCTCCAATCTTTTCCCGTTAGCAGCCACTTGTCTCTGTTCCCCTCAGACTCACTTAAGTGCTCAGAATGTTAGATGAGATCATCACTCCCTTTTACCAGGTGAGAAAACCAAGGCTTTCAGCAAGGAGGGCCAGAGCACCCCAAGGCTACACAGGAACAACAGAACAAAACCAAACATTCAACTCCCAGGCCAGGGCGGCCCCAACCCAAGGAAGAGAGGAGATGTTAAATAAGTCCCAGTAAGGGCAGCGCTGGGGGCTGGCTCACACTGCTTACCTGCCTAAGCCCTCTGCCAGAGGACCAGGACACGAGGCTTCTGAGAGCTTCTGGGAGAGGAGGCCACACGTAGGAAGGAGGCGGTGGTCCCAGCAGCCCCACAATGCCCCAGCACAGCTGCCGTGAGCCCTGAAGGAGAAACGAGAGGACACAGTAAGGTCTTGACTCTGAGGCAGCCCCTACCACTAAGTCCTTTCATTCACATCTGGAGGACGGCGCTGTCCCACACCTCAGAGAAGCCACCTCGAATGGGAGTGCGGTGCCCTCCAATTAGGTTCATCTGAAACTATGCTGGAGGCTCAGAACCAGAGCACCAAGGTTGTCAGCCCTGCCCGCCTCAGCCCCATTCCACAGCAGCGGTCATGCCAGCGCCCATAGCTGTTGGTCAGGCCTCCCAGACACCGCAGCCTCAGCATATGACTGGTGCTCTGTTTGGCCTTTCTCCCCACTTCTCTTTCAAAGCCCTACTAACCTCCAAGACTCAGTTAAAGGCTCTCATGATGCCCACGGCAACTTGCCCCTCAGCTTTCCATAGGCTGATCCCTGGATAGCAAGGATGACGTCTAGTTTACCTGTAGCCTGTGAACTTAGCAAGGGCCACAGAGACTGCTAGATGAATGAGTGACTGGATTGATGAATGCATGAATGCGCGTAGTGGGCAAACTGGACAAAATTGCCCAAATGACATGTGCCTGGTATCAAGACGTTCACGGCGATTTCTGACAGGAATCCACTCCCTAGGCCCTCCCCTCTGTTAGATTCTGGACTTAACGAGACTGTCATTTTACAAATGAGGAAACTGAGGTCCTGGTAGGACCCCATGGTGACCGAGCTGAAAGAAGAACCCACATCCCCTGGCTGCAGAGACAGAGGGCACCATGGCAGTGACCCCCGCCCCCCGAGCTCTGGGCCTTCAAGTTCAGGTGGGGCTCACACACTGAGGGGTCAGGCCAGTCGTGAGAGGCTCTTCTTAGTAGAGAGGCCAAAGAATGAACAGGGCCTCCAATCTGATGGCCCTGCTTCCCCTAGTTTGGATGCCTGGGGCTGAGAGACAGTCAGTGAAGGGATACAGCAGGCGACCCTTTAGCGTCTCCCCTACTGACGGGGTCAGAGACACTTTCCCAGCCCAATTTCACCTATTGTTGTTGTTGTTAAGTGCTGTCGAGTCAGTTTGAGTCATAGCAACGCTGCATAGGGTGTCCGAAGGGGCACTGGTATCATAGTAGATTACAAGCCTCAAGATCAGCAGTTCAAATCTATCAGCCGCTCCTCAGGAGAAACATGAGGATTTCTGCTCCTACATAAATTTATAGCCTCAGAAACCCAATATAGGGTTGCTAGGAGTTGAGACCAACTCCATGGCACACAACCACCTCTACCACCACTGTAGGGTTTCCGAGGAGCAGCTGGTGAGTTTGAACCATCAACCCTGTAGTCCCGTGCTTATCCTACAGCACCACACCAGGACTCCATCTTCATCTAAGAGGTCTTTAAAAAAATCCCACTGACCTCCTCACTCCCGTCCACAAAACCCTGCTGGTGGGGCAAACTGCTGGTGCCACCATTTTGGAAAAGTTTTTACTTTATCCCACGACCCAGAAAGTCCACTTTCTGTGTGCATGAGTTCACCGAAAGGCACAATTCATAGTAGGTAATGAGAACTTCCCAAATAGCCATCAGCTACAGGATGGATGAACCGGCAGATACACACAATCGAATAGCACTGGGTACGAGGGATTTGCTGTCCCACTGTGGAGGAAAGCTGGTCTTTCTCACAGGAGGCTAGCAGTCCCCTGCATGGCCTCCAACAGCTAGCACCAGCTTCCAGGTCAGCCAACCCTCCAGCTGACTGAAGTCATATGAGGCCAAGTAAAAGCAGTATAGAAAATGCCCAGGCAAACTGGAGAATTATGAGAACTAATAAATGATAGTTGTTTTAAGCCCTTGAATTTGGGGGTGGGTGGGTTGTTAGGCAATAATAGATCATTGATAAGAAGTCAGAACAGTGGTTACCCTTGAGGGGGATGGGGTACACAAGAGCTTCTGGGCAGATGTAATGTTCTGATGCTGGGTCTGTGTGATGGTTACATAGGCATGTTACTTTCAGGACAATTTGTCGAGCTATGCACACACTTAGAACCCACACACTTTTCAGCATGGACACAAAATTTCCACAGTTGTTAAAAACAGACAATTCCCACCGACATCCTCTGCCCAGGCCACATTTGACCCAGCCTGCCCTGACCTGCCTGTCTGTCTCTCTAGCCTACGGGCTCCATCTGCTCTTCTCTCACTGTGCCACCTCACACCTGTGCACCTGGGATGCCCTTCCCCTTCCCACTGGGCTTCAAGCCTGAGGTCAGGTGGCACTTCTTCCGAGAAGGCCCCCTGATCTTCACCCCTTCACACACACAGCTCTCTTGCTGGAGATGGTCCAGGGTGGAGCCCCTCAATGAAGTGGTAATGATCAGAGCAGGCTTGGGGGCGTGGGGGGACTGGCAGTCCTTCCTCATGGGGCCCTGACAGGGCTGAATCAGTGGGGTGAATAAAGTCTGTAGGGGAGAAGGGTCCCTTAAAAGGGGACCCGATTAAGGGAACCTCTAAACAGGTATCACCACCACCCTTCCCCTCTTCATTATCTGTGAAAATAAAACAGCAAGACTGCCTGGCAGTTGCAGCATGCTGTGTCTTGGCCCAAACAATGCAAACTGCCAGGCAAAGCATATTAAGAATTGTAATGCCAGACAGATGGGGCATCGGATCTGTGAAAAATCCTTCAGTGTACTACTGATTCGACTCCATCCGTCAGCTGGAGCAGAATGACAGACGTCCTCCCTGTCCCACCCCTGCCCAGCTGCCCACCAAACCAGGGCCTCAGACCTTAGCCCAAACACCCCTTCAGCTTGGACTCCCTGCAGTTCAATTTCTGTCCTAAATGGCTGTGTGGTCTGGATGGAAGGGAGTCCCTAGGGAAGTTTCCTCACTGGCATGGAGTTGCTTATGCTTTTGTTGTGGAATGAGTTGAATGTGACTCAAAGTGACCACCCCCCACCCCCGTACAGGATTTCTGAGGAGCAACTGGTGGGTTTGAACCATCGACCTTGTGGTTCACAGTTCAATGCATATCTTACAGTGCCACACCTGAAGTCCCTGGCACGGAGAGATCTAGCTTATTTAACAGTCTCCAACGAGTCCTCGGAAACCCTGTGCAGGGTCATTATGAGTCGTAACCAATTCCATGGCACAAAACCACCAAAACCAATGAGTCCTAGTGTGGCACTATGGGTTAATGTGCTGGACTGCAAAGTTGATTTGAACTGTAGGTTGAGAGTTCAAGCTCACCAGCCGCTCTGTGGAAACCCCATGCAGGGTCACTATGAGTTGGAACCAACTTGAAAGCACGTAACAACAATGAGGCACATTTTTCTTTCCTGTGGAACGGACAGGCCCCACATACTCCTCTGCCTCTTCAGGGTCCCACTAGGCCAGAGTCAGCCGATGCCTCCCCCAGCCCACCCCCCAGGCCTGGGCTATTCCTGGGGTGTTTCCTCTGGTACCCTGGATCACTTTACTAGGAAAGAAAGCCCCTTATCCAAGACAGGTACAGATAAGCCAGAAGATGGCCAGGCCTCAGTTGTCACTGTTGTGAAGTGTCATCGAGTCAGTTCCAATCCATAGCTACCTTGTATAGGGTTTTCAAGGAGTGGCTGGTGAGCTTGAATTGCAGACCTGTGGTTCAAACCAACTTTGTGGTCCAGCACATTAACCCACGGTGGCGCCACACCAGGTGAGGTGGCTTATTAAGGGCAGTGGGTTGGGTCATACACAGCCTCACATCAGAAAGACCTCTGGAAGATGGCACACTTTCCACAGGTGGGTATGCCTCTCTGAGAGGGGTGAGGGCCCTGTCCTCAGAAGCATGCAAGTCCCATGATGCTGTGGGTCCTGTAAGCTTCAGAAACTCCGCTGATAAGAATCACCTAGGCCACTGGGAACCCACAGCTTCCCAGGCCTCTCCCCTGAGAATTGAATTCTGTGGGTCTGGAATCCTGCCCAGAGATTTAAATTTTTAACAAGTACTCCCAGGTGATTCTTGGCATCTGAAAAGTTTGTGTGTGTGTGGGGGGGGGGGGGCTACAAAAGCAAGAAGTGACTGGCAGATAACATTCCAGGTCCTTCTGTGTTCAGAGATGACTGGTTCGAGGACCCTCTCTCCCCACCCCCACCCCATCTGAAAGAAGAGCCTAACCACACAGCATCGAGAAAATAAAAATGATGGAGAAGCTTTAGAAAGGGGCAAAGATATTGTGGGCAGGGGAGGGTTCTCTCCTGTGGTGGGATCAGTGGGCAGCGTCTTCCTGGCCCTCTGGGACCCCCAGAGCCAACCAGAAAAGCTCACCAAATGGGGGGGGGGGCGCAAGCTGACAGCTGTTCAGCTGCTGCTCAGTGAGACCCGGAAAAGCAATTATCTTGCTCTTAGCAAAGAGGCACTGGCTTTCACCCACCCCTTCCCTCCTCCCTCCCACCTTCACACACAAACACACACAGTCATGCCTTGGCCAAGATGCTGCTGGCTGGCTCCGAACCCACCTCCCCCACACCGGCCTCCCAGTTCTCTCTGAATCACTCACCCTCCATCCTCAGAGCTACATTTCCAACACTTAAATCATTTAGCCTGCTAAACCGGAGATGGCAAAATGGGTGCTATTTCTTAAAAACATACAGAGAGCGTATTAAATTATTGATAGCCATTAAACAGGGGGGAAAATTAAACAGCTCTCAGATCTTATCAATCATTCATGCAGTTTCCACTGGGGTGTTTTTTGGAGAGTGATCACACCGGCAGCCCAGGGAACCGGCTTCTGCCAGCGAGGAAACTGTTCACTGGGGCTGGAAGAGAAACACTGGAAGGGCCGCCGTCCCCAGCGGTTACTCCCGCAGCGCTAGCAGGTGCCACCCCACACCACCTGCTGACCCCACTGTTGCCTTTAGGAGTCCCGTCCACTATGTATCAGGCAGGGAGGCCACACAGACTCAAGCTAACAGGGAGAGCAGAGCGTAGCAGGAAATGCAATTCTAGTATACTGGGATGGTAGAAGGTAGGAGGAAGGGGGAGTTCTGCCCTCCCCCCACCTCCTGCTGGAGGAGGGGCTGCTGGGCAGACTTCCCTGAAGAAATAAATTCTTGAATGAAGGACAGAAAATCACCCAGGGGACACATTGGAAAGGAACTCCCAGGCAAGGGGTCTGGTCTGGGCAAAGGCACAGCCATGTGAAACTGCAGTCTGTCACCAACACCCTTGTTTGTCTCAAATGGCAGCCACAGGTGGGGGGAAGGGGATTAGGCACAGCAAGGGAGCACAGAGCAGGGCCTCTCCTGTAGGTACTGGGCAGATCCAGGTCAGGCCTGGCGGAGTACACGGCCAGGTCTTTCAACCTGGCTGTCCAGGGCACTTCGACCCCGGTCGGCACAGCACATCCATTTCCTGGCTCTGACTCTGGACCCCTAAGCCATGAGACTGCAGGGCCTGGACACCACTGGCCCCTGGGGATGGACTCTCTCCTGCCTTCACTGAGCCATGCTCACGGCCAGGGTCCCAGGGCTGGGGGAGCCAGCAGACACTGGACACCTCCCACCTTGCCTCCTGGGACCATCCACCCCAGGGGCCATCTGAGGCCAGCTTCAGTCTGGTCCTGCCCTTGGGCAGCCTCCACATTCTTCTGGAGCTCAAACCCTCAGAGCTGGAGCCAGAGGGGCCCCTCCACGTGTGGCTAGCACCCTCTCCCAGGAAATCTGCTCTCACAGGAAGACACCTGGGGCTGTCAAGAACTAATGAGAAGAAATTAAACCGGCAAAGTTGAAAGATATACACCACACACACACCTCCCCTGGACCTTTCAATCCAAAGATTCTGGTTAGGGGAAAATGCCCTTAGATTTTTGAGGGGTAGCTCTGGTGTGGTGCTGGATTGTGAGGTCATTTGAACCTCAATATCGGCAGTTCAAGCTCACCAGCTGCTCCTCAGAAACCCTGTACAGGATCACTACGAGTCAGAGTCGACTGGACGGCACTTGAGAACAACAGGGCTGTGTATATGACCAGAACTGGAGACTGGGTGTGGGGGGGAAGTGGGGTATGAGTTCTGCAGTCAGCTCCGGTCTCTACACAATCTGTGTTCACTCAACTCCTTCCTCTTAGTCCAGCCTCCACTCAGGTGCTGGGCCCTGGCCAGTACTCAGGCCTGAGCTGGTACAGAGCAGGCTGTCAAGGTCACTGACCAGCAGAATCAACACACAAATAGGCTAGAGACTTTGAAACCTAAATCACACAGACCTGTTCCGCTAGGTACCAGCCTTGGCTCCTCACGTGCCCATACCTCCGGCTGCCAAAGTGTCAAATCCTCCAAATCTTTCCTTGAAATGAGTTCTGTTCATGCTTCCACACTCCAGCCATACCACAAATACTTAGCCCTCCCTGAATAGCTTTCTTTCTATTTTCATGCCCCAGGACCTTTGTACAAGCTATGTTTGGCTTTCTCTGCCCAGCCAACTCCTGCTCTGGTCAAGCTGTATTTAGTTCCTCCTGTTGAACTACCATGACACTTTTCACAGGACACAATTTGATTTGTTGTTAGGTGCCGGTAGAGTCAGTTTCTGATTCACAGCATCCCTTTGTACACCAGAATGAAACACTGTATCATCCTCAAAATTGTTGACAGGTTTCAGCCTGTTGTTGCAGCCAATCCATCTCTTTTGATGGTGTTCCTCTTTTTTCATTGGCCTTCCTCTACCTGATGTCCTTCTTCAGGGACTGGTCCCTCCTGATAATTACATGTTGAATGTATGTGAGATGAAGTCTTGCCATTCTCGCTTCCTAAAGAGCATTCTGGCTGTACTTCTTCTAAGACAGATTTGTTTATCCTTGTGGCAATCCATAGTATATGCTTTGCCAACATCACAATTCAGATGCATCAATTCTTCCTCATTCATTGTCCAGCTTTCACATGCATATGAGGCTATTGAAAATACAATGGCTTTCATCCTCAAAGTGACATCTTTGTTTTTTATTACTTTAAAAAGGTCAATTGCAGCAGATTTGCCTAATGCAATAAATAAATCAGTTGATTTCCTGATTGCTGCTTCCACTGGTGTTGGTTGTGAAACTAAGTAAAATGAACTCCTTCACAACTTCAATACTTTCTCCCTTTGTCGTGATGTTGCTTATTGGTCCTGGTGTGAGGATTTATGCTTTCTTTATTTATGTTGAGGCTCTAGTTTCTGATCTTCCTCAGTAAGGGCTTTAAATCCTCTTTGCTTTCAGCAAGCAAGGCTGTGGAATTCTAAAGTTTGCTGTTTTTGCTGTGAAGTGCCGTCGAGTTGGTTCCGACCCACAGCAACCCTGTATAGGGTTTCTGAGGAGCAGCTGGTGAGCTTGAACCACTGATCGTGCAGTTCAAACGGCATTGCTGTTCGGCACATTAACCCACAGCGCCACACGAGGACTTGTTCGTTCTGCTTAAATCTGCCGCAGATTAAGTGGAAGGCACAGAGTCCGATCATCAGAACTTGATAGACAGGACTTCTAACTTCACTACACTAAAACCCAACTCACCATGATGGCAGTGTGTGCCTTCCTTAGACTGTTGCTGTTATTGTTAAGTGCCATCGAGTCGGTTCCAATCCAAAGTGACCCTGTATAGAGTTTCTGAGGAGCAGCCAGTGAGCTTTGACCGCAGACCTTGCAGTTCAAACCAACTTTGCAGTTGAGTGCATTAACCCACAGTGCCATATCAGGACTCCTTCCTTAAAATAAACCCTCATAAAGAAAGCGCCTCAAACACTCCCCTCCACCTCCAGGTTAAAATCAGTTCTTCCTAACATCTAACTCCCATGGCTCCCACTGCAATTTAAAAACCTTTCCACAGGTAGTGGACGAGATGCTCCCAGCCAAGTGTAAATGAGACTGTACTCTTGGAGAGCCTAGAGTTGAGGGAAGGGGCAGGCTTGTGGATTTCCAAGCAAAGACCTGCAGAAATTGACCACAAATGAATCATTAACTCTCACTCTGAGAGCTCCGAGTGGCTGGTGCCAAAGTCTCAGGCTCTGGCCTGTGTGGACCATGTGTCTTTGCTTGGCTTGGGCCAAGCTCCCGCTGGTCATCTGCTTCACCCCAACTGCCAGTGGTCACCAAGAGCCGAGATCATCAGGCTAGAGTGTCCCAGATGTCTGATGGGCTTGCTTGTGTCTGTCCCAGGAATGACTCCAAACCTTTGTCCAAACACTCCTGTCCTTCTGGGATACCATCCCTTCCAAAGGTCTTCTTTGTCCTTCAAGGTCTCACATGCAGGAAGCCTCTCTACCTCACTGCCCACCTGGGTTCACCTTGGCCCCACACAACCTTCCTGGCTGTGTCCTCACTGACCATCTTTTTCCTGCCTTGGTTTGGGTGCCAGTAGTTAATTTCTTCGGCTCATCCTTGCCAGGAGGAGAACTTCACACCCTCAGCCTGAAGCATGGCAAGAATTGGGGGTCCAGTGATGTGATGAAGACTGCTCATGGGCTGCAGACCCCAGAGCCTTTGTATGTGCTATTGGTGTCTCTAAGCAGCTAAATGCAGCCATGGGTTTGTAGCCAGCAGGGGACAGAGTCCAGAGCTTGCAGGTGGGATCTGGAGTTCCTGTCTAGCTCAGGTGAGACATCATGTCCTTCTTTGGGTCACAGGGCCATGGGACCAGCTGTAGTCTACATGAGGCAGTGCAGCGTGACTACCAGCATGAGGGAATGGTGCCCTGGCTTCAGGAGCATGGCCCTTCAAAGCCAGTAGAGACCAGTATCAACCACCTTCTCTGTGGAGCACCAGTTTGCAGGCTGGGGGTACCAGTTTCACTATAGTCTCTCTGAGCTACTCCAAAGAAGAGCTTGGATTCTTCTTGGATGAGGACTGATAAGCATAAAGCCTGGAGTCCAGGAAATATCATATTAACAGCTATTATACCACGATTTCAATACATCATTTGTCATGTGCTCAATGTGTTCACAGACTTAGTGACCACTCTGTGGCAATACGACTGGCCAATAATAATAATTAATTATCACTCATTTCAGCAGTTGCTTTATGCCACGCACTGAAGCTCAATACATGAGTTGAGTGAATTCTTCTGCCAACTCATTAGGTAGACACTATTAATAAGCCCATTTGAAAGATGCAGAAGCCAAGCTTCAACAAGAGGAAGGTTAAGTCGCCTGTTCTGAACTGCTGAGTGGATACAGGAAGTGTGGGAGGGAACATCCGCTGTCCCTATGTCCCAACGGCTTGTCCCAACCAATCATAGACCCTTAAAATCATAGACCCTTTCTCCTACGACCCTCACACAGCCCAGAGAGATGACCAGGGAGGGACATGATTGTTGTTGTTAAGTACTGTCCAGTCAGTTACAACTCCTAGTGACCAGGTAAAATTTCCAAGAAGCAGTTGGTGGGTTTGAACTGCCGACCTCGCAGTTAGCAGTGCAGTGCTTATCCTACAGCGCCAGGTACAAATAATCCTGGGACGGGAGGTACTTGGCTTGCTTTACTCGGCAGCCTCACCACAAGGAAATTGTTAGTAAAACTCCGGAGAAATAGCAAGGGTGCAAGTTGTTGAGGGAAGTGGCTGAGATCACACTGTAGTCACAGATGTAGAGCTGTGATGGGGCTTATCCCAGGATGTGGGCTGCCTTTGTGTCTCCCCTAAGTCCTGGCACACTGTAAGGGGTCTTGAGGAGAACCACAGGGAGTGAGGAGCACATAGTGGGACCTAGTGTAGATACCACCTTGTTCCAGCACTGCCCTCCCTCTGTGGACCAAACCAAAACCAAACCCAATGCTATCAAGTGGCTTCTGACTCATTGTGCCTCAACAGGACAGAGTCGAATCGCCCCATAGGGTTCCCATGGCTGTAGATCTTTACAGAAACAGACACATCTTTCTCCCATGGAGTGGCTGGTGAGTTCGAACTGCTGACCTTTTCATTAGCAGTCCTGTGTTTAACCCACTGTGCCACTAGGGCTCCTTATCTGCAGTTATACTTTGAGGACAAGGGCACCTCCTGGGCTGAAGACTTCTACGTCCTCACTTAGAATGGCAGCAAGTCAGTGAGCCTCATAATGCGGCTGGGGGACCCCGGCCAGTCAGCCTGACACTGTGTGTGCGTGTGTGTGAGAGTGTGAGTGTGGACAAGTGGAGGAGGTGACCCTGTGCCGACATGTCCACATATCCACAGCCACACAGCCAGACTCACCTCTGAATGCAGACCCGCACACAGATGCGTGCACAGGCCACAGAGAGGGCCACAAGCGCAGGTGGTACACACATGTTCAACATGCACACACGCTCGCACACAGAGCGCACAGCTTGGGGTGACTGGCAGGTTATCTTGATGCACACAGAGTTTGAAGTACCATGAAGTGGGCATGGGTCATGGTGCACACATGGTGCAGACCAGCGGCCATCTGCAGAGCGTGTGTGCCGAGCTCCTTGCACTGCTATGCTGCAGGCCTGTCCACAGCAGACCCATACATCAGAGTGCTGCCGCTACAAGCGTTTAAATCACTGCTCCAGGGATGCCGCAGCTTGTGTTTGGGGTCAAGCAGCCAGCACAAGGCAGTGTAGGACCTTGACCCACTGTGTGTGCGTGTATGTGGAGGGAGAGGTGGTATTTGAGATTCCCCATCCTCATCCCCACTAGCACCTGCCTCTCCCAATAGACCCACCCAGTATCCTTTCTGCTTTGATAGAGCCCTCCAAGCTCACCCTCAGACTGAGTACTGCTGGCTCACCTCAATGCCTACAACTCTGCAGCGCCTAGCACCCTGGGACCGAGGTGCACAGCGGCGGAGAGGGGATGGACTGGAACACAGGGGTGCAGTCACCAGAACTGGGATCCAAAGACAGTCTTCCTAACCTCACTTCCCTGTCTGTGAAGTGGGGGAGCCACTGGACCCCAGGGGTGGCTCTTCCTTGGATGTTGATTAATTAGCATTATTAATAACACAGCCATCTGTATTTGGTGATGGTACAAGGGCGATTAACCCGGGGTCTCAGGCAAACTAGATGGGGCTCAGGGTAGACCTGGGCACCAATACTGGGTTGGTAAGCAGAGAGATCTGAAGTGGCTGTGGAAACTGCAAGGACAGACGGAGAGAGGGCGGAAAGCGGACAGACAGACAGTTTGGAACATCAGCAGGTGAACAAAGGACAACTACCCCAGACTCAGGGTTCTCAGCCTGGCCACTGGGCAAACCAAGGTGGCCTTTCTGCTTCTCCTCGACTTTTGTCCCCATGCAACCTCAGCTGCCGGGGGCAAGTAGGAAGGCATGCGTGCCATCCTGTGTCCAGAGAAGTTCTGGAAGGCACCATCAGCCAGGGTCAGATTCCCAAGTCGTCTACACGTTACCAGATATGGCTCCTTCTGCCTGGCAGGTCCACACCCCCTGCTCCAAGCCCCTGCCCTTTGACACCACCTTGAACGCTGCCCCTACTCCTCTCTCTGGAGATCCAGAGCACTCTGACTCCACCCCCTTGTCTATCTGAAAGGCCCTATCTTGGGGTGCATGTCTTCTTCCAACCGCACATCCACCAGACAGCACATGAGCTGCTCACGAGCCCGCCTTTACTGCCCCTCAGTGCCTGGTATTGCGGGGGAACCCAGTGAGGGGGTGAGGAACCCCAGTCAGCACTCCCTGTTAACTGTCATAACAAGCCCACACGGAGTTTATGCCCTTTTTATAGATGAGGAAACTGAGGTACAGAACGATTAGAGAACGTGTCAAACGTGACGGTCCTTGGATGGTGCAAACTGCTCGCACTGGACTACTAACCGAAAGGCTGGCAGTTCAAATCCACCTAGTGGTACAGCAGAAGAAATGCAAACCAGGCCGTTTTGCTCCAGAACTTTTACCCCTTAAGCTACAAAGACTCAATGAATGAATGAACGAGTGAAGCTCAAGACCAGGATGCATAGAGTCCTTTGTGTTATCTCCAACAGAAGGTAAAATGGGCTGGTGATGGGTATAACGGGCTCAGTCCAGGTCCCTGCAATACTTGAATGTGTGGCCATGAGCCAGGCACTGGCCAGCTCTGGGCCTCAGTGTATTCATCTGTAACATGGGACAATCACTGGTCAGAGATGATAATGTGGACACTGTGAAAATGGTGACTAGGCAAGCTGTCTTTGCAGACAGCAGCCAGGGATTCTGCTATGGCAGGGACACCCATGAACACTCAGACATGGGATTTGCATCCAGGGTCGTCCTGGAAACTCCGGGGCACTTGGCCACGTGCACAATGCGTGGATAGGAAGTGTACCCATTGCAAAGCAGAGTCCATGGCGTTTTCTCATCCTCTCCATTTGTAGCACATTGATCCTTTTTCAGTTTACTCAGCACCCAGCCTGTGTCCTGTCTTGGGTTAGCCATGGTGGAGAGGGGGCATGGGGGGTACCAGGCAGGGTTTTGACCCTCCAGGACCTGTACCATGATTAGGGGACATCATGCTGTGTAATGAAAACCGACCACCTAGGAAGTTCCAACAGGAGCTTTGGGAACTCCGTCAGTGAACACCACACCTGGCATGGACAGTGTAATGGTGACAGGACTCTGCCACAGGCTTAGGGACAGCTCCCGAATGTGTGTCACCAAGCTTCTTTCCCACACCCATGCAGGCATTACCAATCAATCACCATACTCTCAGAGCTCAAATGTAGCCTTGGAATGCCTTTTCTACTCCGTGACCCAGGCTGTGCCTCCCTAACAGACTCTAAAACAAACCCTACAATATCTGACATCTCGATCACACTCAAGGTAGAAAAAGATTCTGGGAGGTTTTTTGAATCAAGGCAGCTTGGAGTAGACGGGGGAGTGGATGGCACTTGTTCGCCCCCAGTGACCACAGATGATGCCCCTGGCTAGCCTCATTCATTAACCTCCTTCTGTGTCTCTCGTCCTGGTGTGGCTGACCCATGTGGCTGACTCTGGCAGTGCGAAGACCCAATCCTGTTCCCTCAGGCCCTCAGTTTGAAAACTTCAATGGAGCCATGCGAAGGGCACAGAAGGTTAGATTTGGTTTTGCCTCAGTATCCCAGACTGTCATCCCCAAATCCCTGGGAGAGTGGCTTCCCAGCTTCTGGACTTCAAGAGGGGTCCCTTCAGCTTCCCCATGACCACAGAGTTCAGTTCCCACCTCAGAGCGGAAGCCATTCCCCAGCAGCCACTGCCCACTCCTCCTATGAGGGAAACAAGCCAGCGGATGTGAAGGGACTGCCCACATTCCTCACCACTTCTCTGATCTTTGTCGCATCTTCCCACTATCTTTGGCTACACTTCCATGGGGTTCCATCGTTTGTTTGAAATCAGCTCACAACTGTTGCTTAAATGCACTTATTCTTAGAACTTCATCATAGTACCAGTTGCCATCAAGTCGATGCTAAATTACGCCAATCCCCTGTGTCAGAGTAGAACCGTAGAGCGTTTTCAGTGGCTGACCTTTCTTCCAAGGTGCCTCTGGGTATACTCGAACCACCAACCTTTTGGTTAACAGCTACGCACGCTACAGTGTTACTTTAAAGACAAAATCAGCTCCATTCACCATGACTAGAAAAGTTACACAATAAAACAAGTGCAGGGAGAGCAGAGCGGAGGTTGGGTTGCTCTGCTGTTGCAAAGAGAGGTCAGGGAGTGCCAGAGGCCTTGGAGGTAAAAGGTGCTCCCAGGATGCTGTCCTTGATGCAGTCTGGGGCTAGAGGAGTAGGAGTAGAATGGGTCCGCAGTCTCCATTAGACTGGTTCGAGTACCACCGGCACTCACTTTCCTGCATCTTCAAGGTGCACATGCCCTGCTCTCAGAGCTGGCAGGCAACGTGTCGCTGTTACACAAGTGAGAAAACAAAAGGCTCAGAGAGGTGAACCCTCAGCTGAGGTCACACAGCACTGAGTGGCCAAGCTGAACTTCCAACCCAGGCTTCCTGACTCCAATCTGGGGCTGTCACCACCTTCTCCCTGCCAAACTGAGCCACGAATGTGGAGCAAAGCCACTCTGACCTGCAGCTGGTACGGTAACGGTTCTTACACTTGAGGTTAACAACTGTGATTTAAGAGGTTATTTGTCTTAATTTTCGGGAATCAGTTTCTCAGGGAGGAGATAACTAACACATCAGGCTCGGAAATCTAGTCTTTTTAGAAAATATTTATAGCATTTCAAGACAGTTTGGTGGCAATTGGATACAGCATCTGCTGTTTTCCTCACTTTCTGCCACAGTTCTAAAGCCCAAAGCAGTTAAAACACACATATACACACCAACAACAACAACAACACAACAACACAACAACAGTCCTGATGGGCACTTCAAAGCCTATTCTTTGAGAAATAAAACACCACTTGGGACGGATAATTCAGAGTGTACAAACTACGCCCTGGTTAAAATACCATAGGCGCTACTAGTAATCCCTAAGTTTGCGGCGCAGAAAGTAGGGACCGGTGGGCCAGCCCCCGAGGCCACGAGGGGGTCCACTGTGTCCACAGGCAAGTGTGACAGGCCTGCCAGGTCCGGGGGCTCCCACAGGAAGTCTTTGCAGGAAAAGAGCCCTCTCGGAAAGTCTGGATTCTGGCTACAGACCGGAGAGGGGCAAAGAGAGAGCAGACAACCACTGGAACTGAGGCAGTCTCTAGACAGGCGCTGAGCTGGCCGCTGGCCTTTCTTTACCACGGCTACTCATCCTCCAAGAGGTTATTGACACTGATTATCCCATTTTACAGATAATAAAACTGAGGCTTGAAAAAAAACATGACAATTGCTTGCATTGCGAGTTGACCCCAAGGGTCCTGGACAGCAGCTTGGCATCCCGCCTTGTTCCCAGGAACCATTCTTCAAATGATCTCTCCTCCACATACCTCTGAGCCTCTACCCTGCAAGGAGCTCCTCAGTACAGTCCCAGGCCTTGTTGTTGTTAAGTGTCGTTAAGTCGGTTCTGACCCATAGCGACCCTGTACAGGGCTTCCGAGAAGTGGCTGACCTTGAGGTTCAAACAGATACCAAATGTCAGTAACCAAACTATAGGAGCTTTAGCTGGGAGGAGACATCACTGTCAGACCCTGGGGACCTTCTGATCAATTCTGATGTCTTAGGTGGAAATTCCAAGGCCCAGGGAGGGAGGGTCATACCACCTGGTGACAAAACAAGGGGTGCAACGAGGGCTACTGGGTTATTTCCCTCCCATTTGCTCCCTCAGCCCCTCCTATCCAGTTCAGTCACAGGAGGGGCATTTACAGCTGGTCAGGACACCCAAGCAGGTCCTTGGACGTCCCCATATCTGCCAACAACGCACCTGCATGCCCTGTCTTCCCACCTTCTGCCGGGGCCCCGGAAGGTGCTTCTCCCTGATGCACTGGGACAAAAGCCCAGGCCCCCAGGAAGCCTCCGCCCCAGCCCCTGGCAGGGAGCCCACAGAGGGGAGCAGCGCCAGACCCGAACCTGATGCTCTGCAGATGCTTCCATGCTACCCCCTCCATTAGTTGTCCACCAAAGACACAAATGTGTGTGCCCAGAACAACACAGCAGATCCTCTCCTGCCTCCACTTCCGCTGGCTGTCACCACCAATGTCCCCCATCTGCCAAGCGTCAAATCTCAAAGTTCCCAAAGTTGAGGGAACAACCGCCCTCCACTCTCCCTGTGTTCTAATGGGCCCACCTCTCACCAGCTCCTCCCTGAATGAAGGCAACAGAACCCTCACAGAACTTCCGCTCTTACTTCCTTCCTGCTCCTCCTAGGGGCTGCAAAGTAAATCTTTTCCTGTTTATAATACACATCCCCACCCGCAGCCCCTTGGCCCACAGGCTGTGTGCATCTAGCTCCTGCCCACTCTGTACTCATTCCCCTCCATCCCTGTCCTCCAAGGATTTCCCTGCTACTCTCAAACTCTGGGTTTAGTCCTGCCCCAGGGCCTTTGCACCTGCTCTTCCACTTCACCACACTCTCTCCTTTCACGGTAGCAGGTCTGACTTAATTAAAAGTTTCATGGCGTCCTCTCTGATTGGCTCCACACCACATCACTCATTTCCTGTAGTGTCCCTGCTGCAGGCTGATGATTCCCGGGAGGGTCTGCACATGGTCCAGCCGATTCTCTACTCTACACACAGGGGTGGATGCCCAGTAAGTACAGTGTCTGTTTACGAACAAGTGGGCACACATTCTCTCTCAATTTAACTTGGCCCTTCCCTATAGACTAGGTGGGAATCACCCCACTTCTCAGATGAAGCCATGAAAGCACCGACAGTGACTTGCAGGCCAGGGAGCCAATGGGGCTAAATGCTAGCAGAGACCAGGCCTCTTGAGACTCAGGCCAGAGTTTCTCTCCAGGTGTTGCCTTGGGCAGGTACAGGTGAGAAAACAAGAATCTAGGGAAAGCATGGAATTGCACAGGTCTAAGGGAGCTCTGGCAGTGTTTGTTCTTCTTGTTAAGTACCGTGGAGTCGGTTCCGACCCATAGCGACCCTGCATAGGTTTCTGAGGCTGTAAATCTTTACGGGAGCAGAAAGCCTCATCTTTCTCCCGCGGAACCGCAGGTAGTTTCAAACTGCTGACCTTGAGGTTAGCAGCCCGATTCGTAACCACTACTCTATGAATCGGGCTGCGAACCGCAAGGTCAGCAGTTCAAAACCACCAGCGGTTCTGCAGGAGAAAGATGAGGCTTTCTGCTCCCATAAAGATTTACAGCCTCGGAATCCTGTACAGGATTGCTGTGAGTCAGAACCGACTCCATGGCACATAGCAACAACAATGTTGGCTCTGGAGTCCTGGTGTGGCGCTGTAGGTTAATGCGCCAGACTGCAAAGCCGTTTGAACTGCAAGGTTGGTGGTTCAAGCTCACCAGCTGCTCCTTAGAAGCCCTACACAGGCTCGCTATGGGTTGGAACTGACTTCAACGGCACTTCACAACACCAACAATGTTGGCTCTGGAAAACCACATCCTGCCCATTGAGAGCTGGTCTGGGCCTCAGCTCCCAGCCCATGGGCAGTGTCTCGGAGTGGCTCTGGGACTCCACCAGGGAGAAGACAGGTAGAGGGCAAAAGAGACCTCTTCTCCTGGGTCAGGCAAGAGGAGGGGGCAGAGCCCAATCGGGACCAAGCTGTGGCATCCTCAGGCCTTCAGGGCTAAAAATAATCATGTTTACACATTGCCCAGGCTGGAAGTCTGCCTCGCTGTCATGGAGGGAACCGGGGACTCCTTCACTTTCTCTGCCTTTAGCCCAGCTGGGTGACGCCAAGCCCCACACAGGCAAGGGTCGGGCCCCTAGGCCTGTCCCACAGTGATCCTTGTAACTTGTGACTCCATCTGGAAGGGGCATATTGTTGGAAGGCAGCTCCTCTTCCCATGGGAGTCAAAGGCAGCATCTGCAGCAGGTGGGGTACCAGCCAAGTGGTCCTAAAGCCTAGAGGCAGTGGTGCCTGTGACCATCTAACAAGGCTGTCGCCAGAGAGGTGGGAACCAGATAAAGTTCCAACGTGCTGTGTGACCTGGAGCAGGTCACTTCACCTCTCTGGTCCTCAATGTCAAGGACAGTGACAGCCACCTCAGAAGGCAATCAATCATTAGCTATTTGTCTCTTTGCATCATATCTCAGTGTGAACAGTTGGTGTGAGGAATGGCTGCCTTGCTGTCCCATGACAGAGCACTCGCAGCCGTCTCCTCCGTCCTCCCTGTCCAAACCCACCCAGTGAACTGTAATATCAGAGGGTCAGGGGCTTGTTACCTGCCTAGAGGTGGCAGTGCCTTCTGGACAAAACAAGCTCCCCGGCCACAGCGAACTTGCCAAGAAGAAATCTGCGGGAAGCTGAAAGGCTCGCACTGGGGTCAGTTGCCCTCCTTGGGCAGACGGCTCTCACCAAGCACTGCCCTTCTGCCACCCAGCTGTCCACTGAGCCCAGGAATTTCTAGGGTCCAGCGGCCCTAGGCCTTTGAGAAGCCAGGCTGACTGGTGCCCCTACACAGGAACCAAGTCTGGCACTGGGACATCTAGCTGGTACTGAGCCTCTGCATGTACTGTTCCCTCTGCCTCAGATGCCCTTCCCTCATTCTTGGCTGATCCTGGAGAAGTATCTCAGCCATCTGTCCTCTCTCCCAGCAGCAGCGTGAGCTTTGCATTTTGTCTGTGCTGTGCACCCCGATTCTGCTCCCAAGAGGCGCTGGGGGAGCATTCAGTGGCTGGTGGTCAAATTCACGCTCAAGCTGTAGAGTCCACTCCCCTCTCCAGCCATGCCCACATGCTGCTACACCTACATGTAGGACCCCCTCACTTCCCTGCCCTTCTCCACTCACGTGACAATGTGCCCCCCAGTGGTCAGGGCCTGGTGATGCTGTCCTTTTTCACATGCCCCGGGCCCTGCCAGCGGTGGGTGTCAGGCCCTCTTCTCCACAAGAGTCCCTGGAGAAAGGACATCCTCCAAGTAGCCTCCGCAGGGATCCTTATAAAATTCAGAACTTCCATATCACCCCTAAACCTTTCCTGCTGCTGTGTCTCAAGGGTGAACTGCAAGCGTCTTGGAACAGCATTCAAGGCCTTTGATGTGACTGGTCCAGCTGATGTTGTGGCCGGGCCTCCCCATGCTCCCTTTCTGCTGAGCATTCTCTGAATCCTTGCTCAGAGTGAATTCCTCTGGGAAACCCTCCCTTAATGCCCTTCCTGGAAGGCACCTTGGCCCCTCAGGGCTCCCTTCCACCACCACTAAGCTTAGGCCCAGGTAACCAGAGGAAAGTGGGGGTGCCGGTGCCCAGGGGACCTCAGCAGCCCTGGTCTCCTAGCTCAGCCCCCCATGCCCATGTGGTAGGCCCTGGCGGGACACACACAACCTTGGTGTGCCAGAAGGCCCATGTCCAAGTCATCCCTGCAGCCAGGACACCAGGGGCTATGGCTTCAAGGCAGTATCAGGGAGGTGTGGGCCTTAGTGGTCCCTGGAGGGGCATCTGTGAGCAGTTAAACCCTGACCCTACTGGGATTTCCTAGAAAGTGCTTCCCATTCCTCACGAGGCCCATTGTAGTCGACCCCAGCCTCAGCAATGGTTCAGAAACAGGCTTTGGGGTCCCTTGGGTCCAAATCCTAGTTCTGAGCCTGCCAGCTGTGTGAGTTTGGACTCCATCCACCTCAGAACTGTATGCATACAACACTCAGGTCACTGAGGGTAAGCTGAGAAAGTTCCACAGGTAATTGTGCCAAAATAGTGTCACTATTTACCAGGTGCTTGTAACATACCAGGTACAATTCTAAGTTGCCTACAAGTACTCGTGTTTATTTACACTCACAAAATCCCTCCAAGAGAGATGGCCCTGCTAGCCCGTCTCTGTTTTACAGATGGGGAAATTGAGGCCTAGGGTGGTTGGGTCACTTCTTCAGAGCTGCCCAGCTGTAAAGGTGGGGGCTTATAGAGTCTAGCTGTCCAGCTCCAGAGCTCAACTCATAACCCATTTCATACTGCTGCCTACCACTGGTCCCCCACACATTCCAGACTTCCTGTGGCTTCCAGGTCTATACCTGCAGGACCTCCTCTGTCTGAAAGGTTCTCCTCCTCACTTACCTGGAAGGTACAACTAGTCCAGGTATCCCTACTGTGCCTCTCTGTCCCTTGTCCCTGAGGCAGAGTTGACCATTTCCTAGCCCTGCTCAACTCTAGGTGTCCATCAAAGTCCCTGGAACCTCCAAGGGCTGGCTCAGTGTGTTTGTCCCTCAGCAGGGACTCAATAAATGCCAGTGACCCAGGTTCGGGTCCAAAGGCTCCCATATCCCACTGAGAAGCTCTGAGTAGTGAGACCCCTGGAGAGGCTTCCTTCTGGTAGCCCCTCTCACACTGGTGGGGGTGGGGGACAGTTAGCATCTGAGCAGCCCAGGGAGACGCCATGAAGACCACATATGTAGTGAGCAAGACCACATATGTAGTGAGCACAAAAGCCCAAAGTGACAGAAATTGATAAAAACTTCACCACGCCGCTGACACCCCATATATCAAAGGCCCCAAATCTCATTCTCTGTTTGCCTCCAATTTCTATCAGAGCTTGCCAGCTGCACATTTATTGAGAAGTTTGTGATCTGACAGGCACTGTATTACCAACATTAATGATGCATCAGTCTCTAGAATTACTGGGGAAACAGTCCAATTGATTTTATTATCATCTTGAGTTCTTCACATTTCATTCCAGGCAGCTCGTGACCCGAGTTTTCAGAAAGGACCAAAGTTAATACCTAAAGGTGGCAGGGCACAGCTGAGACCAGGAGAGACCCTGGACTTGTCTCTAGACCCTTGGTGGAGACCCTACAAGCCCCTCTGCCTCCTCCTCTCTCCATGGCTGCAGAATTGGTACTGTCCCATGGAGAGCTGGGAACAGAGGAAGAGCTCAGGCCAGACCTCCATGCATGATGCAAAGAAGGGGCCAAAATAGCTAATGATGTCATCTGTCATCTGCCCCTTGGCTGGATGAGTGGCCAGCCACAGATGGAGTCCACACCAGGCTTAGCCACTCTGTGGGCTATCTGGGGACAGTGGCCACCTCCTCTCGGGTCCTTTGTCCCTTGCTTACTAGCCACCTGTTAGGTTTTACACCATGCTGAGCTCTTCCCCACCTTGGGGCCCAAACACACTCTCCTCCCCACCCCATCACCCCCTGGCTGCTTGTACACCCACCCATCTCCATCTCTTCGCAGACAGGCCTTTCTGCTCAAGTTCCCCCATGCCCACCCATCTCTTCTTGTCTCCCAACCAGCCCCATCTCTGTGTCTCTCTTGTTGGTAAGTGCCATCAAGTCAGTTCCAACCCATAGTGGCCCTGTATAGGGCTTCCGAGGAGTGGCTGGGGAGCTTGAATCACCGACCTTGCGGTTGAAACCGATTGTGCAGTCCAGCACATTAACCCGCAGGGCCACATCAGGAGTTCTCTTAGCACCTGTCATAATGGCCAGTTTTGGTTACTGGCTTCCCACAGGTAAGAACTGCATCTATTCTAGCCACCATCACATCCTTCGAGCCCAGCAGGCATGGCCTCAGCAGCCCCAGGTCCAGTGGGTTAGGCAGGAGCCCAATGAGCCCATTTCTGTCAGTCCCTGGAGGCAGTGTTTGGGGAAAAGAAGTCCTCAAAGAAATGACCGGTGCTTTCAGAACCACTTGTCTTCCCGCCACATGGGACCTCCTCCCACTAAAGGTTCTGGGGTACCTTTCTTCTAGCTCTGTGTACAAACACTGGTCCATCAGGACTCATCTCCTTGTTGACCACTCTCACAATTAGTTTACTCTGGGAAACTCCCGAGATAGCCGGGTAGAGAATGCTGAGAATGCTTGGGGTCAGGCCAGCAGCCAGGTTCAAATCACACCCCAATACTTCAGCAACACACTAGACAACACTAAGTTCAGCCCAGGTACGTCCCCCACAACATAAGGTAAGAGGCCAGTGGCTTTCCCCGTCTCACGGGGGGCTCAGCAACACAGTAATGTATCATAAGGTACAGTACACAGTGAGGTGTCTGCTGATGGTTCACACTAGCCACGAGGACGGAAGCACAGGGTACCACTACACATGGACCCAAAGGAGACTTGGAAGAGCCCCCACTGCACCTTCTAGAACAACTGGGCACCTTGTGGGCCCAGGCATTGTCTCTGGGTTCCTATTAAGTATTCTAAGGTCAAGGCAATAGATGAAAGGCAGGAAGGCAGCGTGCCTGATGGGCCGACTCTTACCTGGTAAGGTTAGATGGCCAGGTGGGACCAGCTGCAAGTGAGGTTATCATCCGTTAGTTCTGAAAGCCCACAGCAGGGTGAAGGAACAGACCACAGAATGTCCACAGTGAAGGGGGATCTTGTGGATGTGGTCTTATAATTATCGATACCGTATTATTATTGATAATAATAATTAAGCTGATATTAATTTTAAATTATTGATACTATGGTTGTTATTATCTTAGTATTATGTGGAATCAAATCAGGAAAATATTTCACTTAATTCTGTTCTGATTTGAAAATAGCCATTTTTCCTGAAATACACATTATATACATTATTTATGCAGTACCACTTACTGAGTATCTGCCATATGCCAGCATGATGCTAAGCACTTATATACATTAGTACATTTTATTCTCCCAGAAACCCCGGACCTCCAC
This sequence comes from Chrysochloris asiatica, assembly GCF_000296735.1. Taxonomy (NCBI): domain Eukaryota; kingdom Metazoa; phylum Chordata; class Mammalia; order Afrosoricida; family Chrysochloridae; genus Chrysochloris; species Chrysochloris asiatica. The sequence goes on along the minus strand of NW_006408538.1, from coordinate 25,792,110 downwards.
TTCAGACCCAGGAACACTAAGGTGCTGAGAGGGAACGTGAAATGCCCACGTTTGTATGACCAGCAGGTGAAAGGTACAAGACAGGAACCCAGGCCAGGCCCCACCATTTTCCAAAGAGCAAAGAGAGGGTCTCAAATGGTGCAAACCCACCCAGTTATTCTGAGGCAGGCAAGGATCGTGGATAAAGTTGTTCCTGCATTGGACTGGTGAGATGCTGTAGGATAATGCGTTGGACTGCAAGGTCAGCAGTTCAAACTCACCAGCTGCTCCTCGGAGCTTACTCGACAGCAGTTAACAACAACAGCACTAGCCTCACTTAATTCCCAAAGTAACCTGGAGGTCAGCCAAGGAAGCAAACATCTTCAGAAAGTGATGGGGCCTGCCCGTGGTGACAAAGCTAGAAAGTGGCTGAGGAAGGCTTGGACCCTGGTCATTGGCTCTGGAGGCTGTCAAGCAGCCTGGCCTGGTGCTTTCTGCCCAATTGCAGGAGAAGAGAGCCTGCACATCGGCCATCCTCATGGCCTTTTGGGCATCTACATATGGTGTCCGGCACCTGGTACTGGACGCTCCCTGCCACCATCCACAGGCCAGCTGGAGCCAGACTCACCCGGCCTGCCTGTGCCTGAGGAAGCCAGCTCCAAGTACAAGCTCCTTGGCATTTCCAGCCAAGTTCTCTTACTCAATTAGGACTTTTCTGTCCAAAGGGCAACTGTGACGTGGGGAACAGATCTGTGGTGTCAATATGAAACCATCATTGTACCGCCGGTAACACACAATGCCCTCGGTAGGCTGTTTATTTATAAATCCACCCAGCGTTCACCACGGCCTTTACCCTCAGCTCTTTCCAAAATGCAAATGGGCTTCTTCCTGTAAGTCAAACCAGCTTGCTCAAGCTGATAAAAATCATCCCAAACGGGCTCTTTTATCTCCCCCTAACAGAAAGCGCTAGAAAGAGGAAGGCAGTGTCCTACACTTCCCGGGGCTGCCCAGGGAGAGGCCTGGAAGAGGAGTCCTGAGGACCCACAAAGGGCCGTGGGAGAGGAGCTCTGGGCTCAGATCTGAATTCAAACCCTCTGATTCTAGCTTTGTGGCTTTAGCTGCTCTGGGCATCATCACTTCATTAGGGCATGTGTGTAAATAGGGATAAAAATAGTGCCTCCCTCACTGGGTTCCTTGCAGGACACAATGAGACAATGCACATAAATTGCCTGGCACAATGCCAACAGCCTAAAAAGTCCCTGAACAGGGTGGTGGTGGTGGTAGTGAAGGAGAGCAAAACAAGTGTTATTATCTGAAGCACAGAATTGCCACCAATTCACTCACTTGCTGGGTGGCTTCAAAACAGTTCCTTTTGATCTCTGAGCCTCAGTTTCCCTCAGTGTAAGGTGAGCCCCAGGAGCCTTCCTCCTATTGGCTGGCAGCTCAGCCCCTTGAATGCTTCCCGCCGCACATTCAAACGGCTTTGGGAACGCTACAGTTTCTAGTATGGTCTCCTTACCCTCTTTTATGGGAAAAATCAAATCTGCTCTTAACACAAAACTCCATCTTACAGAAAGGTGAACTAGCTTTAGGCTTCTCTGCCAGCAGGTGTCGGGATTTCTAAATAGCCACGGGCCTCGCTGGAAGGCACATGGTGTGCAAGGCTCACTGGGCAATGATTAGGAGCCGATAAGGTTTATTACTGGCGAAGCTAATCAATGCCTCCAGGGAGCGGGCAGGAAACACAAGTCAACACAAAATGGGCCCAGGAGTTAACCCGAGACAAGAGGCACACAGAGGAACCTCTTGGTCAAGCTTCCAAGACTTTACAAGGAGGTGTTGAGGTGTTGTTGTGGTAACCGGGCTTGCCCTGCCCACAGAGAGACACTCCTCACCGCCACCCAGACCTCACGCACTCACTCACACAAGTAGGCACAGAACATCTGCGACTGCTCATGTGACACACATTTACCATGGCCCACATGACCCAGGATGGGCCCATGGACAGAGGAGGAAGGCCACAGCCAGGAGGAGGGGCACTCAGTTTGTTACTGATGCCACCCGGCCCCCGTGCCACCTCCAGTCCAGAGAACTCAGCACAGTCAGCAGGACTTGCAGACCACTGGTGACCACCAATGTTCCCGAATGGAATGAACTCCACTTTGCCTCATTCATGCCTCCCAGGGCAGCCAGGCTGGGCAGGGCTTGGTCAGTCTTTCCATTTCAAAGACCCATATTGTCACGAGCAAGCCTTAGCAATCTTGGACTTTCAGAACCCTCTGCTCCTTCTCCCTCCTCTTTGTCCACACAGCATGGGAAAGGGCAAGGCTGGAGGAAGGGCCCACCTCCTAGTCCTGTCCTAGCAGCTGGTTGGTCCTCAGCGCACCTGGGAGACTCAACACACCTGTGTAATTAACAGGGCTCCAGTTTCCCCAGCTCCAAACACTGCTCTCTCTGTACCTGTCCTTCCCTGTTGCTGACTCCCTCTGTCATACCCCTTACCTATAGGATGGGTCTCTGGGGTCCTAATCACCCCTGGGTTCTTGGCTCCTTGTCCTTCCCAAAGCTCTCTGCACTAGCTGAGCTCCTCTAGCTTCCCAGGGGCTCGTATGCCTTCCTCTGCCTCCCTCAGTCCCTTCCCTTCCCTATCTCCTGCCTCGTTCCCTCCTCAATGCTGACCTCAAGTGCCCCCTCCTCAAGGAAGCCTTCCCCCACTCCTGCGGCCCGTTCTCCTGGCAACCTCCAAGCAGACTTCTCTGGAGCTCTCAGTAAGCATATTTCATAGTCTGCAAGTAGCCCAGGCTCAATTTCCCACTTAGACAGTAGAGCCCTGGCAATGGACTCTTGTTGGATTATTCTCCTATCCCCGCAAGAGCAAGATGAGACTTTCTGCTCCTGTAAATCACGTCTTTGGAGGCTTTCTGCAGGGCTGCTATGAATTGGAAGCAACTCCACGGCACATCACCACCACCACCACCACCATTCTTTCACTTAAAAGGTTTTCCTTAGCCTTTACCCTTGCTGGGTGCTAAGTGCTGGGGATACAAGACACAGGGTTCTGGCTTCCTAGAAGGAGCTCCAACCAGGTAACCAGCAAATCAACAGGCAATCACCACCAAGCAGACATACCAGGGCTGTGCTGAGGCAAACAGAGGGCTCAGGATGTAGTACCCAGTCCAGGCTCTGCACCCAAGCAGCCTCACGGTGCCAATCCCAGAGTCCTCCCCTGGAGATGCCCCAACCCATCTCCTGAGTGTCTGAGGCTGAGTGATTAATACATCAGGTTTCAAGAAAAAGGCACACGGTGTTGGTGGCGGGAGGGGCAGCATGTGTTGGTCCTCCAACATTGGGCAGGGAATTAGAGCAGCAGACAGAAACCATGGAACCCAGACAACGAGAAGGAAGCCCCCACTTGGAGGAGAGGCCAATTGATCCCAGATGGAAAATGCAGCGAGAAAGAAGGCCAAGCCAGCCTGGGAAGGCACGGTAGACAGGTTGGCCCCTGGGTCACAGACATCCCTGGCCACCTTGGCAGTGTGTCTTTCTGTTGTGTACTTCTCTGAGCTGCCTCTGCATACGGAACAGTGATGGGGACGCAACGCTGCACACGGCTGGCTCCCGGCCTAGCTGTCCGGCCAATGTCCAGGGCTCTGAGCATCTCAGGGGACAGCTCCGTTGTTCTTTGAAGAGAGGCATGGATTTCTGAAGAAACACATACGTGGAATCCTACAGACTAGTGTGGAAGCCTCTGACCTCGTCCCTCACCTCAGCTCCCAGCCACCCCTGCTGTGTCCTGGGTCCAGCATAGTCCCTTTGTAGAACCTTGTAAACCAGAACTCCTTCATGGTCTTGGCAATCTTGACATAGCCACGGGTGGGGGGCAGGGATTTCCATGCACCGTGGGTCATCAGGAAGAATTCTCTGAGCCAACTCACTGCTTCATTAGAGAAATAAGCGTGAGGGGAAAGGACAACTGGCACTCACTCACGTTGCAAGCTGCGTTCCTGCTCCGGATGATTTCCTCACCTGTAAAACGAGCAGCTAAACCTGATGACGGTGCCCTGCCTTCGGGACTTCCTCTTTCATTCTGAGTCCACCAGGCAAGTAGAAACATCAGTAAGGACGTGCCCAGGGCAGTAATGGACATTTGGAAGACAGCTGGGTGGGCAAGGAAGGCAGGGCAGGGAGAGCTTATGCTTTCAATGACTGCTGATGTTGTTCAGTGTCGACCAGTCCGTTCTGACTTATAGCGCCCCTGCAAAGGGTTTCCAAAGAGCAGCTGATGGGTTTGAAACACTAACCTTGTGGTTAGCAGTCCAGTGCTGATCGTACACCATTAGAGAATCCTTACAAGCTGCTAGAAGATTTAATTCTGCATAATGATTTACAAAGTGACAAATAGAATAGATTTACCGTGACAGCTTGAAAGGAGAGCCACAGAAATAAAATGGCACACCCCTGCTCATCTGCATGCTCCCTGCCTGCCCCTCCCTTCCTGAGGCCAGGGCTCAGACACGCACCCATGCACACAGGCACACGGGTAAGAAGGGAGCAGGTGGGAGTGAATGGAGGAGAAGGTGGCTCAGCCCCGTCCTAGGTATAGCCTGTGAGGTCCTGCTCACGCAGGCGCAACAAGGACAACAGCCACACTTCAAAGTCAGGAGCTTTCTGCTGAAAACACCCCAGTGACACGGACCTGGTGGGACCCTGCCTTCCACAGCACCCCTGTCTGATCCAACACGGCAGCCCTGGGCTTCCCGTGGATGAGACACCCCAACAGCTCTGAATCCAAACCACCCTGGAAGGGAAACAGAGATGGGGCAGATGTCTTCTAAGGTGCTCTGGGTGGTGTCACACTTCCAGCCTTCCGGTTACTAGCTGTGTGCATTAGCTGTTTGTACCAACCAGAGGCTCTGTGGCTCTCTGTCCCTCAGCCGGTGATAGCACAGGTGACAAGGGGTCTGCACTGAGGTGGGGGCTATGCAGCTGTGTCATGCGAGAAAAAGCCACTGTTTCACTGCTCCGGGAAGGGGACCAGCTCTGCATCCTGCCAGCTCTGCAGCCACCTGTGTACCTACCCAGCGTAGCACTGGCTAGAGCCCCTGCCTAGGGCTCTTCAGCAGGGGCAGAAGTGTATAACCTACTCATTTTTGCACCAACAGACAGGGATTCAAAAAGCAAAGAATCAACAAGCAAGGAGAAGAGACCTGGTTCCTCTTGCAGCTGTGGGACCTGAAACCACCTCACCGCTCTGAGCTCCGCTTCCTCCTCTAGACGTTGTGGTGACAATCTCAAGTCCCCAAAGCTCTATGCTCACTGCACAATGTTGTTGTTGTTAATTGCTATCAAGTCGGTTCCAACCCACAGTGACCCTGTATAGGGTTTCCGAGGAGCAGCTGGTAAGCTTGAACCGCCAACCTTGCAGTTCAAACGGCTTTGCAGTCTGGTGCATTAACTCACAGCACCACACCAGGACTCCCGCTGCACAGTAGGTGTTCCCAGAATGGGAACCTCTGCTGTGTCAGGTGACCTTGGCTGGAAACAGACCTGCAGTGAAGACAGTGAGACAGAACCTCTGGTCTCAGCCCTGTTCTGCTGAGTCCATCTTCCTGTGGCCCACCACCTGGCCACAGCCTAGGGCGCTGTCTGCCTTGAGGTCCACAAACAACGCTGAAGCCTGGAGGAGCCAGTCAGAGGCTGGCGTGGAGCCCACAGAGGGCACATGGAGGCTCTCACCTGTCCCTTCGCGTCACCCTCTGCTTGTGTCTTTAACCAATACACAAGAGGATGTGCTGAGGCAAGTCTGAACACCCATGTTTACCCAACAGAAGGGTGTCCCGCCCTCCCTCAGCCCTATGGCAAGTCAGACCACTTGCCTCCAGTCTCGCCTGATGCGTAGGCCATGGGTACGAGGCCAGGCCCAGCCCCCTGCCCTGGCCCTGCCCAGGGAGTCTTGCCCAAGAGGCCCGCAGTCTGTCCAGGTTGTTGTCACTGAGCCAATTCTCCCAGGAAGCCAAGCTGGGGCGGGTAGAGCTGACTCACAGGTACCCTCAGACCCCAGCAGCTTGGAGCAAAACAACCCGGCCCAGGAGGAGTTCCTGGGAGCTCCGCATGACCTAGCTGCCTCTCTGGTTCTAACTGGTAAGGTGGAGGCAAAAGAAGGGGCCAGCCTACGTAGCATGGGGCAGCTGAGCCTCTGGAGAGTTTCTAAAGAAGAGAATGCAAGACATTTCCAAGGCCCCTGCCTAGAGTACAAACTAGGTTTCCAACCCACAAAGCCAACCAAAACCCCAAACCAAACCCACCGTCACCAAGTCGATTCTGACCACTGTTGTTGTTAAGTGTCATCAAGTCGGTTCCAACTTATAGCGACCCTGTATAGGGTTTCTGAGGAGCTGCTGGTGGCTTTGAGCTACTGACCTTGTGGTTCACAGTCCAGGGCTGATCCTACGGCGCCACCCTAGCAGTCCCCCCTAGCTCTGTGGAAAGGGGAGCTGTCATTTATTCAATCTCCTATTCAGCAAGCATTCTGGAATGCTAGATGAGAAGTATGGTGCTGGGAGACTACCTGTGGCAGGGGAGTCTGAAGAGTAGGTGCAAAGGTGCAGATGGGGGCTGCAAAACTTCAGAACCCAGCGCCTGAGCAACTGGCTTGGCTGCGGCACAGGACACTGAAGCAGAGTGAGGCTTAAGTAGGGCTTTACAGTATGCCTAGGAGTTCACCATCAGACTGCAGAGAGGCCTGGGATGTACAAGGCACACACAAGTGAAGGTGTGTGTTCAGCTGGGGCCAGTGGACAAAGGTTATTAAATGCCAGGTTTTAAGTAGTGGGGATGTAGGAGGTGAGAGGACCAGAGGTGTCCTTTATAAAGGCCACACTTGTGGCTGAGTGGAGTGGCAGGAAGGGGAAGTAGAGGCAGACCACTGAGGAAGAAGGCTGCTCTAAGAGTGTGGGGAGGAAGAATGGCTTTGAGGCCCGGAGGCATCAGTTCCCTGGCCACATACCACATATTCCCACCAGCGAGGCTTTGGGCAGGGTAGCGGGGACACAGATACCCAATATCACAAACTGCAGTCCTGGGGAAAAGCCAAGGGTGATACCCAAGTTTGTGCCCAGACAATGGAGTAATGGCCATCCTGCTTCTAGTCCTTCAATAGGCTCGATGAGAAGTAGAACAAGGTATCCTCTCTCAAAACGCTGCCATTAAATGATTGAATAAACACATCATCTGTGACGATCAGCACGCCATTGCTTTTCCCTTGATATGTACAGTGTACAGCATGCACTGGTATCCACGGCAGTCCTGATGGGCACGGCCAGTCGAGAGTTGGGAGTTAGGGGGCCAGGAGACGCAGGTAAGAGCTAATATGCAGAGGTAAAAAAGTTTGACATAACAAAGCAACAACCACAGCAGAGTGTTGCATTTACTACCCCTCCCTGTCTTTTTGGCATGAGAAATCTAAATAAAATGAGAGGTGAAATTATTTACTATATGAGATTTTTAAAAAAGAAAGGCAAAGAGAAGCAAAACAAAAATGCGATTCAGAAAGCCTTGGTTTTGATAGGTAGGGATGGAGCCAGGGTATAGAAGAGCGACCTGATCATTGTTATTAAGTGCTGTTGAGTCAGTTCCAACTCAGAGCAACCCTACACAGAGCGTTTCTGAGGCTTCAAATCTTTGCAGGACCTTACTAAAAACTGTTTGCATTTTTTAGATTCTGAACATCAAGCTTTAACTCCAGCAAATGAACCCGCAAGCTGAGCAAACTGGGCTTTCTGATGAAGTCTTCCGGATGCCATGCTTTGCTGAACACTTGCTCTGCACCAAGCACAAGACTAAGACCCAGCTGGGGTAGCAAGTGCTTGACTACTAACCTGAACATCGCCAGTTTGAATCCATCAAGAGGAGACTTGGAAGAAAGCCTTGTGGATCTACTTCAGAAAACCAGCCGCTGAAAACCCCGTGGCTCACAGGTGTACTCAGGAGGTCACCTGGAGTCAGAGTAGACTCAACAGTGATTGGTTTTGGTGTTCTCAGAGAGGGACCGATCCAGCTTCGCAGAACGCAGAGGGCTGGGGAAGCCCAGCGGGGAGGGGGTGATGAAGTCTAAGCCTGGCCAACAGAAGTCGAGGACTTGGATGGACGCAGCTAAGGGTTTGGTGAGAAGAGGAAAATCCACAGCATCAAACCTCAGGGGTCTGGTGGAGGGAAAATGCTCACATGGGCTCAGAAGAAGGAGACCTAACTGGAAGAGACCTTGTTGTACAGCTGGGGAAGCCAGGCAGTAGAGATAGCTTGTGTGACCCTCAGGGTTCATTCAGTCCTGACTCAGGGGACACACATGGAAATGACCAGGGGTCTTATCCCTCCGTGACCCTGCAGGCCGCTGATCGGCAACAGGAAGAGATGTTTCTCATTCTTAAAAGGTTCCACCTGCCGATTTCTGAAAGAGGTTCGCAGGGCATCCCTCGGGCTGAAGCCCATGCTTGCCTCCAGCTGGCAACCCTAACAAGTGCTTTTACTGGGCTCCAGAGACCCCAGCCCCCTTCCTCAGGCTCTCCTGAACCCATTCTATGGAGGCACAAGCAGGTCGAGGGTGCTCCATGGCTCTCTCATGCCACATCAGTCTTTCTGGGCTGTTGGGGAAGGCCAACCTGTCCAAGTGCCAGACAGTGGTCAGAGATCAGCAGGCTGAAATCTTAGCCCTCTGACTTCACTCTGCGGCAGATTGGCCTCGCTTGGGGGCTTGATCCTGTCCTGGGGCTTAAGCCCCGCGACGGCTGGTACATAGCTCTGCCAACAGCCAGGCTGAGGTTTTGTGCTCGGCTAACTCTTGGCTTTTGAGTACTGAAGAGGAGACAGAAAAAACAGCAAGCACATGCTTCCGACCCACATCAGCCTGCCACTCTCGGCAGTGGACAGCCTCTGTGCTCCTAGGATCTGCCAGCCTGGGTCCTCTGCGAAGAGTGTGGACCACAACCCCCAGGGTGTGGTACCAGAAGAAGTGAGGGTCACCCCAAGAAACACTGGCTCGGAGCATGTGCAAGGTGAGGCCTGGACAGCCACAGACCAGAGCGAGCTGGCCTGGTTTCTCTGTTTTCCCCTGCCACGTTGGGAGCAAGGTCTCCTCTTTGTGCCTCTGCAAGTCAGACTCCCAGGTTTGTTATCAAGGGCAGCCCGGCAGCTGAAACCATGAAACTTAGCACTTGCTTGACTCAAGAAGGAATCTTCCTGGAGGTGAGAGATGAACAAAATTGGGCAACTGAGACCCAGAGAGAACCTGGACTTATGTGGCAGGATTAGAAGCACGTGGACATGGGAAGTTAGAGCTGGAAACCACCTTAGAGAGCCAGGCAATTCCACCCCCATGTCGTCACTACTAAAATGAGGCCAGGGACTGGGAAGAACCGCTTAACGGCTTTGAATCTCTAAACCCTTGGGTGGCATCTTGAGCTGACCTTGTGGGCCCAAGATGGATCTACATTCTGTGACCCCCAACCTCAAAAGTTAAGGAAGTTACAACACTTCCTTGTTTCCATAGAAACAAGCAACTGCTCCAAGAATACACTGAAATGTTTGGTTCCCTCCTGGGTGCCAGTTTCATGTCAGGCTGTGAGGACACAGAGCAGAGACAGGAGGTGAATGGAGGCACAGGCCTGGTGAGGGACAGGTACTGGTGGAGTGTAAGAGGGAGGGAGAGAAGCATTTTCAGGGAAAGCCATCCGCAGGTGTCTGTAAGCCATCCGCAGGTGTCTGTGGCCTTTGAGCTGGGGTCTTGGGATACGCATTCACAAGACATATATATGGACATTAACCTACGCTCCACAGCAGGTTAATGCGCTGAACTGCAAGGCTGGTTTGAACCACAAGGTTGGCGGTTCAAACTCACTAGCTGCTCCTCAGAAACCCTATAGAGGGTCGCTATGAGTCAGAACTGACTTGATGGTACTTAACAACAACAACAACAAGGGAGAATTACAGGTGTAGGAAACGGCATCTGCAAATGCCCAAAAGACTGAAGGCAATGACATATTTGAGAAGGACAGGCCATAAAGTAGAAGATATGAAAGCACAGAAGAAAAACGGACAGAAGAGGATGGGGACCACATGCAGATTGTCAACGCCCCAAGTGGAGACGTAGGTTCCAGAAACACCTTACGGCATCTCTATTTCTCCAGCTGTTGAATGGGTATGTTGTGACAGCGTAGCTTACGGCATGGGGTGTGGAGAAGCCTATCATGGTATAAAAGGAAAAAAGCCTCAGACCCACAGGACTTGGAAATCTGACCCAGTTCAGCAGCTTTAACCCTGTCAGTCTCTTTGCAGATGTGGAGGTATCGTTGGTGGTCTTCTATGTATAACTTTGGTTGACCTTCAGAATAATCCAGGACCTGACCTTGTTTCACCTCCATGGACCACTCTGGTCTAAGCCACCAGCATCCTTACTTGGATTCATGGAAGTCACCCTGTTGGTCTCCTAGCTTCCCCTCTTGTCCCAGCACCCTTGCTAGAGTGATGTTCTTAACGGGCACATGAGACAGTCTTGGCCTTTTATTTAAAATGCTCCAATTGCTTCAGACTCCCTGAGCATGGAATCAGAATCTCTTCCTGTGTCCCCTGGCATGTCAGAGTTCCTTGACTCAGGCAAGTATCTTCTTGGTCCATGACCTGGCCCCAAACACCTTGCTGACATCCTTTTACCTCTCTCCCTCCATCAGCCACACTAGCCTTCTTGCATTTCTAGAGCATGTCAATCAAACATGTGCCTACCACAAGACCTTTGCGTGTTCCCAGGGTTCACTCCTCACCTCGAATGCGGCCTCTTCCATGACCACCCAGACTATAAATTCCACCCTCCAATTCTAGAGTGGCCCTGTAGGATAACCGCAGGTTAGCAGTTCAAACCCACCAGCCACTCCTTAGAAATCCTATACAGGGTCACTAAGAGTTGGAACGGACTCGACAGCATTTAACAACAACAATAACAGCCCATCTCTTGGGGGTGCTGTGGCTCTGTAGTATAAGCACTAAACTGCAATCCACAAGACCGGCAGTTCGAGTCTAGCAGCAGCTTTAGGCTTTACCAGAGAAAGAATTATAGCCTCAGAGTCATCCTGAGTCGGAGCCACCTAGACAGCACTTAACGACAACAGCCATCTCTTATGTCACTGTATCCTGAGTTATGTTCTTCAAAGCATTTCTATCCAAGCATGACATTCTCCATTAAGTTGTTGACTTGTAGACTGTCTGTCTCATCTGCTAGAATGCAGGCAGGGCCTTTGTCAAGTTGGCCCCTGTATCTCCGGGTCCAGGAATCACACCTAGTACAAATGAGTAAGTGAATCTATCTTTCTTGGGGAGCTGGAGTAGGAGACATAGAAGGATCCAGACACCAATCTCCCCAGGAACATGGCATTGGGGGCTACAGACCAGCTAGGTGAGGAACTACCTGCAGGAATCCTGAGCTGTCTTCTAGAGTGCCAGGTGGTCATGGACCAGGCAGGGAAGCAGGAGTCCTTCCCGTATTCCCTGAGGGTCTGGAGGAAAGGCCCAAACAACAATAAACAACCCACTGCTGAGCGGTCAGTTCCAACTCATAGCAACTGGCCCAAAGAGTTTCCAAAGCTGCAACCTTATGGAAGCAGACAGTCACAGTTTTCTCCTGCAGAGCTGCTGGCAGATTGGAACCACAGACCTTTCAATTAGCAGCCCAGAACTTTGACCAGTGTGCCACCAGGGTTCCTGGAAGTAAAGCAGCAGGTAGGAGCTCTGCTGTGGCATATGGACGATCAGCACTGGATTGCTCACTGCAAGAGCAGTGGTTCAAACCTACCAGCAACTTCTCAAAAACTTTACACAGGATCGCTACGTGTTGGAACTAAATCGACCTCACTTAACAACAGAAAATACAGCGTGTCTGCCCAATGTCCCTCCTTCCCTATACTCTGTGCCCAAGGGGGCAGTCTCAGAGAGCTGGAGTATGAGGCCAGGTTGCAGCCCAGTTCCTGGGGAACCTTTCCTCTCTGGGCCTCAATGCCCAGATCTGGGCAATGGAGATGAAGAGGGAGTTAGATAAGCCGATTGTCTAGGATCTTCCCACTCCAAAAGTCTGGGGATCTTTGAGAGGTCACACTAAGCTGAAACTAGAGCTACCAATTCAAGTCAGGGCAGTATTTTGTAGCCAGCTGGGTCAGGGGTCTCACGTGGGTTCCAGAAACACGGCAGAATGCAGGGCGGTCTGGTCTGACCCAAGAAGGAAAGGGAAGGGAGGGTCCGGGAAAGAAAGGGGAAGTGCTCTGTTACACGGGTGCAGCAGCTATGAGTTTGGGGCCCCAAGCAGAGGGGTCAGTTTTTCATGAAGACTCCAGCAGATATCTGCCCACCCCGAGGCCCAGGGGTCTGGACAGCACAGCTGGAGGAACAGGAACTCCCGAGAGTCCAGCGCCACAGCCGTGGCCACGCAGGAACCTCTTCCAGCAAAGAGCTCCTGTCAGGCGAGAAGGCGGGGACCAGGCACTGGGCTGGTGTTTTTAGCTCCAGCTCTGCTGTGAACTTGCCTGTGACCTTGGGGAGGCACCTGCCCCTCTGGGGTCAGACTCAGCAACTAAATGAGGGGTTGGCCTGGATGATGTCCAAGAGCTTTCTGCACTGGCCGGCACTGTCATCACAGCACATGGTAATAAAACACTCCCCACACGGTGACACTGCATCTGATTCTTGCCACAGCCCCAAGGCATATGGGGTAGGAGGCAGTGCCAATAGCTCTGACTTCACATTCAGGGCTCTTTGCAGAGACACCAGATCTAGGGAGCATTTGTTGATAGACAGCGGGGCAAAACCAAGCAAAAGGGGCTCAGCAGGCCCAAGATACAGCAAAAGGTCAGGCTGAGACACACTGGCCAGGAAGCAGCCCTCACAGCCGCTCCCCACCCACTCAGCCGGCCACCCCAGGCTGCAGGGGAAGGCAGGTGTACTGGGGGGTAGCTAGGAACTGCCGACAAGTCTAGTCCCACTGGAGAACACAAACACCAGGTCATTCTCTTCTCCTTGGGCCCTGACGAGCCCGTTGGGGTCTCCCCCAGCCCTGCTCCTTGCCTGTGACCAAGGTTAGGCCATCTTCAACTCAGATTTGCAATCTCCACCAAACTGCTGAGAGATACAAGGAGGGCCCAGGGGAGGTGAGAGAGCTACCTCCTCCGGGAAACTCAGTCTGGAGTGGTGGGAGTGGAGAGAATTGTGGCACTGTACAGAATTGAAGGGGCTTCTGGGTACTAAAGTCACCCTATTCCGTGTAGTGCTGAGATGAGAACCAGGGGACAGGTGTCCCTCTTGACTCAATGGATGGTGTGACTTCCTAAACCCAGAGAGCTGCTGGGAAGGTGGTTGCCAAGGTCCCTGTAAATATCAGGAATAGTACTATCTGAAACCCCCCTGAGCGGAGCTGGTGAGAAGGTAGAAAGCCTTGAGAATTTCAGGTCAGCAAACCCTCTGGGGGCCTCAAGGCCCCAAACAGGAGCAAACCTTCCAAAGGAAGCACAAGAAAAAATGAAGGTGTCAGCCCCAGGCTGGGGCGTGAGGCATCTGAAAGCTGTCATTTTATAGGAAATAAAAACTATAGTGAGACCACAGCTTCAAGGAAACCCCCTTCAGAGCCTGGGTCCCATCACCAGATACCAGGCAAGAGTCATAACCCTCCTGGCACAGCAATGTTCACTGCGCATCATTCACAATAGCCTAACGGTGGAAACAGCTTGTTAACAGATGAGTGAATAAACAAACTGTGGCATACACTATATGGATATAACATTATATATATTTCTCTTTATGGCATTGTTGTTAAGTGCTGTTGAGTCAGCTCCAACTCATAGCGACCCTATATAGGGTTTTTGAGGAGTGGCTGGTGAGCTTGAACCGCCAACCTTGAGGTTCAAACTGACCAGCCCACAGTGCCACACTTCATGACATCAGGTATGTTATATGTATATACTGGAGGATTGTGGCGGTGGTATTTACGCTCTGTGGAGTCGGTTCCGACTCATGGTGACACTATGTAGGGTTTCTGAGGCTATAAATCTTTACAGGAGTACATAGCCTCATCTTTCTCCCATGGAGTGACTGGTAGTTTCGAACTGCTGACCTTGCAGTTAGCAGGCCAGCTTGCAACCCACTACACTACCAGGACTCCTGGTGTGGCACTGTATTGTGAACTGCAAAGTCAGCAGTAACAAACCCACCAGCTGCTCCTTGGAAATCCTGTACAGGGTCGCCATGAGTCAGAACATATGCATATGACGTATGTGACATTGTTTTGAAAGAACAAATACAGTACTACCCTATGTACCTATGGTAGGCATCTGGTTGAACATGCTAATATCACTGAAGGACACATGTGAAGCATGTTGAAGATAATCTGGTCTATACAAGCACAGTTCATTTCATTGCACACCCTCCTACCGCGCTTTGCGGACCCTGTGTGTTTTACGAATGGAAGGTTTGTGGTGACTCTGCATTGAGAAGAAGTCTATAGGTATCAATTTTTCAACAGCATGTGCTCACGTTTTCTGTGTCAGATTTTGGCAATTCTCACAACGTTTCAAACTTTTAAATCATGCTATGACTGCACACTTAATACAAAGCCAAACCCAAACCTACCGCCATTGGGTTGATTTGGACTCACAGTGACCTAGGACCAAAATAGAACTACTTTGCGGGGTTGCTGAGACGCAAATCTTTACTGGAGCTGACGGCAGCTGGTAGGTTCAAATCACTAACTTTTGCTTAACCCACAGTGTCACTAGGGCTCCTTTTAAATAAACTACAGCATAATGTGCACATAACTTCTTTATGTCCTGAGAAACCAAAAAAATCTATGTGACTCGCTTATCAAAGCAGTCTGGAACCCAACGGCAATGCCTCCCAGGTCTGTCTGTCCATATTCACCATCAGAAGAGAAAAGTCACACCTAATGTTTCCTCCTTCCTCTCTTCTCCCAGAGCTCCAGTCAGGCCCAGGTGGGTCAGGCAAATGAGCAGGGAGGGTGCTGGGGAGAAGCTCACTTCTCAGAATCCTAAGAGCAGAGGTGGGATCTGACTCTCCCATCAGCAGCATGATGCCCCCAGCTAAGGCTACTAACTGATTCTCGCAGCAAGACCTTCTGAAAATACATGCTCCTTGTAAGTAGATGCCAGTGGCCCCCCTCAGACAGTTCCAGAGAAGAAATATTAGCCAGAGTGGGGTAAGCAGGCAATATTGCCTCCGGGGCTTAAACTGACCTCTTGACCTAAGAGATGTAAGCCCTAAACCAGTTCAGGCTTCCTAGAAGCAGGGGTGGGCGGGGAGCATCCCTACAGCCTACTCCCTAGCTCTTTCAGGGAAAGTTGACTCAGAAGACAGAGGGGAAGACGGGATGAGATGGCAGTCGGTAGTGAGGTTAGTTTAGCTGTGTGAAAGGGTCTTGTGTCCCAGGGGCCCACCACTGACTTACTCAGTGACCTTGGCTAAGCCCCTCCCTCTTGGCCTCTTTCCTGCTGGGCTGGGTCACAAATGGAACTTATGCGCACAAGTGTCTTCATGGGTCACAGAGGTGGCACAAATGCGGGGATTTGTGAGCAGGAAGTGGATAAAGGTGGCCTAATGGTGCCATCACACTCAAGGGACAGGATTTCAGACTCCTGGATCAAGGTCGTAGTTTCTTAATTAATGTAAGAATGTGACTAACACTCTTACATTAGATGGACCATCTCTCCAGAGGAACATTCATGTTTGCAAACGTGTGCACACAGGTTCAGGGACCCACAGCTCTGCAGGCTGGGACTGGGGCCCTTCCAGTTCTGACAGCAAGTCTTCAAGGCCCATCATCTCTAGGGATATGGCAGCGGTCCCACCCCTTAGTCAAGCCGGCTGCACTTTCAGGACTGCCCAGCCACAAACGGATTTGTGGTCTGGGAACAAAAAAAGAAAAGAAAAAAGGGGCCAGTGAAAGCAACAGAGCTCTGCAGGCCTGAAGGTGGCTAGAAGTCAGGCGTAACTGTCAAGAAATCAGGCGGCAGCGAGGGTTTCTGTCAACATTACAAGTCCCCTGCTAGGAAGGTAAATCATCTGCTGAACACATTTGCAGCGGATCACCCAGACCGGCATTTCCTAAAATGTTACACCAATTTTAATAGTTATTTTGAACACAGGGGATTGGCCATTTTCCAAAAGAAAGGTGTGCTCTGGCGTGCTGCCTTTGGGGAGCTGGTGTGTTTGAGAACCTACTTTGGGAAACGTTGATATGGTTTCATCTCATGATTTTCAGATGAGGAGCCTGAGATTTGGAAGCTTAAGGTCCACAGTCTGTTCTCCATGACCGCGACTCTGCACCATAGCTTATGATTTGCAAAGTCCAGTCCCATCCATGCTCTGGGTCCACTCCACCCATACAGGAGAGACCCAGAAATGTGCTCCCAGCTGAACTCGATTCACAGGTGAGCAAAATGAGGCTCTCAGGCAGGGACTCAGAGGCAACCCTCCCCTCCCCCTTTTTGAGTACTCCTCCAAGGGAAACATCATGGGCAAGAGGAAAGAGAATGCTCTTGGGTTATCACTGCAGGCAACTCTGAGGTGACCCCATAGCCCCTTGTGGTAAAGGAAATTGTTGTGAGTTGCCATTGACTCATGGCAACCCCATGTGTGCAGAGGAGAACTGCTCCAGAGATTTTCAAGGTTAGTCTGTCTTCTGGGCCTTCTCTGGATGGATTTGAACTGATAACCTTTAGACTAATAGTTCAGTGCTTAATTATTTGCACGACACAGAGCTGGAGGTCAGGAAGCCTGGAGGCCAGGTCCAGCTCAGGTTGGTAACTAATGTAGCAGTGACCAGTAAGGCGGTCTACAAGTAAGCTTGTTTGGGAAGCGCAATGGCTTTGTGGGATAAGCACCGGATTGGGAATCCTGAGGTTGGGGGTTCAAGCCCACGACCTGCTCTGCAGGAGGAAAGATGAGGCTTTCTGCTCCCGCAAAGATATATAGTCTCAGATACTCTATACAAAGTTGCTATGAGTGGAACCGACTTGAAGGTACATAACAGCAACAGTAACACAAGCCTGTTGTATACACATGGAGCTCAAAGCTGGAGACAAGTAAATAACAACGTGCTCAGCGTTAACCAACTCACAAATGGTGAAGCGAAGATTCGAACGCAAGGAGTCTTAAAGAGACAGAAGGAAAAAAAGTTACCATTGAGTTCATCCTGCTTCATAGTGATCCCAAGTATGTCAGACTAGAACTGTGCCCCACAGGATTTTAAATAGCTGGTTTTTCAGAAGTGTCTATCTTTCTTCCAAAGCACTTCTGAGTAGACTGAAGCCAGCAAACTTTAGGTTAGCAGTCAAGAACATTAACTGTCTGTACCACCAGGGGCTCCTAATCTGAAAAGAGTCTGAAGCAAATCAGTTGTCCAAGAAATGCTGGTTGTTTATTTGCTGAACTCCTTCTGAGGTGGCCCTTCATGGTGCCTGGTTTTAAAAATGTAAGCAGCAGCGGGAGTATCAAGACATGATGTCAACGGAAAACTCGAGCCCTCCTGCCCCCAGACCATCTCAGCCCCAGCTGGCCCAGGGGAGCATGTCCCTGTGGGATCTGTCCTGTCACTTCTCTGGGGTTTTAGGGTTTCCCCGTCATCAAACTGGAAAGTGGTCTTCAAAGGCTCTTGCCACTGGAGTACACCGGGAAGGGGTGGGTTTTCTAACCTGTCCCCTGAGTCCCTCCGCCGGACCGCTGACTAGTCAGAGCAGGAGCAGCAGGGGATCCCCGTTTTGGTCAAGGTCCAGGTAGAAGCAAGAGTGGGTGGGGGGTGGTGTCTGCACAGGAGCCTTGAGGACAGGGCGTGAGAAAGGCACCTGGCTCCCCTTACTCCTCCCCTTTCTTATGTGCTCGGGCCTGGGCCTGGCACAGTGACTTGGGTGGAGCCAGAAGGCTCCCTTCCTGACTTCCATCCACAGAAGCAGGGGCAGCAGATGGATTCTGGAGGTAAAAGGTCAGTACAAGCCAGTGGGCCATTAGTCCTCCACAGGTCAGCACCGGGAGGGATGAGAGAAGCCACCATCTTTTGGGCAGATGAGTAACCTTGTGGATTTCTGTTTTACCTCCCTCAAATCTGCAGTGCAAGCCACCTACCCCCAGCTGTGTAAGATCCAGGCATTCTGCTGGAAACATCCCATCTGTATTCCTTACCCAAAGCTCAGAAACAATTCCCATCCTCCCCAAGTCCAGCTGCCCTCCCTAAGTCAAAGACAGAAGAGTATTTATTTATGAGCTTTGAGGGGTGGCTGAAGGGCCTATGCCTGGACAACACGAGATGCCCAATAAATGTTTAATAAACTAATGGGCTGGGAGAGCCGGAGTTCCAGGATTAGCTCTGTCACTAATTCGATGCTGACCTTGGAGGAGGCTGACGCTTTCTTTCCATAGTTCAGTTTCCCAGGCTAGAAAAGGAAAGGTGATTCAGAGAAACCTATTGCTGTTGTTAGGTGCCATCGAGTAGGTACCCACTTGTAGCAATATTCTGCACAACAGAACAAAACCTGCCCAGTCCTGGGCTAACCTCACAATCTTTGCTACGCTAGAGCCCATCGCTGCTGCCACTGCGCCAATCCATCCATCTCGCTAGGGGTCTTCCTCTCTTTTACTGACCCTTCACTCTACCAATTCTACACTACCTTTCTGGGAGTCTTGAGGGGGCCAGAGTAGAAAGATGGATGGCTTCACACATCTTTCCCTGCTCCAGAGGCGAGTGGAGGGCACCTCCCTGGCAGGCATCAGTCACCGGCCCCCTTCCCCAAGCACCCAACAGCCTCTGTGGGTGGAGAGCTGGAGGTGTTGAGAATTCAGAATGGGAGATAGAAGAGGGAATGAACACAGTTTCAATTCAAGCTAGACACCAAAAACCAGTTTGGGTAGAAGCAACATCGAAAGTACAAAGAGGTAGTGTTTTAATACTCTTCCCCTTACCCGCCCCCATTTCCTGGTAAAGGGAAATTCTTCAATTAATTGGACCCTCTGAGGTCAGCATATCTGGGAAAGATTGGTGGGGAGGAGGGTTAGGGTTAGACCCCTATGTCTCAGAGGTTTGGAAGAAGCAGGCCCGATGGGCAGCAGATGGGAGAGAAAGAGTGTGTGTGGGTGTGTGTGTGGGGGTTGTGTTGAATACAACTGGGGAGCAGGCTTTGGGGATCAACTTCTCTAGGTTTCTGCCCTATCACTGCTCCACTGGACAGCAGTCTCTGGGCAATTCCAGACATGTCCTGAAGTCTCAAGGGACAACAGGGTCAGACCACAAATCCTTGTCATTCTGCCATTAGCAGGCCTCAAGGTACTGGCTGGGTTAGTCCCTGCCCCTCTGTAGGTCTCAACTTCCCCCATCTGGACAGTCACAGAGTTGAGCTGGCTGACCTCTAAGGGTCACACCTTCTCTGGGTGACCAAGTCCAAGATGGTAGGATTCTTCAAAACAACAACAACAACAACAACACACTTATCATCACCTGGGATCCCACCCTAGGGACCTAGAAAAGGGGTTGAGGTTGGGGTCAGGGCAGAGAGGAGTCCCCATACGGTTTGTCCTCAACAACCTGACACAGCTGAAACCTTCAAGTGGTTACAATTACATCTGGGCTAACAGGATTAGGGGAGCATTGAAATCCAAGAAATCTAATTAGCTCAGACACCCCAGCCTCCCCCCAGAAGATCCCACTGCAACCCCAGCAGCTGGGCCTGACAGGTGGGGCCCCGGGCCTTCAGGGCCGCAGTCATTACCCATGCAGGTGTGCCAGGCCGGAGCAGGCTACCTGGGAAGGTGCCAGCTCAGCCTGCCTGGCTGCTCCCCGCCCTGGATCCTACCAGCCTTGTCCTGGTGTGGCACTCAGCTACACTCCAGAAAACTAGGAAAGGGGTGTAGCTCGGGGAGGGGTGTTAAGGGGCAGAAGGAACCTCAGGGCCCACAGGGCGGCCACCCCACACAGCCTGGGGACTGAGTCAGAGGCAGCGAGGCAGGCTGAGTCAAAATCTGTATCTATAGAAACCATCTCAGCCTGGGGAGAGCCCTGGAACCCAGGAACCTGGAAACACCTCTCTTTCCTGCTCAGAGGCCAGGGTTGTAGGGGAAACCCAGAGCGCACCATGTCTGCCCCAGGCACACAGGGCAGGACTGAGGTGCAGAGCAAGTTTGGACTAGAGGACATTGGGCCACAAGGAAGGAGCACCGTTCTGGGGTGTCAACCTGTGCTACCACAGGGTGTACAGGCAGCCAAGACCCATCTGTGACCCTCCCTGGGAAGAGCTCCTCTTGAACCCCAGTTCCCATTCACACACAGACTTCTGCATCCCTGGCTGGCTGGGCTCTCTCCCCAGTGGTCCAGAGAGGAGATAATACAGAGTGACCACCTGAAGAGTCTTTGGAGTTAGTTCCTGCTTCCCCTAAGTGATTTCACCTCCCTGAACCTCAGTTTCTGCTTCCCCTAAGTGATTTCACCTCCCTGAACCTCAGTTTCCATCTCTGTTAAATGGAACTAGCTCACAATGTTGTTATTGCTGTTAAGTGTCATCATGTTAGTTTCAGCTCATAGCGACCCTCTATAGGGTTTTTGGGAGTCCTGGTGTAGCGCTGTGAAATAAAGCACTGGGTCTCAAGGTTACTTTGAACCACAAGGTTGGCGGTTCAAGCTCACCAGCCACTCCTTGGAAACCCTATACAGTATACAGGGGTCGCTATGAGTTGGAACCGACTCGACAGCACTTCGCAACAACATCATAGGGTTTTTCAAGAGCTGTAACTAGAGTCAAAAACACTTGGAAAATGCTTCTAAACTCACCAAGTACCCCACAAAGAGGGGCTATGGTTGGGGCTGTCATCATGCGCCTGTGGCAGGCGGCCAGCTGGTGGTGGTTAATTATTTATTTGGACGATCTTCCTGCCCCCACTGGCCTCTAAGCTCCTACGGAAGAGGAACCCTCTTCAACATTCTGGGCCTCCCACAGGGCAACGCTCCTCACACTGTGGACTGTCAATAAATATTTGTGCCACCCGTGGTAAGGCTGTAACTCAGTCTACCCCCACTGTGCACCCCCCTTCCTTCTCATGCTCACTGTAGGGAGAGAAAGCACCAAGAGAGGAATCTGAAGGCACAAAGTCAGATGACAGTGAGCACAGACTCTTCCTTACTGTCCACAGATCACTCACAGTTGAGTGTCCGTTCACTTGTCATTCAAGCGAGAACTACCCTGTGGCCTGGAGGACCCCCAGTACCTCAAGCCCCAAGTGAGGGCCAAGGGAAAACAGATTTGGGTTCAGCCTGCAGGAGAGCATACTATCTGTCAGATCTGGTCATGGATGGCAGAGGCTTTCTGGCGAGATAGTGAGCTCCGTGTTATAGGAGGTATGGAAACCAAGTATGGGCAATCCTCTGCCAGGAGATGAGTTCAAATGGGAGAGGGAGCAGCCACCTGAAAAAAACCCCTCTAGTATCGCCAAACCAAATCAGTTTGTACTTCATCCATACTACACTGAGAGCCTGCAGGGCTTCGGCAGACACATGCCTGGGGCTTTAGCACTCACGTTTGCCGGATTCCTCTAGCAAGCAAATGAGGTGAGAGGGTTCCACCTTTGATCCCATTTTGCAGGTGGAGAGACTGAGACCCAGCAGTGAATCTACTGGCCCAAAGCAGTCAGTCACCTCCTGACACCCCCTCCTCCACCTTCTCAGTGGGGAAAAGGTCCTACACTAACAAGAATAGTTTCCAGATTCTTTCTCCGAAACCTGTGTCTGTGTTTGATTTTCACAACCTCCCTTCGAGTTCCTTGAGGGCAGGGTCTAACCTCCAAATCACTCCCTAGAACCTCCAGCCCAGCTTGGCTTCTTACCTCCCTCTTTCTCAGCTGCTCCTATGACAAGTCCCTCCAAGAGGGTGTGGGCAGTTGGTCACGGTGCTTCCAGGCCAGAACAGTCACTAGGCAAGGCTACAGTGTTGGGATGCTTATAGCATCTTTGTTGTTGACACAAAACCTAAGGAACCTCATCAAGATAACACAGTGACAGAAGCCAGGCATAGACCCTAAGGAGTAAAGTTATGAATGGAAACGTAAGGGATTCAGTCACAACTTGACAGGTCCTGCTTCCTGGTTCTGTAGCAGAGAAGCCTCCGGAAATTAACTTGTTGATGCCTGAATCTCTCAGAGCAACAGCTCACCCTGAGGCCAGGGTTACAGCTGCCCAATAGACTCTGGCCATGACCAAAAAACTTAGTATCCAGGCTTATTTATACACAGGTACTTTCAGGACACAACTCTAAGGATGTAGCTAGTTTCAAAGCATCTTCCTCACGCCCCCATCCCCCACCTCATCCCTGTGAATTAAGAAAAAAGTGAAACTCATCTTAGCTGGGTTCTTCCCTTTGAGATTTTCCAGGATGCTGGGACCATGGATACCTGGGGGTCAGCCAGGGATGGCATAATGTTGTGTTCTTGTGTGGCTAGGGGAGAGAGCACAAATGTGTGTGTGTGTGTGTGTGTGTGTGTGTGACACAGAGAGAAATGTGTTACCAAATCCCAGCCTCTTGACCTCTTTTCCTTTAACTCCTGGCTGTGAGATGAGCAGGGATCTCCCTCTCTTTTTTTCCTTGGGAGAGACACGGGACATTTTGTACCCACAAAGAAGCCAGCAGTCCTTTTTGATAGATGAAACCATTTTTTCAGTTTCCTGTAAGTCCATCAATATGTGATTCCCAACTCTTCTCAGAATGCCTCAAAATCCTAATCCAAAAAAATATTTAAACTCTGGAAAACTCCCTTCTGCCGCCCCCGCCCCTAGTTACTGACACCAACTCCCAGAAGTCTCAACTTTTGAGATTTACATGTGAAAACAGTGTTTCATCACCTTGTACTTGGGACAAGGAGAACCTTCTGTTCTTTTGGAAAAAAACAAAACCCAACCAAAATCATCAAACTCAGAAGCAAACACCATCTTCCTCCAAATGCATTCTGTCAGCCCCCAAATCACACGTGCTCTGTACCACATACAGTTTTCAATGTGTCTTTTGTTTGATGCTGGTGTTTCAACATCAGTAATTTAGAGAGAGAAAGGCCAGCTGAAGGCTTCAGCCATTTACGAACCCACCCAACTTTAGCTCTAAAGTCCAGGGACCTACAGACAAGGAGACTGGAATTCTCCTGACCCTGGACCCCTCAAAATTCAGCCAGGGCCTTGCTCCGTCACCTAAACTTTCCCCATAGCTCACCAGCAACTTTTAAACTCGAGGGACCAGATAAATGCCAGAGAACGCAAGTTGGAACTCACCACTGGAAAGGCTGCTATGTTCTCCAGCCACAGAGCTGGCCTCTCTATCTGTACCTTAAAAAAATAATAAGCAAACCCAGGCACCTCTGGGAACAGCCTCTGGCCTCTTGCCCTGCCCTGTGTAACCAGCCTGTCCTCACACCCACGAGGAGACCAAACTGGTTAACCCTCTGGTCTACCAGGCCCGGTTCCCAGGTTGCAGCAGCGAGACAAACTGTTGCTCAAGAAAATCCTTCAGAAAACCCTTGGCACCAAGAGGCAGCTCCAGTGGCTCAGCCCCTGGCACCCAGCCAAGCAGAGGCTTTGAAAGGCTGCTGCCCGTTGCCCTTTTAAACCTTCCAGGTTGGGCCCTACTCTCCCAGGGGGTATCCAAATGGCCACTGCCAGGGGAGAGGATGGAAAGGCTGGCCGAGCAGTGCCCTCGCCTGCCAGCCCGGCCGCCAGCTTTTCGGAGGACCTCTGAGAGAACATTTGTTTGGGCTGCCAAGTTAAATCTTCCTCCCTCTTGTCAGGGCATTGGAAAAGCAGTCAGGGGAAAGGAGAAGGGGGAGAG
>NW_006408538.1:25734500-25768089 GCF_000296735.1 Chrysochloris asiatica | reverse complement strand
CGGCACTGCCTGCCCAGGAAGCTTGCGGCTCTGGGCCGACACAGCCGGGGTTTCAGGCAGGAAAGCAGGGCCCGGCGGCCAGCCTTCTCCGGTCAGGTACCGGGTGCCAACCACCCTAAGCCCCCACCCGGGGTGAGGGCCTCCCTAGGTGTCCCGCTGGAGGGCAGAGGTGGGAAGGGAAAGACAGAGAAGGAAAAAAGTTTGCCGCAGGTCTGCCATTTAGACTACGGCTTGGGGTGGGGTGAGGGGCCCGGGCCAGCTGCCCCGGCGCGTCCCCGTCCGCCCGCAGCCCTCCCTCCCCGGTTGTTTACATTCCTAGAGTGTCTTTTAAACCGGGGGCCGAGGCCGGCTCCCGGCCTTCTCCCGCGGCTCCGGAGCAGTCTCCCGTGAAAATCTGCTCGCGCACAATGGCCGGGAAGGCGGCCGCCCCTCGCCCGCGCCCCCGCCGCTCCGGGGTGGGTTGCCTGTTCAAGGCACCGCGCCCTCTCTCGGCTCCAGCCGGCTTCCTGGACAGATGTCCCCGGCGAGGGGGCGACACGCGCCCGCTGCCCGCTCCCCAGACGCCGAGGCCGTACTCCCTACTGTTTTCTCCCCAGAAGCCAGGAATGTGAAGCAAGCTTCCAGAGTCCCCCACCCCCACCCCAGCTTCAGCCCGGGCCAGGCCCCCCAACCTTCGCTTGGGCAGACCTCCCACTCCCCGGGGGCTGCCGCCGCCGGAGACAGAGAGGAAGAAAGAACATGGAGAAATTACTTTCGTATTTGCAACGCGCGCGCGCGCGCGCACACCACACACACACACACACACACACACACACACACACATCTTCCCTCTGGACTCCCCTACTGGCTGGGGCAGCCGGTCAGGCATTGGCCTTAACACCCCTCGGGTTTCTACAGATCTCCTTAGAAACCTCTCCACATACTACTCGACGTTGCCTTCTACACCGCGCGCCGTGTCTCCCTAGCAGTCCTCACACAAACAACTTAACCGCGCCCCCGCCTCCCATTTACAAAAGTGTGTGTTTTCCTTGGAAATTCAGATGCACAACTTAACACTACCAACCGTGGCAACGTTGGTATCCCGCGCCTGCCCCTGTACACACAGGCGGCTCCCCTGTACACACAGGAGCACAACTTCGAATCCTTCCTTCCCGCCCCGAGCCCCGGTCCTTCCTTCCCTCTCGAGCCCAGCTCCTGCCCGGTCGCTGGCGGACAGAGCAAGGGCTGGAGGCGCGCCGGCAGGAGGCGGGCATCAGGTCCGCGCGCGCACTACCGTACTCAAGCCAAGCCCCGGCCCCGCGCGTAGCCCCAGCCGCCTTCGCGCAGTCCGCACTCCCCAGCCGCCGGGGCCTCAGTCCCCGGCCACCGCGGAGAGCGTAGCGGAGCCCTAGTCGCCGGCCTTTCGTCGCCCTCGCCGGCCACGAAGGATCGTTTAAGGAAGAAGCCTCAGCGCCTCACCATCGCCCCTCGGATCCGCGGAAAGCGGGAGGAATTGCCGGGGCGAGTGGGCGCCTGGCTCTGCCTCCAAACTTACCGGGCGCTGCGAGAGCTGCAGCTACCGCTGGAGGACGCGCCGCTGCCGCTGCTGCCTCCGTAGCCTCAGCAGCCAGCGAGCAGGGCCAGCTCGGGCCGGGAGGAGCGCAGCTCTGGCGCCGCGATCGGCTCCACTCCGGCGCCTGCTTCGCGCCTACCGGGGTTGGGGTCACCGCGCTGCACCGATGCTGCTAGCTCTCTCGCTTGTCCTCTGGATCGCTGCTCGCCCGCCCGCCCGCTGCCTGGCCGCTCGCTCTCCCAGGCGCCAGCCGCCGCCGCTCGCTTTTTTAATGTCCACAGACAGTGAAAAGGAACTCGGCGTTAGGGGGTGAGTAAGTGAATCAACTCGCCCGGAGCCGAGCAAGTTGAAGTGTCAGATTACATTGGCTATTCTATTTCCAAAGGGCCCCGCGCCGCCGGCCGTCTGCAAAAGCCGGCGCGGAACTTCACGGCGGAGCGGAGCACCGCGCTGCTGCAGCCTTCGCAATTGCCAGCGCTCAGCTCGCGCGCTCTCTCCTTTTCGCCCTCGCCGCTCGCTTTTTCTCTTTCCTTTCCGCCTCTCTTCTTTATCTCCTTCGCTTTTCCCTATTTCTTCTTTGGTTCTTTCGTCTCCTTTCTCGGATCTCGGTCCCTTCCAAGCGTTTCTCCTCTGCGACCCTGACGACTCCGCAGCCCCCACCTCCCGCACCCGCTCTTCCCTCACTTCCCTCTTCTCTCCTTTCCTCCGCCTTTCCTCGACCTCTTCCTCCCCTCCCGCCAGTGTCTTTCCGCACCTCCCCCCCGACCCCCCCACCCCCGGCAAGTTTGGAGACTGGGAGAAATGCTGGGCACTGGAAGAGGGTACGGTGAAAAGGTGGTAGAACTAGCCGGGCTCCCCGAGTGCCCCCTCGATCGCACGCCCCCGCCTGGAGCGCACTAGGGGCCACCAGCGCTGTTGGTACACATTCATGGGCAAGCGAGTTGCTAAAGGTTTCCATCGCCTTCCCCAGGAGGAGACTTTGGGGTTGTTCCTAAAACCCGGGGACTGACGGGATGGGGGCGAGTCAAGGATTTCCCCAAAGAGCGATGTTGGGGACTGCTAGAGCGCCGTCCCCTAGACGGCTGAGGAGTGGTGGAGGGGCGGCGCGCACAGTGTGTCTTGGCGCCCGGGAAGGGCCGCTAGTGCCTAGGTTCCCGAGGCCCGGCGAGGAGCTCCGGTGGCGCCGTGCGCTCAGGCAAGCAAGGGACGGACAGACCTGTGCTCAGACCCCCGACCCTCGCCACAAGGCCCCCAGTGTCCGATGGAGAGATCTCTTCCCACGTACACTCACAAGGATGAGTCCACTCGTGGGGTTCCCAACCCAGGCATACCGCTGAGAGTATCCCAGTAAGCGCCCACTTCGGCTCACGTCCACTGCCACTCACAAGGAACCCATATTCGCGCCCACCCACAGCATTATACACGCTTCCACACACCCGCGCACTCCCACACATCTTCACGTACACTTTTACGTACAAAATTGGGTACACGGTCATAACAAGCGCACTCATACGCGCATGCAATTGCATACACATTTGCACAAAAACCTCGCTGTACACAACCCCATATACACTAAAAAACCAAAACACTGAACATTCCTTGTGCACACATCCTCAGATTTACGCACACATAAAAATCCCTCCCTTCTTCTTCCACACTTATTCAGGGTCTCCCACCCCATTTGGAACACCACCAGTCCCAAATCATGCCCAGCGCTCGCGCGGCCCCCGATGGTCACACACGCGCGCGCATGCACGCACACATTCCCCTCTAGGGGCAGACGGGAGAGGCTACGGTCCAGCGCCCGCCTAGGATTCCAGGTGTGGCAGAAACTCCGCGCTCCGCGTTTTGCAGGCTGCCGCAGTGTCGGAGGCGAGGCGAGGAAGGGAGCTGGAATAACAAAGGCAAGTTGGGTAGAGCGCGAGGGGGCGCAGCCCCGGCCGGGCCGCGGGGGGAGCCCTAACTGGACTGGGCTTTGGAAACAGCGGGGTCGCGGGTACCCGGAGCCGGGGGTTATTGGGGGCGCGGAGCGAGACCTTGGCGTGACGTCAGAGAACAATGACACCGCCGGGGAAGCGGGCACTGGGAGGCAGCCACGGCGGGGGTCTCCCGGAGGCCTGGAGCGGGTAGAGGATATCCTGGCCCGGCCGCGGCCACTCACTGCCTGACTGACGAGGCCCGCATGGGAGCGCGGGCGTGCTACGCAGACTCGTGGCTTGCTGGGTCTTATGTGCTGTGAGCTGGCCCAACGGAGGAGGGGGAGAACTGGCCGGAACACACCTCCCCCCAATTTAGAACATCCTTCCGAGGGCTTCTCTGACCTCCGCTTGAACTCCTTCGGGGCCGGCAAGATCACTCCATCCACCTCCGAAAGAAAAGAGGCAAAATGAATTTGCCAGTCCTAAATTCGTTTCCAAGGCTATGCTAGTTTGATAGCCAGCGAACTCTGCTTGGAATTCCTGAGGGCTCAGAGAACTGCAGTTTGGGTCCACAGCGGGTGATGTCAGGAGGCTCCTGGATTATCCAGGGGAAATTCGGCCACCCTCAGCCATTGGATGCACTGGGAAGCGCTCCTTTCTGAGTCTGGTCTCTGACCCGTCTTATGGACTGTTATAGATCAAGTCTGCTGCTTGCTGTGCACAGGTGGCAGCTGAATCCTCTTGGGGGGTGGGGGTGACGCTCTGAAAGTGTGTCCCAGCATATTCCTGTGGGACTGAACCTTACAGGATCTATTCATCCTCTGGGTGGCCCAGATTCACAGGTGGGAATCTGGGGCCAGGCTGGGAAACCCTCCAAAGCCTGGTCCAGGCTTGTTGAATGGTGGTTGGAGGAGCTGCTCTACTCCCAGCAACCCACAGCATTGCAGCAGCCAGAAAGCCACCCCATCCAGTTTCTGAGTGTTTAGGAACTTGGGGTTCAGGAATCTAGGTCCAGACAAGAACTAAACCAGTGAGTAATGAGGGAATACAGGAGACCTTGGGGGTGATCACTCACATTCCAAAGCTCCAGTCCAGAAAACCCCAGTGCCCTTTGCATCTGGAAACCAAGAAGTGGCAACAGAGGGCAGAAGCAGGCCCAGATGAGGAGTCAAGCCCTTTAGGTAGCAAGGGGGATGGGTCCTAGACCTCCCCAACCTGGCATGCATGGCATGAGATGGCAGCAGGCCTAAGAAATTGGACCCGCTGTGGGACCCTGGACTTCAATTTTTGGTATTTGGAGGCCTTTGCTGATTCTACTTAATCTCCCAGGGAGATAAGAGGGCTGAAGTTTCAAGTTGGATGCCTCTTGGGTCTTGGAAGAAGCTCTAACTGATGTAGTGCCTGCTGTGTGCTGGAGTTTGTGGTTCAGTTCAGAGAACATTCACTCATTGATTTTTCACGTTGTCACAGTGCATCTGCTGCCCTGCAGAGGAAACTGCACTGTGAACATCAGAATTCGAACTCAGGTGCTTCAGTCCCAGCTCGGCATCTTTACGCATGTTTAACTATAGACTCATATGTAGTACTAGACAAGATGCTGTCCCTCTCTGGGCCTCTGTAAATGGAGGGAGAGGCCTTGTGGTGACAGTCAGGCCTCTTTGGGATTGTGTGTCTGGAGCCCCTACCTTTTCAACTCAGTTTCTGAGGTCTTGGTGTTCTGGGAGGACAGGGAATAAAGCATTCCCCTTCACTGAGAGGTGAATCTACTCAGCCCATTGTTGTTGTTGAGTGCCATTGACTCATAGCAACCCTGTATAGGGTTTCCAAGGAGTGTCTGGTGAGTTTGAACCTCTGACCCTGTGGTTCAAACTGACCTGAAGTTGAGTGCTTACTCAGGGCCTGCAGGCCCATAAATCTCCTGGCTCCCTGACAGCTGAATGGGGCTGCCTGGCAGGACCCATGCAGGGCCCAGCCTAAGGCTAACTTCAGAGCAGAGTCAAGTGTTATTCATTTCCTGCCCCCTGGGAGCCACAGGGAGGAGAGGACATTGCTCAGGGACGGGGAGCCAGGGCATCCAGGGAGCCAGACTTCAAACCCATGGAGAACTTCCCAGTTGAGAAGCAGAGGACCTGGACAGGGTTGTTAGTATGACCTCCTTCCACCAAGGGGTCCTCAGAGGATCAGGCATGGGGAAGGCAGGGGTCCTGTCTCTCCAGGAATGCTTCTATCTCTCCATTCTCCCCACTTCCCCTCTTCTACCCCCACCAAAGCCAGGCCACTTCTAGGATTGGGCCGAGAGGGTCCCAGTTATTGACTACTTTGGATCCCATGCACTTTGGAGATATTCTTTCATTCCACGCTCACCACACACCAGAAGATGTGATTCTTCCCTAGAACAGTAGCCCAGAGAGGTGAGGTGGTCTGCGCAGGGTCCCATAGCTGCAGAGTGGACCCTGCAAGGATCAGATTGCAGGTTCTGGCTGGGCCTCAGGGTTGAGAATGGAGATTTGTTGCTGACCAGGTGACCTCCAGGTATTTAGAGTGAAATAGAGTCTCATCCCCACATCAAGGAATGATTGGAACTTCTTCTGTGGCCACTGAGGCAATGGAGAAGTCCATTTAGCCTTCACTCAGGAGGCACTTGGGCCCTGCCAGTTCCCCAGCCTGTGTCCCTGGTGGGTAGACAGTTGGGTCCCCCAGAGAGCGAGTAAACCTTTCAGCATCTTGGGCTTCCCCTGGACTGCCTTCTCTTTGTGTTCCAGAATGCTCTCTCCATTCTCTGAGCCCCGAGGCCTTGGTTCAGCCAGGCTCCTTCTCCAGGCACACTGCTTTCCAGGTTTCATTGTGGAGCTCTGGCCCACAGCGTGAGACACGGTTCAGTTGAGAAAGCCTTTCCTAACCAGCTGGGCAGGTAGTGCTCCCTGTAGGTGATAGAGCGTGTTTCCCTTGGGACATGCATCTTTCATTCAGCCTCAGATTGATGTTAAGTGCTGTCAAGTTGGTTCCACTCATAGCGACCCTGTATGGGGTTTCTGAGACTTTTTAAAATTTGCGCAAGCAGAAAGCCTCATCTTCTCCCAGACCACTGACCTTGTGATTCACAGTCCAGTACTTATGTGATGGAGCTACCACACTCATATTTGTTTCTGTTGTTAAGTGCCCTCAAGCAGTTCTGACTCATAGCGACCCTGTAGAGGGTTTTCAGGGAGCAGCTAGTGGGTTTGAACTGCAGACCTTGTGATTCAAACCGACCTTACGGTTCAGTGCTTATTGGAGCCTTAGTGTGGTGCTGTAGGATAAGCACTGGACTGCTAACTCTAACTGTTCAAACCCGCCAGTCCCTCCTTGGAAACCCTATACAGGCTGACTCAATGGTACATAACTACAACAACAAGAAGCATTGTCTATTTAGCATTTCCTGGGTGCTTAGGGTTCCAGAGATGTCCCCAAGGAACTGCCCCACTATCTGCCTTTATGAAACAGTCCCCTTACCACACCCCCAGAGCCCCACCCTTTCACCTACACCGTGGGACAGTAATCTGGAAGTTTTGTGTCCAGCTCTGATGGAGCAGCCTGAAATAAGTAACCAGGGAAGGACCACCTGGCAGAGGGGCCAGTGGTGGAAGTCTCAACATCTCCCCACTCAGCGGTATCTAAAATCGTCTGCGCTCAAGACTCACAATCCAAAGCTTTGACCATTGGTGACTAGCTATGAAGAGTGGTTCCCCGAACTGCCAGCTTTGTACACGTACCCTACATTCTGTTGTCCCTGGCCTCCAGCAGAAAAGTCCTGCCAATTACTCACATATGTCAGACACATTAACTCATAACTCTCCTTGTGAGCTGTGCATTAGTTATTATGATCACCCCCATTTTACAGATAAATAAACTGAGGCACAAGGCGCTCCATTTGCCTAGTATGACAGCTCACCTCCTAGGGTGGTCATCTGGTGTGCACTCCTCTCCCCTGAGACTTCAGGCTGTCGGGGGACTTCCTGCTCTATCTAACCTCACTAGGGTTGGTGCTGTCCAGAGCGGTCACTACAGCCCCATATTAGACCATACAGAATTCTTGGTAATGCTTATTATCAATTTTAATAACGGTGGTGGTGGTTATGAGCCATGGAGTAGATTCCGACTCCTAGCTACTCTGCAGAGGGTTTCTGAGGCTGTAAATCTTTATGGGAGCAGAAAACCTCATCTTTCTAACTGCTGACCTTGAGGTTAGCAGCCCAACTCATAAACATTATGCTACCAGAGCGCTTTAATTTTAATAATAGACCATGTGATAAATATAGTTGCAAATTGATCAAGTGTGTTATTAGATTATATGAACAGAATACTAACAACAACATTGTTTTGTAAAATCTTTCTACATTGAACCACATTATTGGTTACTTTATTACTAACTGATCAGAAGTCTTACCAAGTTTTTTTTCTTCTTTTCCTTTAATTTCTACTTCATTCTCAGAAAAGCTATTGTTACAGGTTCACAGATACTACTCAGCACAATATTATAGCTAAAATGCCAGGAAATTTGACAGAATCAGTGGCTATAAACACTGGTAGTAACAAAAACAACAGTGTGTGCTTTCAGCGCATGAAGACGAAACAGCATGATTGGAAGCATCCTTGTCATCGGGCAGTGATGACTGCTCTGGCTGGAACACATTGTGTTTAAGTGTTGTGGAGTGGGTTCCAACTCCTAGCCACCCTGAATAGGGTTTCTGATGAGCTGCTGATGAACCACGAGACTTGCAGTTTGCAGTCCAGTGCTTATCCAACAGCACCACACCAGGACCCCTGTTGTGTTGTTAAGTGCCATTGAGCAGGTTCTGACTGCAACCCTGTATAGGGTTTCCAAAGAGCAGCTGGTGAGTTTGAACCACCAACCTTGCAATTCAAACCGAACTTGCGGTCCAGTGTTTATCCTACTGCGCCACACCAGGACTCCTGTAGCACATTGTTGTTGTTGTGAAGTGCCATCGAGTCGATTCCGACCCACAGTGACCCTGTATAGGGTTTATAAGGAGTGCTGTTGAGTTTGAAACATTAGGAGGGTCCAAAAGTACATTAGCACAGAGTTTTAGCCTTGTGGGTATATTGATACATGTAAGCTAGTTTATGAAAAATGGTTTTGTTTTTATAACAAAATACCTGACTGGTAACAGTATGGCCAGCAGTTCAAACCCATCAGCTACTCTTGTAAGCCCTATACAGGGTTGCTATGAGTCGGAACTGACTCGACAGCACACACCACCACCAACAACAATAGGGATAACTGTATAAAAAATAATAAATTTCTGCTGAAACACTGCACAAAACTTTTATAAATGGTCATTTTGGTGTGATCCAACACCCCACACCCCATTATTGATGCCACTGGCCCTGAGTGGCTATCAAGTGGCCAAGGGCAGTAGGAGGTCCACAGAAGCAGGCAGACCTAGCCCTCTGGGAGCCCTGGCTCTCAGAAATAGCACTGGTAGAAGGAGAGGAGCAGGCATTGAGTGGGGCTTGGAAGGCAAGCTCTGGTGGACACTGCAGGGAAACTCCAATCAGAATGGGGAGTGGACTTGCCCAAGGTCACACAGCAAGTGTGGGGATGCAGGGTTCACAGTATGAGATGCTTCCTTGCACCTTGCAGCCAGCTGTAGGACTAGAGCTACTGTGGTCTTTTTCAAGGACACATGGTCCCAGATGCCTCCACGATGCTGAGCTGTTCATTGAGTGGTTCTGATTCTCTCCCTCCATTAAAATAAAAATAACAAAGAAGAAAGAAAGAAATCCAGGCATTGTTCCTGACTGCAGCTGGTGCCAACCAGAATCCCTCTGAACAGAATGGAGCTGAGAGTGTGACGGCCCAGGGGCCTGGCTGCTGACACGGGGTCTTTCTCTTGTGCTTTGCACTGGGGCCCTCTGTGGACTCCTAGCCCACCTGCCTCCCACTGGCCTTATCCTCTGCAAACGCCAGAGGCCACCTAGGAGGGCTTTCCTTCCTCAGCCTATCCCCAACACTACTGGAACAGTTTCAGATAGCCTTCCTCCATGGAATCATCTGGAACACTGGTTTGATCTCAGGACTTGGAAGTGCTAGTCCTCAGCACACATATTAAGACCAGTTGCTGTAGTCAAGGAGGGCAGCTCCACAGAGACACAAAAATGCTTTTAAAGTTAAAGCTGCAGTTTGCCTGCTTCCTCTGCTCCAGAGACAGGAGGAAAAGGACTCCCCAAATGAGTTCCTTCATCCTCCCCTCCCTGCCCCTTTGCAACAGTGAGCTCCATCTTGAACCCAGAGCCCTCTCTGTTCAGGAGTCAGTCTGGTCCAGGTTGCCCCAAACAACATTCCTGAGATCACTTGGAAGCTTGGGCTTGATTTGGCCACCAGAGCTAGCTTTTCATGTCTTGTCTCCCCACCTCCTTCCTCCTAGGGGCAGAGCACTTCAGTGTTTGTAAAGGGCACTTTTTTCACTTCAGTGCCTTGGAGCTTCAAGAGGTTTA
This sequence comes from Chrysochloris asiatica, assembly GCF_000296735.1. Lineage (NCBI taxonomy): Eukaryota > Metazoa > Chordata > Mammalia > Afrosoricida > Chrysochloridae > Chrysochloris > Chrysochloris asiatica. The sequence goes on along the minus strand of NW_006408538.1, from coordinate 25,758,120 downwards.
TGACACAAGCCACTTTGCAGTTTTGGCCAAGATCACATAAGAAGGGGCAGAGGTGGAATTTGAATGTTGGTTCCTTAATGCCATGTCACCTAGACGGTAATGGTCTTGGAGGCTGGTGTTCCCACTTTCTCAATGCTGCCAGGAGATAGGTCCTAGTCACACACCGGTACCTACTAAATGCAAGCATGAGTCTTGGGCACTGAGGCTCTGATGGTGAGCAAAATCAAAATGGACGGAGATGGTTCAGGCGACCCCAGAACTTTTATCCTGCTGGAGGAATAGGCACCAAACTTTGTGCAGAAAGATACCTCCGTCCACACTAGCCCATATGCTGAGGCTGGGAGGTCAGAGACACGGGTTCAAGTTTCAGTACCGCCCCAAACTTGGGCCCAGATTTTTCCACCTGTGAAATCTGCCAGCATGCAGCTCCTCACATTTTCTCAGCCTCCTATCCTACTCCCAACCTCTGGGTCAGGTGATTAATGATTTCCTGGCATGAGTAATTACCCTGATTTCAGTTTTTTTCTTATAACAGACTTTCTGACCGTTGGAGCCAGAAAGTGCTACTGAAATCATCTCATCTGAGCCCCTCACAAAGCAAGTAGCCCTCAGCCTCCCTCTTCCCAGGCGGTGACTGTGTTTGCTTGCATGCTTTCAGAGCTAGAGGCTTGGCTTTCTTGCAGAGCGGACCTCTGCCCAGTTGTGTGCGGGTAAATGTTTAACATCTGGCTCTCCAAAGTGGGGGAAACCTGATTTGTAATGTTTGCGATTTCTATGGTACAAATACTTCCACCATGAGCAATTTTAAGCTGCCAATTTAACATTTACATCAACTAGCTCACATAATTACTGAAATGCTCACAATCAACTCTCAGATAATATAGGCCAACTCCAAATACCATTGCCCCTACCCATAGAGGAGCCCGCTTTCACTGGATTTGTTAGGAAGTTCTTCCTGGTGTTGAGAAAAAGCTTTAATTGTTATGAGCTGCTGCCCTAGGAAGTCACGGAGAAGGGGAATGCTCACCTCACGAAGCCCTTCAGAGACTAGGAGACAGCCCTTGATTCTAGCTGTATCCCTGTGTAGAGAGGCACGTTCTTGGGCCAAGTGGTGTAAGGGTTTATCTGTCCTCCTTGTCCCTGCCAGTTTCTCTTCTGCTGAGCCTTCCTTCTTCCCTCCCTCTCTCCACCCCTTTCTCCCTCCCAACCCCTCTTCCTTTCTCCCACCCTTTCTTCCTCTAACAATGCCTTATTGGCCCTCTTTGGCTCCTTGGCACTGGGTTATGTACTGGGGGTAGAGTGGCCTGTGTCTTTGATCACACTGGCCCCTTTACCTAGAAAGCCCCTCACCCTCCTTCCCAGAGTCTACTCCCCCTTCAAGGCTACTGCCCTTAAGCGTCCCTCCCCTAAAGCCTGCCCTGCTGGCTGCCCCCACCCTTCCTGCAGCAGGCAGTCTCCCTGGAGCGTTTTTTATCAGACCTTTCTACCTTGGATCACAGCTATTTGTGTACACAGTCTATCTCCCCTCCAGACTGAGAGGCAGCTGCTGAGAGAGCGAGGACTTTGGAGTTGCACAACCTGGCCCTGAATCACAGCCCTGTGACTTGGGACTCTGGGAACACACACCATCCTTTGAAGCCTCAGTTTCCTTATCTCCATTAGAAACTACCAGCTGTTCCACGGGAGAACGATGAGGCTTTCTGCTCCTGTAAAGATTCACGGCCTCAGAAACCCTGTACAGGGTCGCTAGGAGTCGGAACCGACTCCACGGCTCACAACAACAACCAAGTGGTGATAACTCCTTCCAAGATGCCTAAACTTCCTTTCCTGTCCCTGTCTGAACTCTCATCCTCTTGGGGGCAGAGGCTGTGTCTAATCCCTCTTTATATTCTCCTGGTAATAATCATGGCAATAAAAAAACTAACAATAGCTACACATGCTCTGTACCAATTACTGTGTTGTTGTTGTTGTCATGTGCCGTGGAGTAGGTTCCAACTCATAGCGACCCTGTACAGGGTTTCCGAGGCTGTGAATCTTTACGGGAGCAGAAAGCCTCATCTTTCTCCTGCAGAATAGCTGGTAGTTTCGAACTGCTGACCCTGCGGTTCCCAGGCCAATTCGTACGTACAGGGCCTTAATTTAAGAATGTACAGGTGTTGACTTGTTTCATCCTAACAATCTTTTGGAATTGGAGCTATTATCTCCATCAATAGAAGAGGTGCCATGATGTTAAATGACTAGTCTACACAGCTAGTGGGGATGGGGGTGTGGGGAGGGGGAAAGCTGAGTCTTGAACCCAGGAAATTCTCTCCAGAGCCTGAGCTGTTGAACTCTGTGTTCCACGGTCACAGATAGGCTTGGTCGGGGTCATAGCATGGTGGGTGTGTGTGCACGTGTCATGGTGTAAACCCCACCTGTGGGTATCGATGCCTTGGCTTATGAGGGGTTGGGGGGAAATGCCTGACTGCTAAGAAAGGGGTGTTTTCAGGTCCCTGGAGACACAGGACCAGGGGGGACACTAAGGCCATCAAAGAAAGCTTTTTGGAAGAGTCGATGTCTGCAGCAGGAAGATTTGGACCAGAATGAGCAAGGCCACTGGAATAGCAGGTGCAAAGGGGCAGAGCTGGGTGAGGATGTTGGGGGTTCATTTAAGTGACAAGCTGATCATTTTCACATGCTTCCAGGTGATTGGCTGGAGTAAAGAAGGTGAATGCAGGATGATTGTCTGATTGTCATCAGGTGCTGAGTCTGTGATTCAGGGACATCCACGAGAGCTGGGTTAGGGGTTGAGAACCAGCATTGCTGATAAAGGGACCAGACTGACATCTTTGTTTCTCTATAGCTACCTATAATTTTGAAAGAAGTCCTGGGCTCCTTGTTTCCGGCTCTACTTCTTGGGCACATCACTGGATTTCTCTGAGCCTTGGTTTCCCTGTCTGCAGAATGGGCACGATGAGTGGAAGACTGTCCCCAGTCCATTTCTAGGAGCACTGAGGTGGGGCTAGAGGAGAAGGCTGGGGCTGGAGGAGATGCTGCCCATGACTGGAGAACACCAGGTCTGCCAAATTGGCTCTGGCTGGGCCTCGTGATTCTTCCAGCACCGCAGATTCCATTTTCCCAGCTCTGCCAAAGAATGCCTGCTAGCTCTGCTAGCCTAAAAGCAGTCTCCCTCCCAGGTTTCTGCAGGGACAGCTGCTGAGCTGGCCCTAGGCTGCTGGTGTTCCTCCTGTCAGCCCCTTCCAGGTAGCAGTAATGTACTAGTGAGTACTTTCAGAACATTCTTCTGAAAATACCACGGTCTGTTTTACATGCTTCCTTTATATGAATTAAGGAGCCCTGGTGGCACTGTGGGTTAGACATTGGGCTGTAATCGCAAGATCAGCAGTTCAAACCCACCAGCTGCTCTAAGGACGAAAGACGAGGCTATCCGCTCCTGTAAAGATTTAGCTTAGCTAAGAGTCGGAATCAACTCCGTGGCTGGTGTTGATGTAATTCTCACAACCATCTTCTGATGCTCATGAATGGGGAAACTGAGGCATGAAGATGCTAAACCAGGTGGCCCCACAGCAGTGCCCTGGCAGGGAAGGTGAAGCTTGAGGGATTGGGACAGTTATGGAGCCTGGAAACAAGACCTGGGAGATGATCATTTGGAGCCTTTACTTACCAGTTTGCAGTTCTGAGTCCCATGCACACGGCTCCCTTCTGCTAACCCCCAGGTCTCAGGTAGCTCAACACCCACACCCACAGAAACGACATCATGAATATCCGGGTTCCCTAGGCTCTCACAGACACAGATTCATCCACTTAGCCACTGAGACACACACAGAACATACTGGGGCTTCAGACCACACACACCATACCTAGACGGACAAACAGACTCACAGACAGACCTCTATGTATACACACACTCACTCATGCTCCCTGTACCAGGAGGTGGATCTGACCCCTGAAGACATCCCTACAGCCCGGACCTCTTCACTTCCACAACTCCAGAATCTGTGCCTGATGAATCTACCATGACGGCTCTTGTCAAGTGCCGTGGAGTCAGTTCCAACTCATAGCCACCCTGTATAGATAGGGTTTCCAAGGAGCAGCTGGTGAGCTTGAACCACAGGCCTCCTGGTTCAAGCCGACTTCCAGCGCATTACCAACAGCGCCACACCAGGAGTCCTCAGGATGCCATGGTGGCGGCTGTGTGCTGTGGAGTCGGTTCCAACTCATAGAGACCCTGTACAGGGTTTCCGAGGCTGTAAATCTTTACGGGAGCAGAACGCCTCATCTTTCTCCGCGGAACAGCTGGTAGTTTCAAACTGCTGACCTTGCGGTTCGCAGCCCATTTTGTAACCACTACGCTACCAGAGCTCCTTAGGACCCAGTAATTCCTTCCACTCCTGGAGATATCCCCCAGAGAATTAAAACCTCGAATGACCCCATGTGCTATGTCTGCCCCACTAAGACCATTGTCCCACCTTCTCCTTTTGCAGGGACTGGGGCCTCAGGTGTGCTGACTAGGTTTAGCATGGAAGGTGCACCCTTCCCCCAACCTAGGCAGGTTTCCGGCGCAGCTGGAAGGGGGAGAGTGCTGAATTACTCCCGGTCTCTCTCCTCAGGCTCTCTGTGATGCTAATTCCCTCTGTCTTTGATCCACACTCCCCAGCCCAGGCCCCTACCACTGTGCTTGAGAGCCAGCAACACTGGGCCTGGTTTGAGATTAGGGCTTCCGGGGTTGAAGCCCGGGTTTACCCTCCCAGAGGCAGATTGAAGTTCTGTCCTTGGGGTGAGGCCTCGGGAATTATAACCTTGCTATTTGCAGTACATTGTCCTTGGCCAGAGCGTTCTCACGCCGTCTCCCCTGACCAACCCCCTTCTCTCCATGGGGCTCTGATGACTGGCCTCAAGCTGCTGTCCCTTTCTACCCTGGAGTAGAGAGAGACCCAGACATGAGCAGATTCTAGACTTGAGGGCCACTGAAAAGTTGAGCAGGTCCAAAGATCTTCCCACCTCCAATTCTGACCTCTCTCCCCTGAGGGTCTTTGCTTGTGAATATGATTTTTTTAAACGTAGTTTTATGGAGTGGCCACTATATGTAAAGGACTGAGCCTTAACCAGCTCTGTGGTTAGTCCCATTTAATGGGGAAACTGGGTAGGTAGGTGGTGAAATTCTGAATGTGAACCTTTCATTGCACAGAGGAGGCACTGAGACCTATAGGGGAAAGGATCTGCCAACAGCTCGGCATTTCCCTGCCTTGTTCCGGAAAGACCCACATCGTCCATGGCCCCAGGCTTTCTCATTGCCCCAGAGCAGGCCACCACACAGGGACATTTCAGCCAACCTGGCCTCAGAATAGCCTGTAAAACTGGGAGTAAGCACAATTAAAATGTTTATTGCCTTCTATTCAATATGTATAAAAGACTATCTCTAAACCATGAAACACATTTAAAACGAACACCATGACCAGTCTACTTAAGAACTAGAATATTGCAGACACTCCTGGCTTCTAGAGAGGACCTCCACTGGAATTTTGCTAATTACACACTTCCTCTATTATAAAATGGCTTTTAACATGTGTCCAGGAATCTCAAGCTAACTGAACTGAGATGCTGAGTATGATCATTCTACTGCACTTCCTTCTTTGAAGGAGAGCAGTGCTTTGAGGAGCAGCTTGCAATCCTTCCATCTGGGGACCACCGCCCTGCGACCGTCTTCTGTACCAGTTACTGTGCCCACTTGGGCCCCTCACTCCAGTGAGCGTTCCAACAGAGACAAGGTAGGTTACTCTGCCTCCTTACCAGCTGTTCCCTCTTCCTGCATTGCTCTTCCCTACCTGGTCTGCTCCAGAACCTAGCTCCTTCTTCCAGTCCAGCTTAAAGGAGCTGTTTTAAGGGAGATTTTCCCCAGCCCCAGCAGCATTTGCCATGTCCTCCTCTGAGCTGCCGTGGTCCTTGGGTATCCCCTATCAGTTTTTATCCCCAGGCAGATGCACTGGTAGCTAAAAAGCAGACTTTATCTCCAGATCCAGGTGTGGACCCAGAGCTGATGCTCTTGGAGCAGCTAAGACAACACAGAACCCATGTACCGGGACCTCCAGGGCATTGGGCTCATAGGGCGGATAGCACTTTGCCCTAGGGCCTGTCTGGACTGGGGATTTGGAGGCAAGGTTGAGAGAAGACTGCTTAAGGTTTGGGTCTGCTGTGTGGATATGTACAGTACAAGGTACTCGCAGGTCAGTAGGTGTGGTCACAGGAATACATACTTTCACCCTGTGTGTACACACAGGCGCTCTTAGCATGCCAGGACACCTACCTCTCCTGCCTTCATGTCCTCTTCCTGGAAGGTCCTGTTTTCTCTCTGAGCATTCTACAGTGTGTGGTCATGTGCCTGTGGGTACAAGATCTGAGGCCAGGGCAGCTGGGCCCTGAGGGGACAACCATAACAGAAGAGTCTCATCACCTTCCTGTCCTGGTTTCTCCCAAAGCCCAGTGACACTGTCTCTACTTCCCAACTGGGATCACTGAAATCCAGAGGCCAGCAGAGGGCTGCAAGATCCTCAGTGCCCAGTCCTGGGTCCGGTGTGCCAGGAATGCCTTCTTTGCTAAAAATCTGGTGTTGAGAGGGACACCCAGAGTCCCCCCTCTTCTCTCTCCATTGCCCCTGTGGAAAATGAAACTTCATTTAAAAAAACTTTTTATTGTGAATTGAGTGAAGGTGTATAGAGCAAATGATCAGTTTTACATTCAGCAAGTCATATACTTTGCTTCATTACAAAGATTGCAATCCCCTCCATGTATCAACAGATAACAGTCTTTACTCTATTCACTTGTAACTCTTGCATTCCTCCGTGTCTTCAGCCACCTTCATCTTTCCTTCTCTCATATAGTCCCTGCCCCATCACCCATGTTAACATGTGTGTACCCTCAAGACTATGAATAAACTAATAACACCCCCACCAGTAACTATCATAGACTGTGTTTCTTTTACCAAGAAAACCTTTTCTTAACTTTTTATAACAGTGGTCTCATACAGTTTGTCCTTTTGAAATTGACTAATTTCACTCAGCATAATGTCTTTCAGGTTCATGTGAGGTGTTTTGCAGATTCATCATTATTCTTCAATGTTGCGTAGTATTCCATTGTGGGTAAGTACCAAAATTTCTTAAATCCTTCTTCTGTTGATGGGCATTTAGGCTGTCTCCTATCTTTGAGCTATTGTGAATAATGTTGCAATGAACATGAGTATGCATATATCTACTTGGCATGTCTCTTAGTTCTTGAGGATGTGTACCAAATAGATGGATTGCTAGGTCATATGGTATTTCTATTTTCAACTTTTGGAGAAAACACCATACTGTTTTCCACAGTGGTTGCACCATTTTACAGTCCTACCAGCAGTGTAGCGTAGTGGTTACGAATCGGGCTGCGAACCGGAAGGTCAGCAGTTCGAAACTACCAGCTGCTCCGCGGGAGAAAGATGAGGCGATCTGCTCCCGTAAAGATTTACAGCCTCGGAAACCGTATTCAGGGTCGCTATGGGTCGAAACCGACTCGACGGCACTTAACAACAACAACAACAACCAGCAGTGTAGGAGGGTCCCAGCTTCACTACACCCTCACCAGCATTTGTTATATTCTGCTTTAAAAAAAAAAAAAAAATTTGCTTTCATGCTGGAGTCCTGGTGTGGCACTGTGGGTTAATGTGCCAGACTGCAAAGCCATTTGAACTGCAAGGTTGGCAGTTCAAGCTCACCAGCTGCTGCTCAGAAACCCTATACAGGGTCGCTATGGGTCAGAACTGACTTGATGTCACTTAACAACAACAACAAGATGATACCTCATTGTTGTTTTGATTTGCATCTGTTGAATGGCTAATGATTGTGAGCATCTCTTCATATGTTTGTTGGCTGCCTGAATGTCTTCCCTGGTGAAGTGTCTGCTTGTGTCCTCTGCCCATTTTTAATTGGATTATTTGTCTTCCTCTTGTTGAGGCGTTGAAGTGATCTATAAATGTTAGAGAGTAGTCCTTTGTCTAATTGCTAAAAATTTTCCCAGTCTGTGAGTTCTCTTTTTACTCTTTTGGTGAGATTCTTTGATGCACTGAAGTCTAGTTTTAGGAGGTCCCAGTCATCTATTTTGTCTTATGTTTGTGGGTTTTCAGTTATGCTTGATAGTGTATTTATGCCATGTATGAAAGCCCCAAAGTTTGTCCCTATTTTTTCATTGATGATCTTTATAGTTATAGGTTTTACACTTAGATGTTTAATCTACCTTGAGTTCAGTTTTGTATATGCTGTGAGATATAGGTCTTGTTTCATTCTTCTGCAAATGGATTTCCAAACTTGTTGAAGAGACTATCTCTTCCCCATTTAATGCATTTTAGCCCTGTGGAACATCAGCTGACTGTAGGTGGATGGATTCACTTCTGGGTCCTCAATTCTATTCCATTGCTCTCTGTGTCTTTCATTGTACCACTATCAGTCTGTTTTGATTACTGTGGCTGTGTAGGAGATTTTTAGATCAGGAAGTGAGAGGCCTCCTACTTTGTTCTTTTTTTTTTTTTAATAATGCCATGTTTAACTGGGGTCTCTTTCTTTACCATATAAAATTAAGTGATTAGTTTTCCCATCACTTTAAAGACTTGGGATCTGGATTGGGATTGCATTATATCTATAGATTGCTTTGGGTAATGTTGACGTTTTCACAATGTTAAGTCTTCCTATCCACAAGCAGACTATATTCCTCCAGTTCAGGAGGACTTTTTTTTTTTGGTTTGTTTTGGTAGTGTTTTGTAGTTTTCTTTGTATAGGTCTTTTGTTTCTCCGGTTTGATTTATTTCATCTTTTAAATGGCTATTGTAAATGGTATTGTTTTCCTGATTTCCTTTTCAAAGTTCTTTTTATGAGTGTAAAGAAATCCAATTGATTTTTGTATGTTTAAATTTGCTGAATCTATCAATGAGTTCCAATTATTTTCTTGCCGAGTCTTTGGGATTTTTTAAGTATAGGATCGTATCACCTGCAAATGGGGAGAATTTTACTTCTTTTTATTTTTAATTTTTGACTTTTTATTGTGAATTGAGTGAAGGTTTACAGACAAGATCATCAGTTTAACATTCAACAAATCATGATTGCAGTCCCTCCTGAAACAATTTTCCCACTTCCTCCCTGTGGTCTCTATTCCCACTCCATCCTCCTTCCCAACCCTTCTCAATCTTGTCCTTAGGGAAATGTTGTCTTCTTGATCTTCCATGTGAGCAGACCTCACTAGTGTTGTCGTCCCCCTATAGACCTATCTACTGCTTGTCTGAAAACTGAACCACGAGTATGAACTCCTTTCCAGATCTGAAGTGTGGTCTCGGCCACAGTTTCAGGTTTCTCCAGTCTCTTTCTGACCAGTAAGCTTGGTCTTTTAGAAATAGTTTTGGTGTGGCTTACTGTGGTCATTGTAAGCTTCCACCATGGCATACTGTGGCCAGGGCCAGAAAGTGCAGAAGGTGATGGTGCAGCCCATCAAACTTATCTTCAGATACTTGCTAAATAGATCCCGGATTAAGGTGTGGCTGTATGAGCAAGTGGCTATGCGGATAGAGGGCTGTATCATAGGTTTTGATGAGTATATGAACCTTGTATTAGATGATGCAGAAGAGATTCATTCTAAAACAAAGTCAAGAAAACAACTGGGTTGGATCATTCTGCTACAAAGTGTATCCAACTAGAAATGACTAATGAAACAAGAAGTTCTTGAGGACAACAATTTTATTCCCTACAGCTCTGGTAGCGTAGTGGTTACGAATTGGGCTGCGAACCTTAAGGTCAGCGGTTCGAAACTACCAGCTGCTCCGCGGGAGAAAGATGAGGCTTTCTACTCCCGTAAAGATTTACACCCTCGGAAACCCTGTACAGGGTCACTATGGGTCGGAACCGACTCGATGGCACTTAACAACAACCACAGCACCCCTTTTGTAGGTGTCCTTGTTAATGACTATAGTTCTAGAACATGTTCATATTGTTTTCATTACCTTTATGTTATTATCAGATCATGATAAATGTGGTGGGATTTTTACTATAAAAAATAAATTAAATAATTTCATGTTTCATATCACATTTTTTCCATTCTCTCCGGGACTTTCTAATGTGATCTCTTTTAAAGCAGTTGATAATGGTAGCCAGGCACCATCTAGTTCTTCTGGTCTCAGAGTCATAGAGACTGAGAGACTTTTATTTCTTCTTTTCCAATTTGGATGCCTTTAATTTTCCTTTCTTGTCTTAAAGCTCTGGCTAAGACTTCCAACACAATACTGAATAGGAGTGGTGGTTAAGGGCATCCTGTCTGGTTCCTGTTTGCAATGACAATGGCTTCAGTGTCTCACCATTGAGAGTGATGTTGGCTGTTGGTTTTGTATATGTTGTTGTTGTTGTTAAGAATGAATTCAGACTCATAGTGGCCCTGTATAAGGTTTCTGAGGAGCGGTTGATGGTTTTGTATATATGTGCTCTTAATTATGGTGTGGCGCTGTGGGCTAATGCACGGGACCGCAAACTGCAAGGTCAGTAGTTCATGTTCACCAGTCACTCCTAGGAAACCTTCTACAGAGTCACTATAAGTTAGAACAGACTTGGCAGTTCTTAACAACAACAATAATTCTGTTGAGGAAATTCCCTTCTCCTATTTTGTTGAATGTTCTTATCAGGAATCAATGTTGGGTTTTGTCAAATGCCCTTTGTGCATCAATTGATATGATCATTTGTTTTGTTTTTCCCCTTTATTTTATTTATGTGGTGGAGTATGCCGATTGTGTCTCTAATTGAACCATCTCTGCATACCTGGTATGAATCCCGCTTGGTCATGATGCATTTTTATTATATATTTTGGCTTCTGTTGAGTAGGATTTTGTTGGGAATTTTTACATCTATGTTCATGAGGGTTATTGCTCTATAATTTTCTTTTTTAGGGATGTCTTTTCCTGGTTTGTATATCAGAATTATGCTTGCTCCATAAAAGGAATTTGGGCATTTTCCATCCTTTCCTTTTGGAACATCCTAGTTGGAGTAGGACTGATGTCAGCTCTTCTCTGAATGGGGAATCCACACTTATGTGGCAATATTTCCTTGAGCATTCTGTCGGAGGACGCCACAGCTATAAGCAGCAGTAGGGACTCAGGGTAGCTGGGGCTCAATGAGAAGGGACAGCATAGAGAAGACACCAAATGTCTGGGAAGTACGTCACCCTTCCTCCCACACACCCACACACCTGTACAGATGCATACATAGATGCCCACCTCTGCCTCCCAGTTTGTCTGGTCCTTTAACTCAGGCCATGAAAGCAGGGTGGATGCTTGCCAGTTACCTGGCCCCCCAGCTCTCCCTGATAGTTGGGACCCCAGTGGCCTGATGAAGATGATGTTGGGGACCATCAGCTGGAAAGATAGGCCCACAGTGACCCACAAGCTCTCCACATGGGGATGGTGATGTGTCACTAAATAAAAAGCCAAAGCAGTTTCTGTCATGTTGATTCCAATTCATAGTGACCCCAGATGGGTTTCCAGGCCCAGACCACTGCCTGGGAAGTGGTAGCTACAGGATAGTCAGTGCTTGTGATGCGAACGTTCATCCCCCCTGAGCCACAGGCCTTGTTTCCTTGTTGTTGTTGTTGTGTGCTGTGGAGTCAGTTCCAACTCATAGCGATCCTGTACAGGGTTTCTGAGGCTGTAACTCTTTATGGGAGCAGAATGCCTCTTCTTTCTCCCGCGGAACAGCTGGTAGTTTCGAATTGCTGACCATGAGATTAGTAGCCCAATTCGTAACCACTACCCTACCAGAGCCCAGGAAAACTGAGGCTCAGTCCTGGCACTGCCCACACCAGCCTAGTGAGGTGTCACTGACCCCCTCTACCTGCCTCGCTGGCCTCAGCCCCAGACACCAATCGAAGGGGCCGGTGGGAGCAGAAACTGATCTGATGGGAAAAGTCTTAAACTCACAGGGCTTGTTGGGGCCCCCAGGGATGCTGGCTGGGAGCAGCGGGTACCCGATACTCTGGTCTCCCCAACAGAGGGGACCTTCTGAGCAGCCAGGCTCTAAGCCCCACTGGAGCTGCAAGTTTGCACTGGAGGGTAAGAGGCAGCCTAGATTCAGAGCTCCTCTTCTGGTCCTTAATTACCCTTCCTCACCCATAGGTAGGAATTCTGCTCAGCGAGCCAAAGACCTGGGCTGGTGCCACTGCCGCTGGGGACTGGGCTTCCCTGCTGCCTTTGTGTGGCAGCCTCCAGCGCAGAGGTGGCACCCAGCTCGGGTTTCTGATTTTAATGATTTCCTGAATTCATTCAGTTTTCTACCTCGGGAAAAGGAGGAGAGGTGATCCTCTTGAAAGTTCACATAATTGCTTTTATTTGATTTTTATTAAAATGCATTCAGGAATAATGTGATTGCCCCCTTTATTACGTTGTTCATCAATCTGGCGTGAGGAAATCAGTCTGAGAAAGTGGTGTGTGGGGCGCTCAGCACAGCCTCCCGGCGGCTCTGGTATCCCAGGCACAGCGGGGCCGGGCCTCTGAGCCTCCATGGCTCCTGTCTAGGCTCAGTTGGGTAGCAAACACAACTTGGGTGAAGGATGCTTGGAAACCAAGTCCTCCCCATTCAGCTGCTTCCTGGTTTTCACCACCAGGTCTCTAGCAGAGACTGAGATCAGGGGCCTCTCATACCTGCACTTGTCTGCACTGTACCCCTTTACTGTAGCTTTCTTGATGCTTCTGATTTAAAGTTCTCAGTCCCCATCTAGTCATGCTCAGAAACCTTTGTGGCTCGCAAAGACTCCTTTCCTGCCTGGGCTTTTGGATTCTAGTCCTGGGATATGGAACAGGTCACTTTACCTCTCTAAGTCTCAGTTTATTGATTAGTGAAATGGGAACGCCAAGAGCTTTCTGACAGTGAAGAGGCAAGTATGAAGTAGCAACTCATATGCGTGTCTATGTGTGTGTATGTGTTGGGTCATGTTCTGTAACCTCACCTAGCTGGAGACTGGAGGGGTTCAGCAAATGCTTGTTGGGGGATCTGTGCAGATCCAGTCCTAGCCACTGCTGGGGCCATAGAAGAGCTGAAGTGATCGCTGAGGCAGGGACAGTATTTACTTACGTTACTCCAGCCCTTCTCCCAGCAAAAGTTCTGGAAGGCAGGATGGTGGCTGCAGTTTCTCTTGTCTCTTGCTGCCCTTCTGCCGTGGGTTTTTGGGTACCCCACCAGGTCAGAGAGTCCTATCCCTTCCTGATCTCACCACCCTTTCCAGATAGTCCCAAGCTGAGTCTCCTTATGCTTTTTCAGCTGGTGAAGTGACTAGGTCAGAGTGGCCCAGCTAGTAAGTGGGAGGCCTTAGGATGTGGCCTTTAAACCAATGATACTTGAAGGAACCACTGACCGGCCCCTCCCACTGTTGAAGTGATTGGTTGGGTGCTTTGAGAAGGTGGAGATTGGCAGGGGCAGAGAGCCCGGGTGTGGGGCAGGGATGCTATGTTGCTATGTTAGTAACTACCATCAACTCCGTTCTGACCCATAGCTACCCCGTATAGTGTTTCCAAGGCATAGATGGTGAGCTTGAACCACTCACCTTGATGTTCAAAGCGACCTTGCAGTCCAGCGCATTAACCTGCAGTACCACACCAGGACCCAGGCAGGTTCTTTCCCAAAATCTCCTGGTTGCTCTTTTTAGAGTCATTTACCCTGTTCATTGGTTGTTGTTAATTGCCTTCAAGACGGTTTCCACTCATAGTGATTCTGTAGAGGGCTTCCAAGGAGCGACTGGTGAGTTTGCACCACCTGCCTTTCCATTAGCAATCCAGTGCTTATCCTACAGTGCCACACCAGGACTCCTTCATTGGTAGTAGTAGTTGTTGTTAAGTGCTGTCCAGTTGTAGTGACCCTGGATAGGGTTTCTGAGGAGCAGATGTTGAATTTGAACCGCCAACCTTGCAGTTCAAATCAGCCTTTCAGTTCAGTGCTTATCCTACAGTGCCACACCAGGATTTGGTGTGAAGTCCATCTTTGCTTTATAAAAACACTTTGTTTTGGTTCAAACCATTTGGAACTTAGAAGGTGGGGGCAGATGATTGGGGGGGGGTCACTTGTGAGCCCCAGGAGGGCTGGGTGGGGATCTGCTGTCTGATAAGTGCTCCTCATTGAGATGCCCTTCTGTGCTTTGTTTATCAGATTCCTTCTGGGAGGCTGGTCCTGGGGCTCTGGCACCCACTCGCTGTGGCTGCCTGTCCCAAAGTGGCCTGGACTTACATATGCCGTCCGGAAGAGGATCATGCTGGAAGCCAGAGAATGGGTGTGGGAGGACCATCCTAGGAAATCTCAGGCCGGGGGGGCAAGGGTGACCCACCTGCATGGTTTTCCTGGGACCAAGGTGTTTCCTGGGACTGAGTATTTTACTATAAAACCAGATGGCTCAGTGACTCCAGGTGAATCCTGACCCCGTCCCCAGACTGCCTTCAGTTTGGGGTGGGGTCACAGCAGCATGGAGGGACAGAGACCCAAGTCTGTGTAACAGGTTGGCTGCAGGGTGGGGGTAAGGGGAGCCCCTAGCCTTTAGTTTCTGTTTACTTGCCATGTTCGGTCCTGTTGTTTTTTCCTGAGAGCAATCTGTAGTGGGAGATGACCTATCCCAGGAGAGAGGGTCTAATCCTTGGGAACCTGGGGCCTGAGTGTGCCACCTCAAGCGCCCATCCCCCAGCCCTGAGGTTGGAAAGGCCGAGGGGGGGCCTCCCCTCCCCTCAGGGGCCCTGCACCCTGGCCTCAGCGCTTGTCCTGGCCCCAAGTGAACTGAGCTCTCTTATCAGATCCCCGTTGGGCTGCTCCTCTAGGCTGAGGCTGCTCTGCCACCTCTCTGAAGCCAAGCTTCTTTTCCTGTCAGCAGCATAGAGGTGTTTATTTTTGTTGATTACAAAGAGTTTCTTTTGGTAAGGGGCGAGGGGCTGTCTGCAGGGCCCGCAGGTGGGTAACTGGCACTGTGAGGGGTTTGGAGCTGGGTAGGGTATAAGATTTGAACTGGGTTAGAATTCCAGGTCCTCCTGCTGTGTGAACGAATTCAAGTCACCTTATGTCTCTGAGCATCTAATGAGAAAGTTGGAGAGGTCCTGGCAGGACAGGGAACCCCTGCTTGCTTAAGAAGGGCCCTCGGGAGTTGTGTTGGCCACGCTGGGAAAGCAGGCTGAGGGACTGGGGAGAGACAGAAGGTGCATGAGTGAGGGAGGGACTGCCGTGACCAGATTGTTCAGAAAGTTCACAGCGGTGGGGAGCATTCACAGGGGACAAATGGAGACTGGGAGACTGGCAAAGGGGCTTTTGACTCCCTTTTCAGAAAAATAAGGTTACCCACTGCCCCAAGAGCTCAAGTTATAGAGGCCAGAGCTTCCCTGTTGGCCCAGCCCCAGGCTCCTGACAAAGACAGTTGCTGGATCCTTGGTCCTTGTTCTCCTTCCAGACTTAGTTGCCATGTCTTAGGGAAAGAGGAAGGAGGGATTGTAAGGACCAGGTATGGGGCTAGAGGGACCTCCTCTGCCCCTGGCTCAGAGCAGTCTCCTTGTCTCTTTGAGGCCTTGGTCAAGCCAGGACCATTGGCAACACTGGCCGTGGTCAGCTCTTGCTTCAAGTCTCTAATGCTAATCCTGGTCCTCGAGACCACTGACTCCAAGACTCACCCCTGAACAAGATGCTGTGGGGCTAGCTTTCTGAATATCCCTGAATCTCCAGCCTTGACCACCGGAGGGGAACTGTCAGCTTCAGGGAACTCCGCAGGGCATCTTTGGTGAAGAAAGTACCGTTTTGTGGAGTGAATGGTTCCTCTTACATGTACCTCTTCTGCTGAGCATTACAGACCTTAGTGCAGTGGTTACGAATCAGGCTGCTAACGACAAGGTCAGCAGTTCAAAACTACCAGCTGTTCCGCTGGAGAAAGATGAGGCTTTCTGCTCCCGTAAAGATTTACAGCCTCGGAAACCCTGTACAGGGTTGTTATGAGTCGGAACTGACTTCACGGCACATAACAACAACAACAACAACAACAGAAGATGATGAGCCCTCTTTGACCTCTGTGAATCCCCCTGGGAATAACCTACAAGTTGAGGAGACAAGGAGACAAGAGAAAACATTGTTCTCCTTTACCCACAATGTATTGGGTGGAGGATGTGGACGATGAATGGGATCATCTTATTTTCCTAAAGGTTCTTTAATGTTGCTATTGTTAAGTGCCACTGAGTCGGTTCTGACTTATAGCAACCGTGTCTAGGGTCTCTGAGGAGTGCCTGGTGGGTTTGAACCATCGACCTTGTGGCTAGCAGTCCAGTACTTACAGTGCCACACCAGGACTTCAAAGGTTTATTAATAGCAGGGGGAATTGAAGGCTTGAGCCTCACAGTTCACTGTGTAGTCATTGGACCCATTTTCCAGAAAGGCAAACTAAGGTCTGGGATGGGAGTTCAGGCTTTCCTTACTCGTATTCAGAATATTCAGAGGCTGATTCCCTGGGCAGTCCCTCTCTCTGTCTCTGAGCTTTTGATCAAAAGGGAAATTCTCTCCCTGCTGGCTTCTGAGGCAACCCCTGCCTTGCTGCCTCCATGACCCTCATTGGTGGCCAGTGCCACTTCTTACCCAGAGGCAGAAGTTGCTTCTTCCATGCTGAGCTCCTCTGCCACTGGCTCACATGATCAACCCTGGTAATAAACATACTTCTCCAATTAGCTCTAATTTTAACTCTCATTAGGACCCAAATCTCTTACAAGGCTGGCAACCAGACAGCCAGGGAACGTGCCTTCCTCATCTGCTCCTAACGGCAGAGTCATCCAGGGCAGGGAAGGAGAGCTGTACAGGTGACCTGGGAGCCCCGCTGAGTGCCTTTTGCCAGTTTCCTGTCCCCTTCAAGCCTTTCCTTCATCATTCGCAGTGCCTGTCTTGTGGGGCTTCAGGATTAAAGGAAAAGGAGTGGGAGTGGTTCGAAGCACCTTTGTGTGCCAAGCACTGGGCAGGTGCCTCATTTTGTATTAACAGCAGCCCAGCTGTTATCAGACACCCAGTAGGTATCAGACATGGGACTGGGGTTTCACAGATCCATGTACATTTAACCTTCTCTCTCCTGCCCCAAAGGGGGTTCTGTAGAGGAGACTTTTCAGAGATTTTTGTACCCACCAGGTATTCCCTTGATGACCAGGCCTGCATGTTTCTTTACCTTGGGGCCTTGGATGCTGTTTCAGTTAGCTAGTGCAGTTATAACAGAAATGCCATACGTGGATGGCTTTAAACAGAAAGTAAACAGAAACTTACTTTCTCACGGTTGAGCAGACTAGAAGTCTAAACTCGGGGGCCTGGTTCTAGAGGAAGGTTTTCTTCTCTGTCAGTTTTGGAGGAAGGTTCTTGTCTCATTGAGCTTTTGCTCCTGGGCCATCACCATGTGGCTTGGTATGTCTCTTCCTCTACCTCTCTACTTCTCCCCTGTTTCTTTAATCTCTTTTATGTCTTAAAAGAGATGGACTCAAGACATACTCTACCCTGGTCTTGTTTTACAAATTTAGCAAAGCGAACCGTTTTCCCAAAGGGATTATAGCCACAGGAATAGAGGGTAGGATTTGCAATGCATTTGGTGGGACACATTCAATGACAGATGCTGTATCAGAAAGCTTCCTGAAGTCCCAGGCTCTTAGGAAAAATGAACTAGGTGATGCAGAGAGCCTCTGAGGCCTGCATGCTGGCCCTTCTCCACCATTCCTTATTCAAACTTCCTTAGGTGGATACTTAGATCACTGATGTGTTGGGGTTTCCCCAAAACCACCCCAGGTTCAGTGAATCTCTAGGGGTACTTACAGGACCCAACATATCGTCATATTCCTGGCAAATATCTATTATAACAAAAGAACACAAAGTAAAATCATAAAGTGAAGTTCAGAGGAAACCGGGTGCAATGTTCTAGTGGAACCACACAGGATACACTTAATTTCTCCAGCAACCAGTTTGACAACACCTGTGAGATGTTGCCAACAAGGGAAGCTCGTGAGAGATTCAGTGCCAGGGTTTTTACTGGGGGTTGATTATGTAGGCACTTCTGCCAGGCACATACCATTCATTTCAGAATCCCAGAGCAGGTTTGGGGAGGCCAGTGTTCAAAATAATCCATATTCTTTTCATAGTTAGCTATTCACCATGAGCCATTGTAATCAAGGAATAGTGGGAACGCCCCCCACCCCCCATATTTAAGTTCCAGATGCCAACAAGAGTCAATCTTGCAAGCAGACATTTTAAAGGATACCCTTCAAACTCTTCTCTGCACACATGTTTTAAAACTTTCCTTTCTTCTTTATAAGTATCGAAAGTGATGCACTTCCTTGTAGCCATGCTTTCAGCTGCATTGTACAGGTACTGATAGTGAGCTTTCATTAAAGTCAAAATGTTTCCCAGTTTCCCGAGTGATGTCTTCTAAGGCTCATGGGTTACTTAGAAATCTGTTGTTTAATTTCCAAATGTTTCCATATTTCCTGGTGTCTTCTTTGGTCCTTGATTAATAACTTAATTCCATTTTGGTCAGAGAACATATTCTGTATGAGTACAAGCTTTTGAAATCTATTGTTGCAGTTATGTGTTGTCCAGTTGGTTCAGTCTCAGAGTGCCCCAGGGTAGGGTTTCAGAGAAGCAGCTGGTGGATTTAAACCACAGACCTTTTGGTTAGTAGTCTAGTACTTACCCGAAACTAAGAGGATTTGTTTTATGGCCCAGTAAATGGTCAAGGAGCTCTGGTAGTGTAGTGGTTACGAATCGGGCTGCGAACCTCACGGTCAGCAGTTTGAAACTACCAGCTGTTCCACGGGAGAAAGATGAGGCTTTCTGCTCTCGTAAAGATTTATAGCCTCGGAAACCCTGTGCAGGGTCTCTATGACACGGAACCGACTCCACGGCACATAACAACAACAAATGGTCTATCTTAGCGATTGTTTCATATGTAATTGACATGAATAAATATTCTGCATTTGTTGTGTGAATTATTTTATTCATGTCAATTAGATCAAGTTGTTTAATAGTGTTTTCGTGTCTTCCAGAGCCTTCATCACAGGAGAAAGATGAGGCTTTTTGCTTCTAAAAAGATGTGCAGCCTCAAAAACACTATACAGGATCACTATGAATTAGAACTGACTCAACACTTATCGACAACAGCAACAACATAGCCTTGTTTTTTGTCTATTTGTTCTGTCAATTACGGAAAGAAGTTTTGAAATATTTCATTTTATGGTGGATTTGTCTATTTCAGCCTTCAACTCTATCAGCTTTTTCTTTCTATATTTTGAAGCTTTGCTATTAGATACATACACATGTAGGGTTGTTATATCTCCTCGATGGATTGACCACTTTAACATTATAAAATATCTTTCTTTATGTCTGATAACATTTCCTGTTCTGCAATATACTTTGATATTACTACAGTCCAGCAGGTTTTTAATGAAAAGTGTTTTCATCTTTTTCTGTCCTTTTCCTTTGAACCTATTTGTGTCTTTATATTTGAAGTATGTTTCCTGTGTTGACCGTTGCGTCAGTTCTGACTCTTAGTGACCCTGTGTAGGGTTTCTGAGGAGTAGTTCTAACTCTTCCCTATATGGCACTGCGTTTGGTTTTTGGTTTTGGTCTTGCTGTGTACTTTAATTTTTTTCCCCTTTATTTCAGCCTTCTTTTGGATCATTTTTAAAATGACTCCTTTTATTTCCTCAATTGTCACATTAATGATGCCACTTTGTTTTATTTGTAGTAGATGCTTTTGAATTCATATTATCTTTTTTACCTTATCACAGTCTTACTCAAATATTATGATATCATTTGACATATTACGCAAGGGGACTTCACAAACTTTATGGGGAAAATGGAAAGAAAAGACGATGGAATTTTTCCTATGAGTAGGAATTGACTCAGTGACAACTCCCAAGAACATACATGGATATTATTTTTGCCTTAAACAATTATAACAGCGCCACACCTGGGCTCCTATTTACGGGAACAGAAAGCCTCTTCTTTCTCCCACAGAACAGCTAGTAGTTTTGAACTGCTGACCTTGAGCTTAACAGTCCGACTCATAACCACTAAGCTATTTGCTATTAATTCCCTCCTGTAAAATTTTTATTTCAGATATTGTATTTTTCAGATCTAGAAGTTCTCTTTTGTGTTTTTAATCATTTTTATTTCTCTCTTTATTATGTTTAAGTTTTTAGATATATTTGTTAACTATTTTAATTAATGTGTCTGCTGATTCTATAATTTATGTGTTATACATCTGGTTTTCTCCTGACTGTGGGTGACATTACCTTTCTTTCTTGCATGTCTGGTAGTTTTTGTTTGGATCCTGGACACTGTGTTGCTACGTTGCTGAGCGTTTGGATTTTGCTGTCTTTCCTTTGAAAAGATGAAAGCATTGTTTTGACAGGACTTGGTTTATTTGTGGGTCCAGTTGCTTCTTCTGAGGTTTCTTTTTAAGCTTTGCTAAGGAGCTCTGGTAGCGTAGTGGTTACGAATCGGGCTGCGAACCTTAAGGTCAGCGGTTCGAAACTACCAGCTGCTCCGCGGGAGAAAGATGAGGCTTTCTACTCCCGTAAAGATTTACACCCTCGGAAACTCTATACAGGGTCGCTATGGGTCGGAACTGACTCGATGGCACATAACAACAACAACAACAAAGGTGATCAATGGTGTCTCTCTACTCGGCCGGGTTTGGAACTTGAAGTCTCCCAGTTCTGTGTGCGCTATGATAGTTGTGTAACTCACAGATGCCTGCTGGTTGTTTTCTCTCTGATAGTTGGTGTTTGCCTGGTTTCATTGAATATCACTCTTTATCATCAGTCAAAGGCTATTCAGATTGCTGAGGTCTTCCTCTTTCGGCTACTTCCAGCAGCATCTGTCTCCCTGTACTCCAATCCTGTCCATCACTCATAGAGACAGCCTTGCTCTATTTGGATTCTCTCGCTTTTTTCAGTGGTCTGGAAACTGTCTGCAAGTAGAGACCAGGAACAATCCTTGTATTGACTTTCTCTAAAGGAACCACAGACCTGTGTATCTGCTATCCAATATGTGAACATAGGTGTTCCTATGTTTTGTTCAATTTTCTGTATTTTTGATGGTGGTAGGCTAGTCTGGTTGCCAGTGACTCTGCCATGGCTCAAAGTGGACCTCCCTGGACATCTCTTTTTGACTCCTAACCCAATGTTTATGATGAGTAGAAGTTCATTAGGAGGAGGTGGAGCAAGTTATCATAGAAAAAGGGGCTGCAGAGGGAAAGACTGTGAGCTTAGACATATTCAGGAATGATGAATGTGGTGTGTGTACTATGTATAGGTGTATGTATGTAGGGTTAGAGGTGAACCAGAGGCATAGGTAGAGATGTGTTTGCATAGATACAGGTTGGCAGACTAGGGAGTTTGTACATTATCCTGGAGGTCTTGGGAAGCTATTGTTATTAATTACTATAATAATTGTAACTATAACAACATAAAAAATATGTGGTGGTGGTTGGTTTATATGCCGTGGAGTCGGTCTGACTCATAGTGACCCTGCACAGGGTTTCCGAGGCTGTAAATCTTTACGGGAGCAGAAAGCCTCATCTTTCTCCCACGGAACAGCTGGTCGTTTTGAACTGCTGACCTTGAAGTTCACAACCCAATTTGTAGCCACTATGGTAGCTTGTTTATTTTTATGTACCATCAGGTATTCTAAGCTTTTTCTGTGGACTATCTTATTTACTACTTCAGCCACCTCAGAACAACACTTTTAAGATTTACCACTTGCCAGACAGTCTTCTAAGAAGCACTTTAGATACATTCTTTCATTTGATCCTTATAATACCACTGAGTGGTAAGGACTCTAATAGTCCTGTTTTAGAGATCAGGAAACTGAGGGACAGAGAGATTAAATGACTAATGGTCACTCATAGAAGAACTAGCAATTAGGAGTCCTGGTGTAGCACCGTAAGAATAACACCAAACTGTAACCACAGGTTGGTGGTTCAAACCCATCAGTCGCTCCTTGAAAACCCTATACAGGGTCACTGTGAGTCAGAACTGACTCAATGTGTGTTGTGTTTGTATGTGTGGAGGGTTGTTGTTGTTGTTATGTGCCGTGGAGTCGGTTTCGACTCATAGTGACCCTATACAGGGTTTCTGAGGCTGTAAATCTTTACGGGAGCAGAAAGCCTCATCTTTCTCCTGCGGAGCAGCTGGTAGTTTTGAACTGCTGACCCTGAAGTTTGCAGCCTGATTTGTAACCACTATGCTACTGGAGTGTGTGTGGAGGGTTAGAGGTGAGTTTATACTTTTTTTCTAAAACGTTCTTCTGACAACATTCTGCCAGTGTTCTTACAATGAAGAAGAACTCTTCTTTGGATTATCCATGTATCCCGGCTCCTTGACTCTGTCAGCTGTAGACACTGTGGGTGCCAGAACCAGCGGCTGCCATATCTGCTGAACACGGCGCTGCTGCACATCAACTAATACATCCTCAAATTATTTAGTACTCGTTCCCTAAAAGGTGGGTTCTGATTCCCTTCCTTATGAATGAGGGCCAGTCTTGGTGACTTGCTTCTAGTCAGTGGACGTGCAGAAGGACTTCTGGTAGCAGACTCAGCTATCCTGTGATTCTCTGTGATGCATATCGTGGGCTCCCTGATTTGCTTTCTGAAGCTGTAGTTTACCCTTTTCTAGAATAAATTCATATAGTATGCAGTATTTGTACTTGGCTTCTTTTACTTGACATATTGCGCTTTTTTTTTTAAGTTTTTATTGTGAACTGAGTGATAGTTTACACGGGAGAACATTGGTTTTACACTCATTTCATTGCAATGATTACAATCTCCTCTGTACACCATCATTCAACAGTATTTGCTTCCATTCCCTCTGTTTCTTTTTTTGTGGGGGTGGGGTGAGGAGTGGGGGGTGGGAGATGTACACAAAAACACTCAAGAATACATAATCATTTAAACCACCAAAGGGTGCATTCTGTTAAGTCTGCCTCCTGGCCACCGTCTCTCAGTTCCTCTTTCCGTGAGTCTGGAGTCCTCAGCTGCTCCCTGTCTCCATGTCGTCTTCTCTGCCTCCATCTCTGGTGTCACATCTCTGTCCCATCTCTCTGGATAGGGTCCCACATTCTACTTGTGCTCTTCGCCCTTGACGGTCCTAGGGTCCTCCGTTTTTGGACTGTAAGATGAACTACTCCTCTTTTTTTGTTACAAAACTTCTACCTTTACAGTTGTGACCGTCACAGTTAGTCATAATAACAATTAGTCACTATTGAATCGTAAGAATCTTATCCCCATCTCCTTTTACCAGACCCATCTAGACAAGATGACAGCTATTCAGTGGGGACTCTACCTTCCCCCGCACACTCTGAAACTAAACTCCCTCTTGAAAACTTGTAAGCTGGTCACTTCATGCATGCTTTATTGCACCCTCATTTTAAGTTGCCCGTCCCTATCAACCCTGTGTACAGAGGGGGACATAGTGCTTGTGCACAGAGGGGGACATAGTGTGTTTGTGCGCAGAGGGGGACATAGTGCTTGTGCGCAGAGGGGGACATAGTGCTTGTGCGCAGAGGGGGACATAGTGCTTGTGCGCAGAGGGGGACAT
>NW_006408538.1:25721555-25734125 GCF_000296735.1 Chrysochloris asiatica | reverse complement strand
CAGAGGGGGACATAATGCTTGTGCACAGAGGGGGACATAGTGCTTGTGCAGAGAGGGGGACATAGTGCTTGTGTGCAGAGGGGGACATAATGCTTGTGTACAGAGGGGACATAGTGCTTGTGCAGAGAGGGGGACATAGTGCTTGTGCAGAGAGGGGGACATAGTGCTTGTGTACAGAGGGGACATAGTGCTTGTGTACAGAGGGGGACATAGTGCTTGTGCACAGAGGGGGACGTAGTGCTTGTGCACAGAGGGGGACATTGTGCTTTTGAAACTAATCCTTATTACTCGGTGTATCAATATCTTGGATCGCTTTATTGCTGAGTAGTTTTGTTTATCTGTTTATCCCAGGGCTGAGCACACAATGGGTGCTCAGTAAGTGTGTGCTGCCTGGCTGACCAAGTGAAGGAAGGGACTCCTGTAAAGATCTGTTAAAGCCATGCTTTGACAGAAACTAGAGGAGACAAGGGTATGATGTGTTAACAGGATTTATTTACCATTAATTCATCCACAGCTATTTACTAAGTAGTTACTTTGTGCCCATCTCTGTACTCTTGTTGTTGTGAATGTATGTCCTACTGGGTTCCCAGTCATGGTGACCCCAGGCTCAGCAGAACACAGTTGCACATTGAACCATTGTGGTCCATAGGATTTTTGTGGGCTGAGTTTTGGAAGTAAGTTACCAGTCTTTTCTTCTCAGTCTACCTTAATCTGGAAGCTCTGCTGTAACCTGTTTGTGTCCTAGTTACATGAAAGCCTCTGTTGACAGATGGGGTAAGTGCACATGAGGTACATGGCTGGGAATGGAACCAGGTCTCTTGTATGGAAGGGGAGAATTCTACCACAGACTTTGTGCTGTTGTGTTAAACTTTGTGCTTGTTGTTGTTGTTTAGTGCTGTTGAGTTGGTTCTGATGCCTGGTGAGCGGTTCCTGAGGAGCGGCTGGTGAGTTTGAACCACTGACCTTGCAGTTGAAGCCGACCTTGAGGTCAAGTGCTTGTCCTGCGGCACCACACCAGAACTTTGTGCTAGACCATATTAACTAGTTCCTGCTCACCCAGAGCTAACTGTCCACCTGAGGAATCAAACAACTCAGCAAGGAGTCAAATAAGGTAAGTGCTGGGAGGAAGGAAAGCAGGGCAAGGGTGGGAGAAGGGCAGGGCAGGGCGGGGCGCAGTGGGATAGATAGCAGGGCAGTCACTCTAGGAGGGACTGGGGGGAGGGGGGTCAGACCAGGCTTTCTTGAGGAAACTACTGCCTAACTAATGTATGGTTTGCTAAACCAGAGAGGAGGGAAGGGTTTCCTAGGTAAATGGAGCAACTGCTATGAAAGTCCATTTCTGAGTACACAGGCAGGTTGTTGTTGTTAAGTGCCGTTAAATCAGTTCCAACCCATAGAGACCCTAAATAGGGTTTCTGAGGTGCAGCTGATGAGCTTGAACCACCGACCTTGTGGTTCCATCTGACTTTGCAGTCCAGTGCATTAACCCACAGTGCCACAGCAGGCTAGAGGAAGGAAATGTACCTGCATAGGGTTTCTGAGGCTGTAAATCTTTACAGGAGCAGAAAGCCTCATCTTTCTCCTGTGGAACAGCTGGTAGTTTTGAACTGCTGACTGTGAGATTAGCAGCCTGATTGGTCACCACTGCGCTACCAGAGCTCCTTCACAGCAGCCTAGAGGAAGGAAACATACAATCTTGGCAGGAGCACAGTGTGAATGTTGGAGTGATCAAATGGAAGGCCAGAGATCTTCAGCCAGATGAGGACACCCGAGAAGTCACATTGAGGAATTTGTTCTAAAGACATGGGAATCCATTGAGGAACTTAAAGATAGAAAGTGATATCATTAGGGACTCTCTACATCAGAGTCCCCATCGCTTGTCAGTTACTGTGGTGGCTTGTGTGTTGTGATGCTGGAAACTATGCTGCTGGCAATTTAAACACCAGCAGGGTCACTCATGATAGGTTTCAGCAGAACTTCCAGACTAAGACAGACTAGAAAGGAGGAAAGGTAGATCACTTCTGAATGGTTAGCCACTAAAAACCTATGAATAGTAGCAGGACATGGTCACATATAGTGCCAAGAAGATGAACTCCTCAGGGTGGAGGCATGCAACATATGACTGAGGAAGAGCTGCCTCCTCAAATTAGCGTTGACCTTTGTGAATGGAGTCAAGCTTTCATGACCTTCTTTGTTGATGGGGCACAATGCAAGATGAGAAAAGACAGCTGCAAGCATCCATTAATGATCAGAATGTGGAATGTGCGAAGTATGAATCTAGGTAAATTGCAAGTTGTCAAAAGTGAAATGGAAATCGATATGCTAGGTATTACTGAATTGAAATGGATAGGTATTGACCATTTTGAATTGGAAAATAATATAATTTAGTATTTTGGGAATGTCAGACTGAAGAGGAATGGCATTGAACATTCATTGTCAAATGAATCATTTCAAGATCTAACTTGAAATGCAATGTTGTCTCTGATAGGAAGACCAGTTAATATCATTATTATTCAAATCTATGCACCAACCACTAAAGTAAGTGAGGATGAAACTGAGGAATTCTATTAGCTTCTTTAAGGAACCCTGATAGCATAGTGGATTACAAGCTGGGCTGCTAACCTTAAGGTCAGCAGTTTGAATCTACCAGTTGCTCCGTGGGAGAAAGATGAGGCTTTCTGCTCCTGTAAAGATTTACAGCTTCAGAAATCCTATTTAGGGTCGCAGTGAGTCAGAAGCATCTCAATGGCCCATAACCATCACCACCACCATCAACTTTTTCCATCTGAAATTGATCAAATGTACACTCAAGATGCATTGACAATTACTGGTGTTGGGAATGTGAAAATCAGAAACAAAAAAGAAGGATCAATAGTTGGAAAATATGACCTTGGTAATGATGTAATGCTGGAGAATTTTTCAAGACCAATGACTCATTCACTGCAAATATCTTTTCTCAATAACATAAATGGTGACTACACATGTGGAAATCACCAGATGGAATACACAGGAATCAAATTGAGACCATGGAGAAGTTCAACAACATCAGCCAAAGTATAGTCAAGTACTAACTGTGAAGCAGACCATCAATTGCTCATGTGTAAGTTCAGGATGAAACTGAAGAAAATTAAAACAAGTCTACAAGATTGAGAATATGACCTTGAATATATCCCATTTAAATTCAGAGACCATCTTAATAAAAGATTTGATGCATTAAATCGAAGAACAGAATTGTGGGATGACATCAAGAATGTTATACATGAAGAAACCAAAGGTCATTAAGAATACAGAAAAGAAAGAAAAAACCAAAGTGGATGTCTTAAGAGACTCTGAAACTTGCTCTTGAATGTAGAGAAAGTAAAATGTCTGGAAGAAATGATAAAAGAGTTGAACAGAAAATCCTAAAGGGCAGCTTGAGAAGATAAAGTCAAATGTTATAATGAAATTGGCCAAGACCTGGAGTTAGAAAACTGAAAGGGAAGAACACACTCAGCTTTTCTGAAGCTGAAAGAACTGTAGAAAAAAAATTCAAGTCTCTACCTGAAATACTGATGGATTCTATGGGAAGAATATTGAATAATGCGGGAAACATCAAAAGAAGATAGAAGGAATACAGAGTCACTGTACCAACAATAATTGGTCAATGTTCAGTCATTTCAAAAGGTACCATATGATCAGGAACTGATGGCACTGAAGGTAGGAGTACCAATCCACACTGAAGGCATGGGCAGAAGACAGGTTCCAGGAATTGATGGAGTACAAATCGACAAATACAAGTCTCAACAAACTGTTGCAAGGCTAAAGGTCCTCACTCATCGATGTCAAGAAATTTGGAAGACAGCTACATGGCCAACTGATTGAAAAAGATTCATATTTATGCCCATTCCAAAGAAAAGTGACCCAATAGAATGTGGAGATCCTTAATATTACATGCAAGTAAAGTTTTGCTGGAGAGAATTAAATGACGGTTGCCTCAGAAAAGATGGAAGCTGTCACAGACGTCATTTTGCTTAGATCCATGATGAATGCTCTTGGAAGCAACTGTGAAGAAACCAAAAGACCTGTTGCATTAGGCAAATCTGCTTCAAAAGACCTCTTTAAAATGTTAAAGAGCAAAGATGTCAGTTCGAGGACTAAGATGCACTTGGTCCAAGTCATGCTATTTTCCGTCGCTTCATATGCATGTGACAGTTCTACAATAAGGAATACTGTAGAAGAATTGATACATTGGGATTATGGTGTTGGAGAAGAATTTTTAAATATCATGGACTATCGGAAGAGCAAACAAATCTGTTTTGGAAGAGTTGCTGCACTTTGAACATGTTGGGAGGGACTAGTCCCTGGAGAAGGTCTTGGCAAAGTGAAGGCTCAGCAAACATGAGATAGATTGACAAAGTGGCAGCAACAATCATGAGGCTGACACAGGACAGAGCAGTGTTTCATTCTGTTGTGCATAGGGACGCTATGAATGGGAACCAACTTTATGGTATCTAACAGCGCTGGACTGCAAACTCATTTGAACTGCAAGGTCAACAGTTCAAGCTCACCAGCTGCTCCTTGGAAACCCTATACAGGGTTGGAACCGATGCGATGGCACTTAACAACAACAACAACAACAACATAACTGATTCAGAGTGGAGAAATAGATTTAGAGGTAAAGTAGGGACACCATTTGGGAAGTGTTGTAATATACCAGGTAGAAGTGTTGATGGTCGGGACAAAGGAATTGGGGAAAGTGGATTTTAGATCAATTTAGACTAAGACTTACCAGGGAATTGTAGGCAGAGGCAACAAAATCAGAATAGATTCCAGACTTAGTTCTTGGATGGGGAGCAGCTAAGGGAGGCATAGAACTACTAAGTAAATATGAGACTTGCTGAGTTAAAGTGCCTGCAGGTTGTTCAACCTAGAGGGCTACAAGGCATCTGGATATATATACTACCCTGGAGAGAGAAGTTGGGTTGAACATGCAATTTGGGAGGCACTTGTATGTAAGAAGCAGTACTTGAACTTGCCTGGAAATGAATGTAGAAATGGAGGGTGAAGGACTGCATAAGACTGATGTCTACAGAACCATGGTTTAAAGAAGAGGAGCAGGACTATGTAAGCAAGACTGAAGAAAAAGGCATGGGAAAGTAGAGGTGATATTCAAGAGGGCTGAGAATGTATTAAAGCGAGAGACGTGGACACCATGATGTCAGCTGGGAGTCGAGCATTTTGGAGACGTGGAAGGGCAAAAGCCAGAGTGCTGGGAGGTGAGGAGTGGATGGAAGGGGCAAAAGGAGAGATGAGTTTGAACACACTCCTCTCTGGCAGTTTGTTTGGGAATGGGGGCAATGACCTAAGTGTGGAGTTGGTGAGGGACACAGGATCAAGGGAGGGTTTTAGATGGGCGTGAACTAGACAAACTTAGGTGTTGATGAGAGAAACCACTAGAGAAGGACTCTTCTAGTCATGTCTTGCTGTGTAACAACTCTCTTCACCCCCACCCCCTGAATTTAACCACCAAAACAACCACTGTT
The DNA here is from genome assembly GCF_000296735.1 of Chrysochloris asiatica. Lineage (NCBI taxonomy): Eukaryota > Metazoa > Chordata > Mammalia > Afrosoricida > Chrysochloridae > Chrysochloris > Chrysochloris asiatica. Next base: position 25,728,603 of record NW_006408538.1, on the reverse strand, counting down.
TATTATCTTCCATAATGCTTGGATTGGCTGGACTCAGCTGGGGGGGTTCTTTCACTGCACTGGGATCACAGCTGTCTGCACAGATTTGACTAAATCATCAAGATGGCGTATTCGCAAGGTGGGTAGTTGGTGCTGGCTGTTGACTGGGAACTCAGCTGGGGTTGTTGGTTGGAGAACCTTAGTTCTCCTCCATATGATCTCTCCACATTGACTGAGCTTCTCCCAGCAGGGTAGCTGGGTCCCAGGGTGTTTTAAATGCTGTAAAGCAGAAGCTACAGGTATCTTAGACTCAGTGTTTTAAATCACAGAGCATCACTTCCATTGTCTTCTACTGGTCAAAGCAGGTCGCAAGCCAGCCCCAATCCAAGGGGTGTTGAAATGGACTCTAATTTTTGATGGCAGACAAGAATTTTTATAGCCATTTTTAATGTAACAGGTTGTTGTTGTTAAGTGCCATTGAGTTGATTCCAACCCATAGTGACCCTGTATAGGGTTTTCAAGGAGCAGCTGGTGAGTTTGAACCACCGACCTTGCAGTTCAAACGACTCTGCAGTCTGACGCATTAGAACCACAGCGCCACACCAGGACTCCAGAGGATAGGATGAAAATTCAAGAAGACAATGGAAGCTTTGAGAACATGGCAGGTTCTGTGGCCAAGGCCTGTGTCCTGGAATTGGTTTTAGAGGGAAGGATTTGAAAAGGGATTGGAGGAAGTGAGCGTCATCTTTATTTAACCAGGAAGGTCTGAGCAGGTCACCCAACAATATGGTTCCCAGTTATATAAACCATGTCAAACTTTGTTCTTCCCATTGAGGGATAGGAAGTAACGAGAGCCTCTCAAGAAGGCATGTTTTATTGAGCATTGTATGAGGCCTGAATCCGTTTCCCTGATGAGGTCAATGTTGTCATAGTGAAAAGCTACAATACAGGCAAGACAACTAGAACTTAGTGAGTTTCTTTCTCTCTTCGAGTTGGCATGAATGTCTGTGTTGATTGTTTGCCTATAAAGGAGATTTGCTTTCTCAGATCTGAGGAGCATGTCAGTTTCATCATGACCCCTTACATGAAGGAATCCATAGTGGAGCTGGAGTGAAATGATCCATGTGGGAGACGGGGTCAGAGTGTGAGGGCACCAGCTAGGGTCCTGGCAGCCTGAGGGAGTCTTGGGCTGGGGCAGAGCCAGGAGCTGTGATCTCCACGCCCCTCAGGACAAGAGGACCAGAAGTACAAAAGCAACGCTTGGCTGCAGAAACCATGGACCTGTGACCACCATTCCTGCTACCCTAATCATGCACTTGTGATATTAATAAAAATAATTTATGTCATGTGACTGCTTTTTAACTAGCTGCTTTCAAGACTTAAGATCAGGATTATAAAAGGCATGCATTTATAAATTATTAGCCCGGAGCTCATAAGCACATATACTTTGGGGAACACTTCGGTAGCACTTTAAATTAATTTATTGTCATTTATTCCAGCTGTCTGTGATGTAAACCTTCGGCTATAAATTTGTACCATCATCTGACACACCATTAACTAAGGTGCTGCCCGAGCTAGAACACATAATAAACCATTCCAATACTGTATCTGTGGGGATGTGTCTCCTCTCCTCCCCTTCTCTCCCTGCCCCTCTCTTCCCCTCCCCACCCCTTTACAGCAGGAGTAAAACAGAGAGACAGAAGGGCTTGAGGGACTTGGAGTGGTGGTGGTTTCCTACTGCTGTTATAATAAACTCAGTGACTTAAGAAAACACAAATTTACCATTATACAGTTGTGGAGGTCAGAAGTCTGAAATGGGTCTCACTGGGCTACGATCAAGGTGTCGGCAGAACTGGTCCGTTTCTGGAGGCTCTGAGAGGAGAATTCATCTCTTTGCAATTTTCTGCTGATAGAGCCCTTTGGCATTTCCTGAGTGTGTCACTTCTTCCATCTTCAAAACCAGCAGTGTTAGGTTGAACCCTTCGCATATTGCCGTCTCTCGTTCTTCTATCTTCTTCCACATTCAAGGGCCCACAGTTGGTTGACCTGGATCATTTCCCCCATTGCAATCTTAATTCCCTTTTGCCACCTAGTATGTTCATAGATCTCAGGGACTAGGACATGGAAATTTCGTTGTTGTGGTTAGGGGCCATCGCGTTGTTTCCAACTCATTGTGATCTTATGCACAATAGAACAAAACACTGCCCAGTCCTACACCATCCTTACAATTGTTAAGGTGAGCCCATTGTTGCTGCCACTGTGCCAATCCATCTTGTTGGGGGTCTTCCTCTTTTTCTCTGACCTTCCATTTTACCTAGCATGATATTCTTCTCCATGGACTGGTCCCTCCTGACAATATGTCTGAAGTATCAAAGTCTCGCCATCCAGGTTTCCAAGGAGCATTTTGATGGTGATTGTAATCTGCTCCAAGGAGCAGATTGATTCTCTTCCAACACAAGTTTGTTCTACTAGCAGTCCATGGTGCTTTTAATATTGTTCTCCAGTGCCATAACTTAAATGCATCAATCTTGTATGGTCTTCCTTATTCACTGTCCAACTCTCACATGCATATGAGGCTATTGAAAATGCTATGGTTTGGGTCAGGTGCAATTTAATCCTCAGACTGACATCTTTGGTCTTGAACACTTTAAATAGGTCTTGTGCAGACAACAACAACATACAATGTTTGATTTCTTGACTACTGCTTCCATGAATGTTGATGGTGGATTCAAGCAAAATGAAGTCTTGGACAACTTCAATCTTTTTCCATGTGGTGGTGGTGGTGGTAATGTGCCGTGGAGTCGGTTCCGACTCATAGCAACCCTGTACAGTGGTTTCGAGGCTGTAAATCTTTATGGGAGCAGAAGCCTCATCTTTCTCCCATGGAACAGCTGGTAGTTTTGAACTGCTGAGCCTGAGGTTCACAGCCCGATTCATAGCCACTATGCTACCAGAGCTCCTTTTCCATGTATCATGATGGTATTTATTGGTCCATTGATGAGGATTTTTGTTTCCTTTACATTGAGGTACAACCCATATCAAAGGCTGTGGTCTTTGGTCTTCATCAGTAAGTATTTTAAGTCCTCTTCACTTTCAGCAAGCAAGGTTATATCATCTGCATATTGCAGTTTGTTAATGAGTCTTCCTCTAATCCTGATGCCACGTTCTTCATATAATCCAGCTTCTCGAATCTTTTGCTTAGTATACAGTTTGAGTAAGTATGTTGAAAGACTACGACCCAGCCACACATTTTTCCTAATTTTAAACTAGTCAGTGTCCCCTTGTTCTGTTAGAACAACTGACTCTTGGTCTATGTACAGGTTCCTCATGAGTACAATGAACTGTTCTGGAATACTCATTTTTTGCAATATGGTCCATAGCTTGTCATGATCCACACAGTCTGAAGCCTTTGCATAGTCAATAAAGCACAAGTAAACATCTTTTTGGTATTCTGTGCTTTCAGCCGAGATCCATCTGATTGATGTCAGTGATGATATCCCTCATTTCACATTCTCATCTGAATCCAGCTTGAGCCTTTGGTAGTTCCCTGTTGTTGAGTTATCTTGAACAAACTTTTACTTGCATGTGATATTAATGATGTTGGCCAATGATTTCTGCCTCCTGTTGGGTCACTTGTCTTTAGAAATGGGCACAAATATGGATCTTTTTCAATCAGTTATCCAGGTAGTTGTCTTCCAAATGTCTTGGCATAGATGAATGAGTGCTTTCAATGTTGCATCAGTTTGTTGAAAGGTTTTAATTTGTTTTCCATCAATAAAAATGGAGTCTTGTGCTTTGCCAATGCCTTCAATGCATCTTGAATTTCTTCCTTCAGTACCATTGGCTCTTAATCATATGCTACCTCTTGAAATGGTTGAACATCTATCATTTCTTTTTGGTACAGTGATTCCTTCCTTTTTAAAAAAATGCTTTCTGCGTCATTCAATATTTTGCCCATAGAATCCTTCAGTCTTTCAAGTGGAAACTTGAATTTTTTCCTCAGTTGTTTCAACTTGAGAAATACTGAATGTGTTCTTTCCTTTTGGTTTTCTAACTCCGGATATTTGTACGTCTTCATAATATTTGACTTTGTCATCTCGAGCTTCCCTTTGACATTTTAGGGGGCCATTACTTTGCCTCCCACAAATAGGGAGCACAGCTTCTGTTGTCTCCCTTACTCAAATTTCTGATCTGAAACTGGAAAGGATATTTCATTGCTTAATTAAACAAGTTAGTTATTAAGAAGAAGGAAGAAAATAAGGAGAAAGAGAAAGAAGAGGCAAAGCTGAAGGTGGGGAAAAGGAGCAGAGGAAAGAGCAGGAGGAAGGTGAGAGAGGAAGAAGAGGAGGATGGGAAAGTGAAGGATACCTCACTGCAGTCCCTCCACTCTCTGTGAGCTCGGATGTAGCATCAGAAGACTGGAACTTGAATCCTAGTCCTACTGCCAACCAGCTCTGCAACCTTAGACTGGTCTCTGCTGCAGTTTCTCCAAGTCACCCAATTGGAGTGGACCATGTTAAGTCAGGCCATGGGCATGGCGTGTTGGGGCCAGGCCACAATAGTGGAGAATGTTCCAGAAGGGCTGCCTGGCAGGGTGGAAATAGAGCCTTCTTCCAGAGAAGTCCAGAAGGACCCTGGACTCTGAAGACTCCATTCTGGCAACTACAGATACTTGTCCATCCCCCAAACAACAAAGACCTCTGAGTTTGCCTCCCCCTATTCCAACACAGTGGCAGCTTTCCCTTTTCCCCAACTTGGCTGTCTCGGGAGAACTACATGGCAGATTGGAGGGAGCCCTGGAAAAAGCTGAAGATTGTGGTATCTCTCTTATACTTGGGGTCAAGGTGAGGGCGTTCTCAATCCTCTGTCCATCTCACTTATTTCTCTTAAGTCCTACAATAAAGTCCTTTGCTTGGATAACAGCAGTATTCACCTCCTAGGGCGTTTTGACAAGGCAGAGTGACAGTCACTATAAATGCTCTGGCACTAACAGGAACTGAGCGGTGGGTGGTGGCTTTATTACTGGTTCTGTCCCTGAACATGCCATGATGATGGTCGTCAGCCTCAGGTTCCCCCTCCCTCCTGACACCTACTGGACCCTGAGACGGAAACAGCAGCAGGTCTGGTTCTGTGGCCTTTCCTGACTTGACCAGTTGGGTTTTGGGGGGTAGGTGTTATCTCCCTGTCTAGCACTGGCCTGGGGTGATTGTGTCTTTAGAGGCCACTAAAATCCACTGGTAGCGTAGTGGTTACGAATCGGGCTGCGAACCTTAAGGTCAGCGGTTCAAAACTACCAGCCGCTCTGCGGGAGAAAGATGAGGCTTTCTACTCCTGTAAAGATTTACACCCTCGGAAACCCTGTACAGGGTCGCTATGGGTCGGAACCGACTCAACGGCACTTAACAACAACAAAATCCATTGAAGCAGATCCAATGCAGCCGCTGCCTTCCGTCAGCTCTGTCTGCGTTCTGACGTTCATTTGTTCTTGTGGGTGTGTGGACACTATGAGTGATGTGTCCCCCTAAAAGGTAGGCTAAAGTCCTAACTCCTGTACCAGCAAATGTGACCTTGTTTGGGGAATAGGGTTTCTCTCTGCAGGTGTTCTCAGTTAATGAAGTCATACCTGACTTCATTAGGTGGGCCTAATCCTAGTCATTTCTGTGACGGAGACACAGAGGGGGAAGACAAACACATAGGGTCTTAGGGGCAGATGTGTCTAGAAGTAACAAAGGGATATTGAGGATTGCTGGCAGCCACCCTGGACTACAGGAACTGTGGGACAATTTCTCTCTCCAACCCTGGAAGGAATCAACGTGACCGAGAGCCTGATTTGGAATTCCAGCTCTAGGACTGTGAGGCAATGAATGCGGAGATTACAGAACAAAATCACTAATATTACGTGCAGGTAAAATTTTGCTAAAGAGAATTTAAGAATTTAGTAACCGTTGCAGCAGTGCATCGACAGGGAACGGCCAGGTAGCCAAGACAGGTTCAGAAGCGAACATGGAACCTGACGTCAGACGGATCAACCCCTCTCATAATCCCCTACACGAATCCCCACACACTCGCTTGGTCAGATGAACCCGAATACCCATTTCTACCATCATCCCTGCTTCCCTCCTGCTCCTGTGTGCATTCATGCTCTATCCACACACACACCTTGCCAGGGCCCATGCTGAGGACTTCTGCTGTGTCCCCAAGGCGAGGACTGGTGCCAGCACTCACTGGCCCTGTGAGATTTCGGAGGCTAGCTGGATCATTATCTGGAGCTGGTTGGTTGGGTATGAGTTTTTGGCCGTGAGTACCAGGGACCCTGGAGGAGGCCTCTGCCAATGTAGATCTTGACATGGGAACAATGCTGATCCAAGGAGGCATTTCAAGGATTCAGTTAAATGCCCTCACAGATGTCAAAAGGTTTTCTGAGCAGTTGGTACCATTAGTGTTCTGTTTGCTTCCCTTGTGAGGTACTGGGAAGTCTTGTCTGGGTGCTTGTAACCTGGACAACCAGGTTGATTCTGGTAACCCTCTGGGTTACCACATCACTGGGACCTCCAGCCCAGAGCTCCAGAGCAGCTCCTCACCCAGGCTACTCTGCAACGAGACCACTTACCAAGTCCACCCAGAACCATGCCTCCCTCTCCCCAGACTTCAAGTGGCAGGTGGGCTTCTATTGTGTCTTTTAACTCCACAGAAGGTCTTTAGCAGATGTCATCAGTATGAGGTGATGCTATTACACTTAATGCACCTGCTTCCCGAGGGCTCCAGGTGACAGTGGGGATGATGGAGTCTGGGGGCTGCGGCATGGTGAGAGGGGTAGTGTGTGACTGAGTCTGAGAATGTGTATGTGTGTGTGTCTGCGTGGGTGTCTAGGGGAGTGTGTGTGCTGTGTCTGTCTGAGTGTGAATGCATATTGTGTGTGGTATGTCTGTCTGGGTGTGAGTGTATACTGTGTGTGGTGTGTCTGTCTGTCTGGGTGTGAGTGTACACTGTGTGTGGTGTGGCTGTCTGTCTGGGTGTGAGTATATACTGTGTGTGGTGTGTCTGTCTGGGTGTGAGTGTACACTGTGTG
>NW_006408538.1:25720587-25721455 GCF_000296735.1 Chrysochloris asiatica | reverse complement strand
ACTGTGTGTGGTGTGTCTGTCTGGGTGTGAGTGTACACTGTGTGTGGTGTGGCTGTCTGTCTGGGTGTGAGTGTATACTGTGTGTGGTGCGTCTGTCTGGGTGTGAGTGTACACTGTGTGTGGTGTGTCTGTGTGGTTGTGAGTGTATCCTGTGTGTGGTGTGTCTGTCTGGGTGTGAGTGTACGCTGTGTGGGGTGTGTCTGTGTGGGTGTGAGTGTATCCTGTGTGTGGTGTGTCTGTCTGGGTGTGAGTGTACACTGTGTGTGGTGTGTCTGTCTGGGTGTGAGTGTACACTGTGTGTGGTGTATTTGTGTGGGTGTGAGTGTACACTGTGTGTGGTGTGTCTGTCTGGGTGTGAGTATACACTGTGTGTGGTGTGGCTGTCTGTCTGGGTGTGAGTGCACACTGTGTGTGGTGTGTCTGTCTGGGTGTGAGTGTATCCTGTGTGTGGTGTGGCTGTCTGGGTGTGAGTGTATCCTGTGTGTGGTGTGTCTGTCTGTCTGGGTGTGAGTGTATACTGTATGTGGTGTGTCTGGGTGTGAGTGTACACTGTGTGTGTGGTCTGTCTATCTGTCTGGGTATGAGTGTACACTGTGTGGTGTGTCTGTGTGTGAGTGTACACTGTGTGTGGTGTGTCTGTGTGGGTGTGAGTGTACACTGTGTGTGGTGTGGCTGTCTGTCTGGGTGTGAGTGTATCCTGTGTGTGGTGTGGCTGTCTGTCTGGGTGTGAGTGTACACTGTGTGTGGTGTGGCTGTCTGGGTGTGAGCGTACACTGTGTGTGGTCTGTCTGGGTGTGAGTGTACACTGTGTGGTGTGTCTGTGTGTGAGTGTACACTGTGTGTGGTGTGGCTGTCTGGGTGTGAGTGT
>NW_006408538.1:25716872-25720172 GCF_000296735.1 Chrysochloris asiatica | reverse complement strand
CACTGTGTGTGGTGTGGCTGTCTGTCTGGGTGTGAGTGTACACTGTGTGTGGTGTGGCTGTCTGGGTGTGAGTGTACACTGTGTGTGGTGTGGCTATCTGTCTGGGTGTGAGTGTTGGTAGGAGTGGAGTGTCTGTGGGGTGCGGTATGAGCTTCTTTGTTGGGTATATGGTTGTGGGGTGGCATGAGGTGTTGCCCAGGCAGTCTGGGCAGGTGGGAAGAGGTGCGGCAGGCAGGCGGGCGGGCGGGCGGGCGGCCAGGCGGCCAGGGTGCTTCCCTGCTCCCAGTGGCTGGGCTGACAGCCTGGCAGGGAAGAAACCATCAGGGAAACCAGTCAGAGACAAATCGATTCCCTCTAGAGGTGAGAAGAAGCAGATGCTGGGGTTGCTGGTGGCCTGTTAGGCTCCAAGCCACTCCCCCCCCCCATATCCCCCCAGGCAGGCCAGCCCTCCCCCTCCTCTGCACTGCCAACACCAAAGCTGACTTTCTCAGCTGCCCTCACAGCTCTCCCAGGCAGGGCCTATGCGGGAGTGGGGGGGTGACCAGTCCAGGTACAAGTGCTTGTATGTGCATGTATGGGCATGTGTGTGCATGTGTGTGTGTGGGGGTGTGTGTGTAGGTCACGCATACACACACACACTCCAGGGACTTCAGAGACATTGGCTCTAGGCCATTAGGAAGCTGGAGGTCGCCTGTCTCCCAACCAAGGGCGAATCTCTGCTCCTCTTCCACCTCTCCGGTCTCCACCTCTACCATACCCCCTTCACCTTTTCAGGGCAATGCCCAGGATGAGTCCAGTGCTTGCTTCGACTTCCCTCCTCCTTTGGACAGCAGCACCTCTCTTTCCGGAGGCCGAGTGAGGAGGGTCTTTCCCCATCTGTTCTCTGTGCAGCCTGCTGGAGCTTCAGACACCCAGTGGGCTGAAGACCAACCTTGTGGCCTCAGCCTGAGAAGGTGGCGGGGCAACTGGAGGTCCCGGATCCTGAATCCTGGCCTCAATGCTGACTCCTGATTTGACTTGGCTGATTCCTCAGCGGTGGTGGAATTATCCCAACCCCAGCTTCAGGCCCTCCTTTCTGCTATCCTGTAGTTCCGATTGGGTGGCATCCCCTGAAATGAATCAGAAAGCGAGATCTAATGAGCCTGGAGTCCCACAGAAATGGACTCCTCTGTAGCAGGGTTCTGTTTTCAAAGCATTGTGTGGCTCATTAGCAGCCAGAGTGACTGGGTGTTTGTTCTGGGCCCTGGGCTTGGTGGAGAGCAAAACCAGCCTGGGCCCTGGGCCGGGCATCCCAGTAGCCTCACTGAACTGGAGACACACTCACAGGATGAACCCCTGTTGGGACAGAGAAGTTCAGGGTGGAGAAAGAGTGTTCCGAGAGAGGATCTCTGAACTAATCCTGTCTCCTCGCTCTCCAACCCAGCCTTCCTTGGCTCCAGCTGCCTCTGTAGGGGCTTTCAGTCCCCACAGCTTCAGCCCAAATAGTCTTTGCAGGTAATGCCCCCATGTTTCCACAGATAACCTAACTTCTCACAGCAAGCTGTCCTGAGCTCTCGAACCTTCTCAGAACCCCACGGCTCTTCAGGTTGGAGCCTCACAAGGCCAGCCTCAGTCTCTCCCTTTTCAGGAGAGTCAGCTTCCTCCGACACATCCGGCTGCCGCCTGAACGGAAAGAAGCTGAGACCAGCAAAGCCGATACTGAAGAAACAGAACTCCAGGGAACTTGGTTTTGGGGACACCCTTGCCAACTGTAAGCTCTCCTAGGCTTGCCAGCTCTGCCCAAGAGGACCCTTGAGACCCTGTTCTCAGTTTTCCATTCTTAGGCATGCCCAGACACGTTCCCACTTGCCCGTGTCCTCTTTGTTTCGCCCTGGCCACGCTCTGGGGTCCTGCTTGTGTTCCGAGCCCTGCCTCTCCCACCTGAGAGTTGCTGGACCTCTCTGGCCTTGCTTTCTCCCCCAACTATGGGGCTGAGGATCCAGGTTTTGCACACCCCAGAGAGACTGGGAGTAGGTAGCAAATCCTATTGTTGCAGAGAGTTTGTTTCTGGTGGTTAGGGGGTTAGCTCACAAAACACTTTCCCAAACCACCCTGTCTCCAGCCAGATGGAAGAGGCCAAGTGATCGATTTACAGACATAGATTGAAGCAGTTTGGGGCCAAGCTGTCTTGCAGGACTCTGCTGTAAGGAGGTGTGGCTGGGTGTGTGAGCGTGGGTTGTCCCACTGCTTATTCAGCCCCCGGGAGCTCTTACTGGGGACGGAAGGTGGTGCTGACTTCTGCTCTCTCCTGACCCACTCTTGGCCTTCCTGTTTATCCCTGAGTGCCATCAGGAGCTGTGACCTGGGAGACCTCTTTCTGCTGAGATATTAATACCACCACTAGTAATGCCAGGCGCAGTCGAGGCAGGAACAAGCCTGCTAAGATTAGCTGCACCTGTTGGAGCTACAGCATGGGCCAGGCCTTTGACATGGGATGACATCAGTCCTCGTGACGCCCCTCCCATCATCCCCATGGTGACAATGAGAACATGGGACTCAGCTGCTTGCTCAGGGTCCCCATGCTAGGACAAGACACCCAGGCTGGAACCCAGGACACAGGCTACTTTGGTTAGGCCCTAGTATGGGTGTACTCAGCTGTCCAAAGGGGAGGCAGGACTGAGTGAAAAGAGTCACATGGTAAGGACCTGGTGAGTCACTCTCGAGGTTGTAGGCGGAGCTGGGACTGGCACCTCGGGGGCAGGGGCACTGGCATCACTTCGCCCTGGGCTGACTGGATCTGAGTTCCGCTCCTGTTCTTCACTCATGTGGACCTAACTCTGCCTTCCACCCAGGCCTCTTTCCTATTAGCACACTTCTCTCTAGGCTGCCTGCCCAATCCACTTCTGTCTCCCAATCCACAGGCTGTGGCCCAGGGCATCTTTGCACCCACTAGTCTCACCCCACTGACTGCCAAAGGATTGGCTGCCTTTTGTCCACATCCCACCTCTCATCCAATCAGCTGCAGTGGGTGGGGCATGTTCTCTCTCTCTCTCTTTTTTTAATGTTTTATTGTGAATTATGTGATAGTTTACATGGGAGAACATTAGCCTGCCCCCAGGTCATCAGCACACAGCCCCTCTCCCTCTCTGGGTCTAAAGTCCCCAGCTGCTCCATCTCTCCACGTCATAATCTCTGCCTCCATCTCAGACATCACTGCTTCTCTGGGTAGGGTCTCGCTCTCCGCTCTTCTCCTTTGATGGTCTCAGGGACCTCTGCTCCTAGACTGCAAAGTCAACCACTCCCTCCCTTTTGCTACAAAAT
>NW_006408538.1:25709649-25716222 GCF_000296735.1 Chrysochloris asiatica | reverse complement strand
GTGATCACCAATCAGAGCGCATGTCTGCTCATGTATTCCCACTGAGTCTTAGTCTTGGAAAGGTATTTGCCTTGAGGGAACCCGACCACTTGCCTTGATGTCTCCTGGGCAAGCAACTTGCTTCTTCTTGTAGTAATCAGTTGGACTGCCATTATTGTTTTGTATTTATACTGTCGGTCGTTCTTTTAAGAAATATCTTCTGTTTTTCTAGCCACTCCAGGCTGGTCTACTTGTCTTTTTTAAGTGGAAATTTCCCACCTCAGAAGATTCTAGATAGGGTTCAGGATTCTACCTATGGATTTACGAATGCAGAGGCTCTGCAGGAAGCTTCCTTCACTGGGCACGTTGTAGCCCCATTTTAGTATTCCAATCAGTTATAGACAATTCTTAAACCAGCAATTCTCAAATTCTTAAACAATTACTGAGGACTTACAAGAGCCCTTGTTTATGTGGGTCATCATATCTATTGATACTTACTGCCTTAGAGATTAAGAATGAAAACTATTCTTAGTTCACTAAAAGCAGCAATAAAACCATCACATATTAGCTATGTATCCACTTAATGAATTAACATAAATAATTGTTGTTGTTGTTGTTGTTGTTAGGTGCCTTCGAGTCACTTCCGACTCATTTCCAACTTATAATGACCCTTTATACAACAGAATGAAACACTGCCCGGTCCTACCCTAGCCTCACAATTATTACATTTGAGTCCATTGCTGCTGTCATGGTTTTAATCCATCTCATGGGTGTGGGGGGTGCTCCATTTATCAAGCATGATGTCCTTCTCCAGGGACAGGTTCCTCCCTGGACTCATAACATGTCAAAAGTAGGAGAGACAAAGTCTTGCCATCCTGGCTTCTAAAGACTTTTCTGTCTGTACTTCTTCCAAGACAGATTTGTTTGTTCTTCTGGCAGTCCATAGTACTTTTACTATTCTTCTTCAACACCATAACTCAAATGCATCAATTCTTCTATGTTCTTCCTTATTCATTATCCAAGTTTCACATGCATATGAAGCCACTGAAAATAGCACTGCTTGGGTCAGACGCACCTTTGCTCTTGAACATTTTGAAGAGGTCTTTTGCAGAAGATTTGATAAATATTAATAAGTAAATAAATAATGTAACGATACATATACTATATGATAAAATGCTAAAACAAAATAATAATATATGTAAGATTAATTCTAAGTGATATATTTTAATGAAAAAAATAAGTTTTTGTAAAACAAAACAAAGCCAAACAAACTAAGCAGAAGAGTTGTCTCACTACATTTTTTCCAAATGTCTTTCTGATTCACTTAAGAGACGACAGCTGGACCCCGCATTCAATCTGTCAGGATAGCACACTCCACATTGCCCCTGGAAACCTCCAGTCTACACTTGTGAGGAAATGGCAAACTTCACAGGCCCCCCTTGGAAAAACGTGTGTCTTCATGGTGCCTGATGAAGCCCTTATGGGAAATTCTGCTTGGGTCACAACCTTCCTCACCCTGATAAATGCCTTGTGGTTGTTGTTGTTAAGTGCCGTCGAGTCGATACCGCCCCATAGCGACCCTGTATAGGGTTTCCGAGGAACAGCTGGTGAGCTTGAACTGCCAATCTTGAGGTTCAAACTGAGTTTGCAATCCAGCGCATTAGCCCTCGGCACCACACCAGGATGTCTTAGGAACCAGCAAAGAGTCCAAGACAGGACAGCCTTCAGGGAGCTCAGGAGGGCCCAGGAACTCAGTATTGTAGTTCAGAGTTGGATCCATGGAGAGTGGGGTAATGGGAGGGTTGGGATTGGCTTCCTGGAAGGGACACAAAGTGAGAAAAGTCAGGAAAGATGGGTGTAGGGGAGGCAGAGGGGAGAGAGCTGTGTGCAGGTGAGAAGGTGCGGCATGGAACCCAGGCTGGCTGATACCTCTAGAGCTCTAGGCACAAAAGAGACCTTACCCCGCCTTTGCCAGTTCGCTCCACTTTTTGGAGCCTCGGTTCTCTTTGCGATTTATAAAATGAGAATGGTACTACATGGTCTGGAAGGTGGCAGTGGTGTTGCTAAGTGCTTTTGGGTCGGTTCTGATGCATAGCAATCCTGAATAGAGTGTCTGAGGAGCAGCTGGTGGGTTTGAACTGCTGACCTCATGGTCTGTAGTCCAGTGCTGACCCAGGAATCCAAAGGACATTTTTGTTGTTTTAAGTGCCATCGAGTCGATTCTGACCCATAGCGACCCTGTATAGGATTTCCAAGGAGTAGCTAGTGAGCTTAAGCCACCAACCTTGCAGTTTAAATGACTTTGCAGTCTGACGCATTGGCAAGTATGAAAATACCTGGTTCAAAATAAAGATGATTTTCCAAAGTGACACTGACTGTCCCTATATTTTGAAGTTAAAATAGTATTTAATTTTTGATTGCAAAATTGTGGGCCTGTTTACCAAAGCTGACCATGTGCACATGTGTGTTTACGTGTGCATGTCTGGGAAGTCAGGGAGATTAAACTCTTCTTTGTAGGAGTGCTCACTTGCTGGCAGATCACAGTGGTTGGGTGGCCTGCCTGACCCTCTGCACATCTTACCCTATTTATTGGTAGTTCTGTAGACCCTGAACCTCCTGCAGGGATGTTGTTTTACAAGCCTAAGCCCTACTAGTCCATTGCAGGTTCATTGTTGTTACGTGCCATTGAGTCAGTTCCAACTCATAGCAACCCTGTGTAGAGTTTCTGAAAAGTGGCTTGTTGTGTTTGAACCACCGACTTTACATTTCAAACCAAACTTGTGGTCCAATGCTTACTTGCCATACCAGGTTTCATAGAGACTTCTAGAAGGGTCCAGTCTGGTGTGCTTAACTTATAGAAAGGAGCTGGGGTGGTGGATTTGAAGAGTTGGGGTTGGGTCCATATGACCCAGTCTACCCCTTCTAGTCTCTCATGCTGAACCTCCCAGGCCCAGGATTCCTCTTAGCCATAGGCTTGCTTCCCCAAGAGTGCTGCTCATCAGCATCAACTGGGAACGTGTTAGAAATGCAGACTATCAGGTCCCGCCCACCACCATCTGAGTCAACACTCCTGAAGGTGGGGCCAAGGAATCTACATTTAAACTAGCCCTCTGGATGACTCTGATGCTTTGCAAAAGTTTAACAATTTCTCAACAGAAACGTGACCTTCTATAAGGATGAGGTTTAATGGGGGTAAGTGTTTACTGTGTGTTGAGTTTCCATTCATCCATTCATCAGCTTCTTATCCTGTAGACCACCCAGAAGTTGGAATGGGGAAGCAGGGCTCCTCCAATTCCCTCCAGCTTGTTGTGAGTCTCTGCTGTGTGGCTGAGGGATGGCTTTCTGCTCCTTGATTTTCCAGGTGTATCCACGATTCTTCAGGCCAGACAAACGCATTAATCTGAGCGTGTCTCTCATCTCTCAGCTCAAGGAAACCACACAGCTTGTGAAAGACGGAAGGGGAGGAGACCATGTCTTCTGTGCTAAGTGTTCTCACATTGGCTATTACATAGGAGCTCTGGTAGCGTAGTGGTTACGAATCAGGCTGCGAACCTTAAGGTCAGCGGTTCAAAACTACCAGCCGCTCCGCGGGAGAAAGATGAGGCGTTCTGCTCCCGTAAAGATTTACAGCCTCGGAAACCCTGTACAGGGTCGCTATGGGTCGGAAACGACTCCACGGCACTTAACAACAACAACAACAATTGCATTTCATCCAGCCAACTGCCTTCCATACTGGGTGGTATGGATTTTGCTTTACAGATGAGGAAGCTGAGGCTCAAAGAAGTGGGGGCACTGGGCCAAGGTTGTGAAGCTTGTAAAGGACAGAGCCAGGATTTGAACCCAGTTATTTCTGACTTGAGGCTGTACCCTTTAGCTTTGTTTGAGGTTGCCTTGTTCTTGGCATTTTTGGAGGTCAAAAGAAGTTCAAGAGAAAGCTGATTGGGTGATTAGGATCAGCACTGGACTGTGAACCACAAGGTCAGCAGTTCAAGTTCACCAGCCACTCCTTCGAAACTTATACAGGGTCACTATGATTTGGAACCGACTCGATGACACTTAACAACAACAACAACATGCTGTCCAGATATTAGCAAGCTAATGTGCTGTGATGGGTACAGGCAGCTTGGCAGTTTGAACCCACCCAGAGGCATTCTGAAATAAAGACATGATGATCTGCGTCTGAAAAGTCACTGCTATGGAAACCCTATGGGTCAAAATTCTACTCTGAGGCTTGAAGAGGCTTGGAAGCAATTAATCCAATGGGCCATGTGAACATCAGTCTCTATGGCCCTGAGGCCAGAAGAACTAGATGGTGCCCGGCTGCTGCTCCCACCTGCTCTGAAAGGGATCACATTGTTGTTGTTGTTAAGTACCGTGGAGTCGGTTCGGACTCATAGCGACCCTGCACAGGGTTTCCAAGGCTGTAAATCTTTAGGGGAGCAGAAAGCCTCATCTTTCTCCCACTGAACAGCTGGTATTTTCAAACCACTGACCGTGAGATTAGCAGCCTGATTTGTAACCACTACGCTACCAGAGCTCCTTAGAGGGTCCCAAATAGAGTGGGAGAAAATGTGGAACAAAATTCAAAGTCTTTAACAGAAACTGAGTTTACTCATCAGAAAAAGACTGGAAGAACCCAAGACTATGGCCCTCGGCCACCCTCCAGGTCTGTAACGGAACTCACCCTAGTGGCCCAATTTTCAGCCTAACTGTGTTTGTTGTTGTTGTAGATAGGTATATAGTGGGGACAACAACACTGGTAAGATCTGTCTGCTCATCATGGAATGGTCAAGTACTCAAAATCAAAATGGCAGCATTTACCAAGGACAGAGTTGAGAAGGGATGGAAGGTGGGTGGGATGGAAACAGGAACCACAGGGAGGAAGCGGGGTAACTCTTATTGCACTGAGGGGATTGTCAGTCATTGAGCTGAAACAAAGTGTGTGATTTGTTCGATGCCAAACTGATGATCTTGTCTGTCAACCTTCACTCAGTTCACAATAAAATGTTAAAAAAAAAAAAAAAAAATTCTACTCTGACACACATGGGATCACCATTAGTAGAAGTAGTCAACAACTGCTTTTCTGTGTGAGGTGGTGAGCTTCCTGTCACTGGTGGTGGTTATGTGCCGTGGAGTCGGTTCCGACTCATAGTGACCCTGTACTGGGTTTCTGAGGCTATAAATCTTTACGGGAGCAGAAAGCCTCATCTTTCTCCCTCAGAGCAGCTGGTAGTTTCGAACTGCTGACTGTGAGGTTCACAGCCCGATTTGTAACCACTACGCTACCAGAGTAGAGCTGCGGAAGTAGAGACTGAAGAGCCCTGTGACATGGTGGTGTTGGTGTGCCTATGTGGGGCGATGGGCAGGACTGAGACCAGGTGAACTTGGAAGCTCACTGCTTCTGAGGTGGGCCTGTGGGGGCCTTCTCTGGGTCAGTGCCCACTGGATAGAGGCTCTGCACCCAGCTGCTCATTACTGTGGATCCTCTAAGGAGACCCTGCCAGCTCCCAAACAGGAAACATGTCCAGAAAGCTGTAATTAGAGCTGGGAGCCACAGGCCCGAGAGAGGGGCCCGCTGCAGCTTCAAGCACAGACACGCTGCTCTGATGAGGTCCCTAGGGGAGAGCCCAGTGAGGCATGTCCTCAGATCCGGGACTGCATGCGGCACTGCCCCACCCACCACCCTGGAAGGAAACCAGCATTAATTGGGCACCTACTAGGTGTCAGGGTTCCATGCAGTTCTCCCTTCTGTTAGCCCCTCCCCAGTACTTTGGAAAGAGGAAACACCCACTTTCATGCAGGGGAGGGGCTTCCTCTGAGGCTCAGAGAAGTCACATGACCACTCAAGGACACCCAAGCATGGCAGATGTGGGCTTGAACTCCGGTTCCTGTGATAGTCTGATCTGACCTCTTGCGCATTCTTGGGGCTGCTGTCACTCAGAAAGGTGAGGCATACAATGCCCAGGTGGGCTCTTGAAATCCTTTGGCCTCTTGAAATCTGCTCTGAGAGGCTAACAGTCAACCCAGGGAGATCATTATTGTTGTTGTTATGTACCGTGGAGTCGGTTCCGACTCATAGTGACCCTGCACAGGGTTTCTGAGGCTGCAAATCTTTACAGGAGCAGAAAGCCTCATCTTTTTCTCGCGGAACAGCTGGTGGTTTCAAACTTCCGACCTGGAGGTTAGCAGCCTGATTCGTAACTACTATGCTACCAGAGGTGCTTCAAAAATAGGGCCGCAAGTTATTTGATTCTCCTTCCATTGAGAAGTGGGGGTCTCTACTCTGCCCTTGAATTTGGGCAAATTTGTGAATGCCTCACCCAATTGTTGTTAAGTGATGTTGAGTCAGTATCGACCCTGTATAGGATTTCCAAGGAGTCGCTGGTGAGTTTGAACCACTGACTTTGTGGTTCAAAGTGACCTTGCAGTCCAGTGCTTATCCAACAGTGCCATATCAGGTTTCAACCAATTGTTGTTGTTGTTAGGTGCCATCAAATTGGTACCGACTCATAGTGACCTTATGCACAGCAGAACGAAACACTGCCCAATCCTGGGCCAACCTCACTATCATTGCCATGCTTGAGCCCATTGATG
>NW_006408538.1:25676081-25708243 GCF_000296735.1 Chrysochloris asiatica | reverse complement strand
ACATACCAAAGGCTGTGCTGTTTGATCTTCATTAGTAAATACTTTAAGTCCTCTTCACTTTCAGCAAGCAAGGTTGTATCATCTGTATATCGTAAGTGGTTAATGTATCTTCTTCCAATCCAGATGCCACGTTTTTCTCCATATAACCCAGTTTCTTGGATTATTTGCTCAACATACAGGTTGAATAAGTATGGTGAAAGAATACAACCTTGTTGCACACCTTTTTAAACTTTAAACTGTTCCGTGTTCCCATATTCTGCTCAAGCAACTGCGTCTTGGTCCAGGTACAGATTCCTCATGAGCACAATTAAGTGTTCATACTTCGCAATGTTGTCCACAGCTTGTCATGATCCACACAATCGATAGCCTTTGTTTGGTCAATAAAGCACAGGTAAGCATCTTTCTGATATTCTCTGCTTTCAGCCAAGATCCATCAGACATTAGCAATGATGTCCCTTGTTCCACAGCCTCTTCTGAATCTGGCTTGAACCACTGGAAGTTCTCTGTCAATGTATGCTTGTCACCCCATAGGGTATGGCAAAAATAGTGTTAAATCAGTAAAAACCAGGCAACTTCCATTTTGTTCAGTGGAACACTGAGGCACCATGGAAGAACTGAGGAGCAATGGAAAAACAATTCGGCAGGTTTGCATGGGCTAAGTGGGACAGAGGTAAATAATGATGTACGCACAACCTTGGAACAACAGGACTCTGGGATACAAAGGTTGAGGCATGGTTGGAATGGAGAAAAGGGGGGAAATAATGTTAAGATGCTTGGCTGTCTCATGAATCTTGGTTTCCCTGGCACACCATTATAAAATAGACACTTGATGGTGAGAGAAAGGGATAGCCAGAAATATCACCACAGAAAGCTTGTAAGTCCATCTTCTGCTTATAAGTGATTGTTGTTGTTGTTGTTGTTATATGTTGTGGAGTCGGTTCTGACTCACACTTGTACAGGGTTTCCGAGGCTATAAATCTTTATGGAGCAGAAAGCCTCATCTTTGTTCTGCAGAACAGCTGGTAGATTTGACCTGCTGACCTTGCAGTTTGTAGCCCAGTTTGTAACTACTACGCTACCAGAGCACCTGATTGGAATCACTGATTGGCATACCTAAAATGGGGCTACAACGTGCCCGGTGAATGAAGCTTCCTATGGCGCCTCTGCAATATATAAGACCATAGGTGGAATCCTGAACAGCATCTAGAATCTTCAGAGGAGGGAAATTTCCACTTGAAAGGACAAGTAGATCACCCTGGAGTGGCTAGAAGAACAGAAGACACTTCTTGTAAGAAAGAACGACAGGAAAAATATGAAACAACTGACTGATTACTACAAGAACAAGCAAGTTGCTCACCTAGGAGACATCAAGGCAAGTGGTTGGGTCCCCTCAGAGCAAACCCCCTTCCAAGACTAAGACTCAGTGGGAATACACGCTGTGATTGATGACTACGCTCGACACTGATAAGGGGAAGTGACGGAAAAACAGCAATGAAGCTGCGAGCTAAGCCCTACAATGTTCAACAGACTTCTGTGAACACCGGTGAAGACCTGGTTGGCCAGCAGTGTGGCAAGACCTGGGGACTCTTGGGCCCAGAGTCAGTGACATAGCCACAGAGGACTAGAGTGGAGAGTGAAGTGTCCAGCTGATAAGAAGGGAGGGCATATGCCTACGAACACCCACACTTGCAGATAATACCCACTTGACCTGGCTTCAATGACTTGATGATCAGAGCTCAACCAGAAGAAGAAAGAAGAGGAAAAAAAAAAGAGTAATCTGATACAATTGGATGAACTTGACCTACACCTATGGATGTAGTAGCTCAAGAGAGGGAACAAGTCTTTACAGCAAGGATTATTCAGCAAGGATCATTCCCACCCCCTCTATACACAGAGTAGACAGGGATGGGCAACTTGGACATTGGCTACCCAAAATGGAGGTGAGGGGGCTTCAAAGGCAAGACGTGACTGGCTTACAAGCTTTCAAGAGGGAATCTAGATCCAGAGGGCGTGGAGGAAGGTAGAATCTCCACTGAGTAGTATCCAATCTGTCTAGGTGGGGCTGATGAAAGGAAATGCGGATAGGTCTCCTGTGATACAATAGTGAATAATTTGTTATCAGGACTGATTGTGAAGGTAGACATTTTGTAGCAAGGTGGAGAGTGATTAACTTTGCAGTCTCGGAGCAGAGGTCCCTGGGTTCATCCAGGGAGCAGAGCGGAGAGCGGGACCCTACCCAGAGAAACAGTGATGCCTGAGATGGAGGCAGAGATGATGAGGGGGAGAGATGGAGCGGCTGTGAACTGTGGATCCAGAGAGAGAAAGGGGCTGTGTGCTGATGACTGGGGTGGCGTGGGGTGGGGGCAGGCTTGCAGGGTTTACTTTGTGGTTGGTTGATGATGCATGGTGGGGATTGTAACCATGGCAATGAAACGATATACGATAGGATGAATGTAAAACGAATGTTTTCCCATGTAAACTATCACATAATTCACAATAAAACATTTTTAAAAAAAAGAAAAAAAGAAGAAGTAAAGAGCTATACCCCAGGTGGCTATACTGCCAGGAAACTGAACGCACATGGAGAGGACACATTGAGGTGCTCTTATCAACCTCCCAGCTGAGTCCGGTCATCAGGCCTCCCATTTGTGGCTCCAGACCTGAAGGACCAAAGAAAAACCATCCTTGATATGTCCTGTTTAAACCTCAGACCCACAAATCTGGAAACATAGTACAATTGTTGCTCTGTGACACCAGGTTTTGGGGTGATTTTCTAAGCTGCAATAGAGAACTGGACCAGCTGAGAAGCACAGTTGTCCCACCCAGACCATCTCTTCCTCAAGTCTCTGGGAGGCTTCTTGGCTCACATCTGTAGTACAACGCGTTGCTCAAAGGGGAAACCATGGAACTGGGGGGCTCTGCATCTCCTGGGGGTGTAGTTGCTTGGCTTTCTCAGCCCACTTGCTTCTCTGAGATGAGTTTTCCAATTAAGGGTCTGCCTTGGGCATTCCTGCATATAATTACACATCCTGATCCCAGCTTCCTCCGGGCAAGAACTCAGTTTCTTTAGTCTGTACGATGGAGGATATTGTTGGAGTACTAAAATTATCTGGTTGGTTTTCATATTGTGAGGGTGACTTTCTAAGCTGGGCCTGCCTGAGCTGTAAGTTCTCCAAGAGAGCCCTGCATCCCTGAGTCCGAGCAAGAGGGTCAGTCCCTGAGGAAGAAGAAAAGAGCTGTAAGTACCCTGGAGGCCCCAGGCCTGAACACAGTCCATTTTGCCTGAGGTTGGTCCTGACAGTGTTGCTCGTGATGGACCCAGATCATCCAGGCCTGGCCTCTGAGCCCTTTCCAAGGCTGCGGTCCCATAAACAACTCTGAACAGCAATGGACTTTTCCGTATTCCTACTTTTGGTGGACCAGCCTCTGCTGCTTCTCCTTTTCCCTGGTCTTTCTATGACCAACTTCAATCATCCTTCAGGCCTCCCAGACCTTACTTCCTGCAGACAGGCTCCTTCCTGGGTTCTCCCGTCGCTCCCTGCACTTCTCCACAGGACTCTGATATATTGTAACTATATTGTTGTTTCACAACTGCCTTTGGCTTAGCAGGTTCACCACTGAAGACCTTAAACCGGTTTCAGTCGAGTCTGTTATGATTTGTGGGACCCCATGTATATCAGAGTAGAATTGTGCTCCATAGGATTTTTCCAGAAGTAGATCACCAGGTCTTTCTTCTGAGGTACATCTGGATGGACTCCAACTTTCAGTCTTACAGTTAGTAGCTGAGCACGCCAACTGTTTGCACCACCAAGGACTTCACAAGACTTTAAGCCCCATCTTAATGTCTATCTTGCTCACCTCTGCTTCTACAGTGCCCTATACAAAGCCACACAGTAGATGCTCAGTAAATACAGGTTGCAGGAATGAAATTCAGAAAAATAAAATGAATAACAACAGATGATCCCAGCTTCATCTGCCTGCTCCTTCCCAGCCAGGCTGGGAAGAGATGAGCTAGGTAACGCACTATTTCAGCTCCTGTAAAACTACTTTTAGCTGAGTTGACTGTTCTATCTTTTACTCCCAAATTTTCATGAGACTTTGGGGGTAAATTCTATCATTTACCCCCAAATTTAACATGAGACTATGTTAACTCTAAGAATTTTTTTTTATAATGAATACTGCTTGGGACTACAGTCATGATTTTCGTAAGGATCAGATTTCACCTTTTCTTTCATGGACACCTTGTGACTGACTACATTTTCCTTTGCTACCAGGAAGCTCAGATCTAAACTTTTGACCATTTGAAACAACATTAAGGACTTTATAGTCTTCACATTTGATTTAGTTAAATTTCTGGCTCATTTATGTCTCCTCCTTTGTTTTGCTTCTTTTTCTAACAATGTCTACTTTATGTTTTATTACAGGATTTTATGTAGCCTTACAAATCCCTTATGGATTTGTATATACTTGAAATCATTTTCTTTGGAACAAGGAGAGATTTAAATAAGTGCATGCACAAAGTGCTCTGAGCACAATATTCCCAATCCCGGACTCAATTTACAAGCAAGAGGGTGCTGGTGCTGGGCCTGCTCTTGGCCATGGCCTGGCCCCCCGCACACAGACATAGCTGGCAGCCTGGTCTGTGGTCTGTGTGGCTGTCACTTGACGATAGTGAGCTCTTGGCCTCACGGCATTACTGCTGGCTTCCGGAGCCAGCCTCTCTCTGTGGCTCCTGACTCCTTCCATGTCTCCCTTCTGCAGTGACGCTTAATTCGGCTTCTAAAAAGCTGACCTGGCTCCCTTCTCAGCTAAGATGACCTTGTCCCTTGGATGCAGTCAGATTCCAGTTGCCATGGGCAATTAACTACTCTTGACCATCCAGGCTGGCCCACTCTTGCTTGCCTAGGTTAGAAGGACTGACCTTCAGGCCCAGAGGACAGGCTCTGAGGCTGTTGAGCTAATAATAAAACAGGCACGATGTTTGTTGCATGCCATCATTTTATCTGTGGAGACAGACTTTTACTTCAAAAGACAGCCACAACAGGTTGCATAAACCCCCTCTGACAAATGGGAAACTGAGGTTCAGAAAGATATGACCTACCCAACGTCACGAAACAAGTCGGAGGCTATGTGGTCCGGAGCTGTGAGCAGTCTACCACACTTCCCTCTGTCCTGAAGATGGATCCCTAACTCTCCAGTGAAGCGTGGGGTGTGGATTTCAGTCCCTCTCTGGCACAGACGTCTCCTGAGGGCCACAGCCGTCTGGGAGCTCCAGGCCCATCTAAAGTCACTGCGACATCACTGACCATAGATTCCCTCCTTTCTGCAAAAGTCAGTGGTGTTGGAAGGAAATTCAGTCTGTGTGCTCGGACTGTCTGCCACCTGCAGAACTGGGAGACGGGGTGGGGAGCAGATGTGTGGGAACCGTGAGGTCTCAGCTTTTTGTTGGTCTTTCTGCCAGGCAGGATTCAGAGCTGGACCCTTTCATCAATCGAAGTAGCCACACATTTTCCCTGGAACCTTGCCTGCTATCCTTTCCACATACCCATGGTGTTTGGAAATGGCCAGGAGTCCTGGTGTGGTGCTGTAGGATAAGCTCTGGACCTCAAGGTCAGTTTGAACTGCAAGGTTGGCAGTTCAAACTCACCACTTGCTCCTTAGAAACCCTATACAGAGTTGCTATGGGTTGGATCTGACTCGATGGTGCTTAACAACAACAGTATGGTCACTTTAGAGGTGGAGGGAGCAGAAGACTTGTGACCCTCCCACCCCATTCCCACCTGGGGATCAAGACAGCTGGTGTCTGTCTCTTACCTCAAGCTTGTCCCTTGACCTCTACAAGTGTGTGTGTTTTGCCATCTGTTAAATGGGACTAAGTCCTTGCCCCCTCCTGTTAGTGGTAGTAACAGATTCTATTTGGTTTTGGTAAAACGTTTTCCCATCCCAAATGTTGTGAAGAAATGATTCCCCAGGGGAGCCCTATGTACCTTATTGCTGCCGACATTCCCTGCTGAAAGAAACAAAACGCCTCCAAAAAACAAAAGATCTCACTGCATCAGAATTCATGAAGCGCATGGTGGTGTTTGAATTGGAAATCACTCAGGTGGCTTGGTTTCTATTTGGTATCAGAGCTCTATTCATGCAGCAAGAATTTGTTAAGGTTTTGTTCAGTTCCACAAATGTTTACCAAGTGCCTGCTCTTTGATAACCTGTGCTCATCATTACGTGGAGAGTGCACGGCCCTCGGATGAGCAGGACCTGTCCTGCCTCTCTGGCTCTGGGCCTCACCACCTTCGTGACCTTGGGCACATGTGTGGAGTGGGGATGTGTAACGGGAGCACCAGCCTCACAGCACTGTTGTGAGGATCATCCAAGAAAACAGAGTTTACCAACAGCAACTGAATGCTCAATGTGACCATGGTTTTATCAGGAATACGAAGAAGACATGGACTTGCTCCCGGGGAAGTCTTTGCTCAGTAACCAATTAGTTCTGATGCTGTGAGTTGTAGGCTGGAAAGGGGACACGTAGAAGAGGCCGGAGGGCACAGGGGAGGCAGGGATGGAGTTGATGATGGCTTCCTACCTGGGACAACCGTTGGAAGACACATGAGGAATTTAGAGAGTGTCCTTCTAGACTTCTGTGGAGATCTGCTGTCTGGTGGATCCCGATGCCCCAAGGGATTGAACCACTGGGATCCGGAGGGTTTGTCCTGGCTGATGTGCAGCTTTTCTTCCTAGTCTGTCTTGATCTTGACAGACAGGTGGTGCCTGCACATGAAATGCATCATCCAGGAATTGAACCTGGGTCTCTTGCATGGAAGGTGAGCATTCTATCACTGTTCTCCTCTTACTTAGATGGTACTCTCAAATTCTCCTTTTGGAATTTTCTGGAAAGTTATAACCATGTCTGTGTCTTTGGATGGGGCTCAGAGAAGGGGAGAAGTACAGCGGTGAAGGGTTAGTGGGAGGTAGGTGGCTTTGGAATGCATGGTGAGGAGGTGCGGAGGGCAGAGTAAGCCTGACCCCTGCCAGGCTGGAGGGTAGAGTCTCTGCTAAGGATCAGGGAGAGACCAGGGCTATTTGCTCTCTAGCAGTGTGGTTAGGGCTGGGTGGGGTGGGATGGTGGGAAAGACAACCGAGAGATGCAAAAGACTATTTGGACAGCTGGAACAATAGTGGAGGTTGGAGGGACTGACCTTCAATGTTAGAGTGCGTCTTCAGGTGCTGCCGGGATGGATGGGGCCTGAAGTCCTTACCCTAGAGGACCCCTCTCTGTGTTGGATTTTCTCCACTTCCCCCTCATATTTGTTCTCCAACCTTCTCCATCCTGTTGTGTGCTCTGGGAGGGTGACTTCTATGGACTGAAGCCAACAATTCACTTGTTCACTGACTTCCAGCTGGGTACAATTGATGAGTTTGTTCCAGTTGCTATGTCTGCATAACAAACTACCTCAATATATTGTGGCCTCAACCAGCAGATTGTCTCTGCTCCCAATGCTTGATTATGCTTTAGGATCCTGTGAGTCAGGAATTCAGAACGTGCATAGCAGGGACAGATTGTGTCTGCTGCCAGCGTCTCAGACCTCAGACTGGGAGACTTGAAGGTGGGGGAGTGGAATACTTTGAAGGATTCCTCACTCACGGTTGACTGTTGATGCTAACTATTGACTGGGACATCAACTGGGGTAACAAACTTGGGTTTCCTCACAATGTGGCAGCTGGCTTCCAAGAGTGAACATTCCAGACAGAGCCAGCTGGCAGTTGCATCATGTTTTTATGACGTGATCTCAGAGGTCACCTGCTGCAGTCACAGATGTGCCTAGATTTAAGAAGTGTTGGCATCCTGGTGTAGTGCTGTGGGTTAATGCGCTGGACTGCAAGGTTGGTTTGTACCTCAAGGTGGGTGGTTCAAGCTCACCAGCTGCTCCTCGGAAAACCTGTACAGGGTCGCTAACGGGTGGAATTGACTAGACGGCACTCACGGTTCAATCAGCAAGCATTCCTGGCTTCCTCCCTGCTGGGTGGGGTTAGTAGTGACCTGCTCTAACACCATAGCTCTTGTTGGTTTGTTACTTCCTTCTGTGTAGACAAGACCCCATGTTTCTCCTGCCACCATGCTCGTGCCACTGTGAGACGGGTCTGCCTTGAAGCTGAGGGGGGTCAGCTCATACCACAGAGCTGTATGTTTTGTGAGGAAATTTTTTTTCTCAATTTACCCCTCTTTCCCAGCTCAGGGCCTAACACTGGACAGACATCTGATCAAATCAATCAATGAGTGTCTGAGTTCGTCTCCAGCAAGGAGGCCAGTCACTGAAAGGTCCAGGTAGGCAGAGGATTGCCATGTACCTGGACAGCTTCTTGTTTATACATTCTAGGGGAAAATACCAATAAAGCACCTGACAACAAAGCAAAGCTGTGATCATTCTATTCCCAGATCAAATCACAGCACAGGGAATGTGCTATCATCAACATGATTACCTTTGGGGGAACAGAGATGGGGAGTTTTATTAAATGAGACAATCTCGCTAAAAGGAAGCCTTACATTAGACTTTGGGCCTTAAATAATGTTAGTGTCAGGCACTGACAAACATGCTGCATGTACCGTCTGGTAGCAAACCATCTAAGAGTGGCACTGGGGGGCATGCCACAGGCGCTGGCGTGAAGGAGAAGGCTTCTTCCCCCTTCCCGCCCCCACCCCCTCTTCCCATGAATCTAGAGTTCTCAGCTGCTCCCTCTCTCCACGTCCCCATCTCTGCCCCCATCTCTGGTGTCACTGCTTTTCTGGATAAGGTCTCACATTCGGCTTAGGCTCTTCTCCCTTGATGATCCTAGGGTCCTCTGTTTCTGGACTGTAAGATTAACTACTCCCCCATTTTTGTTACAAAACCTCTACTTCTACAATTGTGACAGTCATGATAACAATTCCTCACTATTGTATCATAAGAATCTTATCCCCATCTCTTTTAACCAGACCCATCTAGACAAGATGAAAACTATTCAGTGGGGACTCTTCCTTCCCCCATACACTATTAAATTAACTCCCCCTTGAAACCTTGTAAGCCAGTCACTTTGTGCCTTTATCACCCCCTCATTTTAGGTAGCCAATGTCTAAGTTGCCCATCCCTATCTACCCTGTGTACAGAGGGGATAGCATTGATACTTGATGTGAAGACTCCTTCCCTGTCTGTTGGTATTTGGAGTTTCTACCTCCATGAGTATAGGTCAGGTTCATCAAATTGTAGCAATTTATCCTCGGTTCCTTTATCCAAAATTGTTTTATTCTTTTTTTTTATCTTCCTCTAGTTGAGTTCTGATTATCAAGCCGTTGAGGCTAGGTCAAATGGTCACTATCTGCAAGTTTGGGGGTTCTTGTGCATCTCCCCTCACTTCATATCAGCTAGATGCTTCACTCTCACCTCTAGCCCTCTGTGGCTACATCCTTGTCCATGGGCTCAGGTGTCCCCAGGTCTCACCACACTTTGAACCAACCAGCCCTTCCTCTTCTCTCTCTCATCTCCTGGTCAAGGGGAGTCTGTGGACTGTGGTTGAACTCAGCCCACTTCTTCATTGCTGCCTTTCTCCCTCTTCTACTCACCAGCAGACCAATGTGAGACTACACAGTGTTGGACAGTGAACGTCAATCACTGTGACTCCTTTTACTCTCAACCATGGAATACTTTATACTTACAACGGGACTCCTGGTGTGGTGCTGTAGGATCAGCACTGGACTGTGAACCACAAGGTCAGCAGTTCAAACCCACCAGATGCTCCTCGTCAACCTTACACAGGATCATAGGAGTCAGAACCAACTCCACGACACCCAACAACAATAGCACCGTAATGATGATCATTCTCATTTACCAAAGACTTTTATATGTGCTGAGCTCCATGCTCAGTTTGAAATGATGGATGACACCATGTAACCAATGACGCAGGAGGCCCAGTTACAGAGGAGTAAATGGAGGAGACAGAGTTTGCTAAGGGGCTGGTCCAAACCATACAGCTGAGAGCAGCGGGGAGCCAGCACTGAATCAAGGGTGGTCTGGCTCCAGGGCTGACTCTGGAACGCCTGAGGCCACCAAGCAGAGTACTACCAATGGCAAGGCCAATGACAGGATTTGGCAATAAGTCAGTTAACTTTCCTGAGTCCTCACTTCATTCTCATAAGGTGGAGTTGATGGGAATTCACAGGATCATACAATTCAGGATTCTGACATATCAGGGCTGAAGCCATCCATCGGACCCCTCTCCACCAGTGGAGATGGAATAGCTGCCCATAGCTTATTCCAAATTAAAGGGTGGAACAGGCAGAGGAGCCGAGTCTGGACTGGAATCTAGTCGAGTCGCTGGGCGGTGTAGTCAGTTATGTGCTCAACTCTTAACTGAAAGGTTGCTGGTTCAAACCCAGCCAGAATCACCTCAGAAAAATGACCTTTCAAGGCTATGCAGCCGTTTCACTTTGCATACATGGGATTGCCGCGAGGTTGATGGAAACTAGTTTGTCTTTGGTCGTACTCACCTGGTGGTGCCAGTGGTTAACACTTTCAGCTGTTTGCTGAAAGGCAGGAGGTTCGAGTCCATTCAGAGGAACTTCAGAAGAAAGACCTGAAGATCTACTTCAGGAAAAGTCAGCCACTGAAAACTGTGTGGAGCACAGTTCTGCTGTGCACATGTTGTTGTTGTTGTCAGGTGCCATCGAGTCGGAACCGACTCATAGCGACTCCATGCACATGTAGGGCTGCCAAAAGTCAGGATGGACAATTGGTTCTGGGCTCTGATCTAGCTGCGACAGAGTCTGAATTCTGCCAGCTCCTTTCTCTTCGTGGGGCTCCGAGTTGGAAGAGACCATGGTAGTTTCCCTGAACTATAGTCCATGCAGCTCCCCAGTTTCAGAGGATGCTTCTAGACATCACAAAAAACAAGAACTCATCAGTAACTAAGACTGGGAAATCCTGGGTTGCACGGTGTTAGGCAACTTTCCCTCTCTAACTTGTCTTTATGACAGTTGATTGACTTTCAAAGGAAAGGCTCACAGTGACACAGACGCGGAATATCAAGACTCTCCCCAAAATCAATTTCCACTTTGCAGAGCAAGTGATGCAAACAGCGTTCGCCAGTCTCATAAAAGTACAGGTGCAAACCCGGCTGCACGTACATAGGGTGTTGGAGAAACATTCTTGTCTTTCCTGAAATTGTGTCTGAGCCGTCAGCATGCAATGGGCTCTGAATTGCCAAGAGGAGCTCTGCTGAACAGCTATTTCCAGGTCTGGGCCCTTTCTCGTTCCATGAGCACTGGGGGCAAGCCTTTGGGGAAGGCGGGATGAGATGGCTTGACGCACATGTGGTCAGGAAGGGAGTGGCTGGGGCTGGGGTACTTGGAATGATAACCATTCTGTGAGTAAGGATATTCATGCACCAACTGGATATTTCTTGAGAGCTGGCTCGATTACAGAGGCCTTGACCCTAACAGGGAATACAGAGGAGGGGCTTGGGGTCTGATGAGCTAGTCTGGATGGGCCACTGACTGCGCCGAGGGTAGTCTGTGTCTTGCGGGAGCTGGCCAGACTGGTACCTGGGTCTAGAAAGGCCCCGCAAGCCCACTTGGCCGCATAGCCTTCCTGGAGCTAGCTCTTCCCCATTTCCAGGTTAGAAGGCCAACTGGCCTGACCCCTCCACCCAGAGCCTGCCTAGGGCCCTACATGTTCATACTCTACTCTTTGTCTACATTTTCCAGGAGGACCCTCTGAGACCCAGGGAGTCCAGGGACATGCCTAGGGGCACAGAGGGAGCTGGTGGGGAGCCAGCTCTTACCCAGTTGACCTCAGGTGGGCCATCACATTTCTTGGGGAGCTGCCCCAGGTGCTGGGAAAATTTCACTGGAGTCCTGGCTCTGTTGCTCAACATCACTGCCAGAGTTAAGAGAGGCCCTGCCCCGCCTTGGTTTCTGTTTTCATGGTTTGCCTGGCTCCTAGGCTTGTCTGGTTTGGGAATACCTTTAAGGAATGGACTGCATTTATTTCTCAGAGTCAAGTCCAGGGGTGTCATGGTTCACCCCTGAAGACCTAGTGGGTGCAGAAGGGGTGTGTGTGAATGTGTTCTGAGAGCACCCAGTCTGCTGGCGTGATCTGCAAACACAGTGTGCACTTCAGTGTCCCGTCAGTGTCGGAGTGGCAGCTGTCCTGAGGCCTGGCAGGAGTGGGCTTTACACCCAGGGGGTCATGGAGGGCTTCCTGAGGGCATTCTGTGTGGGGGCTCCACACAGACTCAGGCAGAGAGGAGCCAGTTCTGGACAGTTTGTTGCCATGAGTCTTGATGAGCCAATCGGGACACAGCCCCAGGGAGACTGTGGGATTGGAGTTCTCCTCAGCTGTGGGCACAGTTTGATGGCAAAGCCCGAGAGCAGCAGACATGCCCCTCCTCAGTGGAAAAGCCCCCCCCTCCTGTGATGGGCCCCCCAGGCCAAAGCTGGCTGAGGAATAAACATCTCTAATCATTAATTACCCTCCGTGCTGTGACTTTATGAATTTCCAGATTAATGTTCTCCAAGGGGGTGTCAGCATTATGGACTTTCAGTTTAATGATCTGGGGACAATGATTTAAGGGGTGGAGCCCCAGATGGCTGGAGAATGGGAATAAAACCATTGAGAGGAGGGTGGGGCCCCTCAGAAGTAAGACTTAGGATTTTGCCTGGACAGGGCCAGGACAGAGCTAGGGGACAGTCACTCCCAAGGCTTAGTGCCCAGAGAGTGTGTCCTTCAGTCAGGTACAGAGGGACTCATTTTTAAGTAAAGGTCCTGGCCACCCTTCACACTTTCTGCCTGAACCACAGCTTGCCCACGTCTTACCTGCCTATTTGTTGTTGTGAATTGTTAAGTGTTGTTAAGTGTTGTTTAGTTAGTTCCAACTCATTGGCATCTCAGGATAGGGTTCCCGAGGCTGTAAATCTTTACTAGAACAGAAAGCCTCATCTTTCTCCCTTGGAGTGGCTGGTGGGTTTGAACTTCCGACCTTGTGGTTAGCAATCTAGTGCTTATCTCACAGTGTCACTGAGGCTCCTACCTGCCCATTAGCTCACCTCTTCTAAGAAGTTCCCACAGGCCCTCTCTCCCAGCATTCCCTCTTCTTACCTGAACCAGAGACATTTCTGAGTTAGTTCGACCTCCTGCCAGGCTGGGAGCCCCCAGAGGCCTGGTGACCCCACCTTGGAGCTTGTCCAAAGCCCGGCTCTCTGCAAGTATGTGGGAGAGCCCTCGTTAGTGCTGTGATGTTTGGCTTTCTTTCAGGAAGGAGGACTTCCCTGAATAGAAAACCACTAACACCTCCCCTCATCGAGCACTAGGTGAAGACCCTTTGTATGAAGAGGGTAGTGTCAGGAGCCGGACCATCTCGGTCAACTCCCATCTCTGTTGCTTATAAACTTGGTTACTTAGGTTAAATAGCACAACCTCTGCGTGCCTCAGTTTCCTCCTCTGTAAGACAGGCTGACTGTGAGGATTGCGATCAAGTTGGAAGTCCTCATGTAGTTAGTTACTGCCCATTCTCTGAGAGTGTTTTTGTCATTAGTACATTTCCGAGTTCTCATAAACTCCAAGTGATAGATAGATGAGTAGCTTAGGAGTTAGGCACAAATGGGCTGCCAAGTTTGATTCCCTGTATGCAATTTATGGCGGGAGCCGGAGAAGTTATCTAACTTCCGGGCCTCAGTGTCTTCACGCGTAAAATGCCGGTATACAGCGAGTAGCTACCTCTTCAGATTGCTGTTCTACTCATCCTGGGTTGTACCCATGATGTGGTGGCAAAGTGACTAGCATCTAGCATTCCCTCAATAAATGTCATTGCTACTCCCATTTGCAGGTAGGTAAATAGAGACTTGGCAAGGGAAAGTCACGAAAATTCTGCTTCATCTGGGCCCAAAGCA
Source organism: Chrysochloris asiatica (assembly GCF_000296735.1). Classification (NCBI taxonomy): domain Eukaryota; kingdom Metazoa; phylum Chordata; class Mammalia; order Afrosoricida; family Chrysochloridae; genus Chrysochloris; species Chrysochloris asiatica. The sequence continues at coordinate 25,694,325 of NW_006408538.1, read as the reverse complement.
AAGTACTCAGCCACCCCTCACGTTCAGACCTTTTGAAGTCCCTGAAACCCTCTCTTCTAGCGCTCCTAATAGTAAACCCTTCACCCCCCACCCAGAACCAGCACAACTGATTAGCTAATTGAACCGGAATTTATGAGGCCACCCTGCCATTCCACTGGACTGAGCAGGCATGACGAGCCCCTGGCCAATCAATCCCTGTTCGGACCAAGGTCACCCATTTTCTTCCTCTTAGATTCCTGCAGCCAGGTCTTCCCCTGAGCACCTGACTGGAAGCCGGCCTCCCCCCGCCCCCCAGCTGCCTGCTTGTGGGATGTCTGTCTGTCAGATGCTCTTCCTGCCTCCAGAGAGGGCTGCTGTGCGCTCGGGCAAGCAGACATCACCCCCAGATAATGGGCAACGGGCACTCCTGAATGAGAACACATCATCATTACCAGCACATGGGCAGGCAAGGTGGCCTGGCTGACTGGTGTGGGGTGGTGATGGTAGATCTGGTCCTGGGAGGTGCTGGGCACCGGGCTGTTGCTACCGAGGCTCCCAGAGGGCTAGCATGGCTGGTAACACTAAGAGTGAAGAGCAAAGACTGGCTTCTACTCAGTTGCCCCAGCACCAGTAACAATTAGCTGCATTTCCTCATGTCCAGTGCCAAATGTGGAGCTCTGACATAGCTTCCTTCAGTGTGGGCTGGGAAGGACCCTGGGCATCATAGGAAGTCTGACAGCAATCCATTATTACCTTTAGTACCTATTGATCACATGCTGTAGGCCAGGTACTGAAACGTTCACCTATAGCTTCCCATTTGATCTTCAAACTCACTGCTTTAGGTCTGAGGTGCATGCTATTGTCAACATCTCCATCTCAAAGGTGTGAGAATGGAGGCACAGTCATACCCCCTGAAGTATATGTGGCCAATCCCAATCTCTATGGCTACAGAGGTAATCCCATTTGGGAATAGGATTTCCTTTGTTGTGCTAATGAGGCTATATCAGTATCAGGTATGCTTTAAGCCAATCAGTGCTGAGATATAAAAAGAACAGATTTGGCATGGAAACAAGATAGCACAGGAGGGGGAGATAGATACCATGCCACACGAAGAACCGAATCTGAGGAGTGACAGAGAGCACGCCATCCCCTAGAGCTGACGCCCTGAATTTGGTTTTCTAGCCTCCTAAATCACTGTGGAAGGAGCTCTGGTAATGTAGTGATTACGAATCGGACTGTGAACTGCAAAGTCAGCAGTTTGAAACTACCAGGGGTTCCATGGGAGAAAGATGAGGCTTTCTGCTCCCGTAAAGATTTACAGCCATGGAAACCCTGTACAGGGTCGCTATGAGTCAGAATCAACTCCACAGCACACAGCCACCATAACCAAATTGCTGTGGGTTAATGCCCTGGACTACAAGATCGGTTGAACCACAAGGCTGGTGATTCAAGCACACCAGTCGTTCCTTGGCAACCCCATACAGGGTCGCTATGACTCAGTATTGACTGGACAGCACTTAAAATTAACAGCAAAACTGTCAGAAAATGAAATCCTGTTTGTTAAAGCCACCCTCTTGTGATATTTCGGTTAGAGCAGAATTTAGGCACTGCGATCATCAGCTGGTAAATCACAAAGCCAGCTTTGAGCATCTGTGGCTTGGTTCCCTAGCTCTTGTCTTAATCACTAGGCAACCCTGCCTCAAGGATGCAACCCACTGCCTTGAAAAGAACCCGGCCCACAGCTGCCCCACTCAGACCTGAGCCATGCTTTCATCTCTGGGCCTGTGGAATGGGTGTGGTTTCCATCCCAGAAAACTGTGTGAATGAGAGGAGACAATGGGTGGGAAAGGTGGCTCACTGGTAAAATCCCCCTTCTCTGTGGGAGCTCCTCGTACAAAGCCACCACTCATCTATTAGCTGGGATTTGGGTGTTAGCAGCTCATCTACACTAAGATGGTCAGGAAGAAAGAGCTGGTGATCTGCTTCTGAAAATCAGCCAATGAGAAGCCACAGTCATCTGACCTGTAATCAATCATGGGAATGGGCAGGACGGGTCAGCATTGTGCTCTGTTGAACATGGGGGTGTGCTTATGAGTTAGGACAACAAGAACAAGGTGGTGAACCCCTGGAGGTCTGGTGAGTGACCACTGAGAGCTTCCTGGAGGAGGAGGAGACAATTAGGCAACATGGGAAGTTGGAGTGGAACAAGAATACGCCATCAGAGAAACCTGTGGTCTGGGAGCCGACCTGGGAATTTCTAGCTTAATTTTGCACACTGACAAAACACTGGGGGAGTGCTGTTTGAGAAGCAACCCCCAGTTCGACAGTGTTTGCACAGGTATTTCTGGGACTTGTCTATTCACCTTGTGTGGCCAAGTTAGTGATGATCTACCACCCACCCAGTACTACAGCCAAATCGGGGAGCCCACTGTACACGTCTTCTCTGCCTGCTTCTTTTCTTGTTTTCCACTTTACTGTCCACTCCTCCGGCTGTCTCCAATGCTTCTTGTCGGCCCTCGTCATTGCAGCTGCTTTCCCTCCATCCAGCTGTCCTCTCTGACCACCTCTCAGACCCAGGGGTTCTCCTAAGACACAATGGAGGTTGTCCCTTCCTTGCTTGCAAGTGCTCAGTGGAGTCCATGCCCCTCAAGATCAGCTCCAAAGCACGTCTAATAGAGCTTTGTGTGCCCGAGCCATCCTGGACACAAACCCTAACTGGAACTAGAAAAGATTTCTCTGAGTTCAGGGGAAGGGTGGGAGTAATCCAAGAGGGCTTTCCGGAGGCAGAGACATCTAAGCTGGAGTCTACTGGATGGTTAAGACGTCATGTGATCGACCAAGCAGACAAGATGCTCTGAGACTCAGCAACTGGGGACTCTTCCTCAAGGCAATCTCTACAGCCTCCGTCCCTTTTGGCTCTGGGATTTCCTATTGTGGGGGCAGCTTCTTGTGGCATGGGTGGAGACCCACATACAGGAAGGCAGGCACAGGGTTGGATTTGCTGAGCCTAAATTAGGTCCAGGAATGCCCTGTGCGTGCACAGGACCTGTGTGCCCGGTGATAGTACGTGTATTGGCTGAGGCTGATGAGCAGATGGGAGAAGAGATGACTGGCAGGGTGGTAACGGGGCCGTGGAGACTACTGGGTGAACTCACTGTCTGGTGAGGAGGGTCCACCTGGGCTTCAACTTGGGGGTGTGTTCTTCAGCTGCAAAAGCAGGACTGAGCAGGAAATGCCTTGCTGGGGAACCGGGGTTCAGCATATGTTCAGATAACAGGTCTAACCCAACATCATATCATTTCAAATCCAGCCCTCAGTTCAAAGAATGCCATGGCTCTGAAAAGAACTAGACTTGGCCTCCGGTGTCCTCAGTCACACCAATCTGCAATCTTGGGTAACTGTGTCCCTCTTAGGGACCTCATCTCTCCCCTTCATTGAAACACAAATCTTTGTCAGAATTGTGAGTGGTGGAGACCAGAGGCAAGCTTGAGCCAATCTGTCAGGAGTGAGACTGAAGATTCCACTGTAGAAGGTAGTCTGATGGGAGCAGCTCAGGAACTGTGGGAACATACAGCAGGGAAGGCTTCTTGGAGGAGGTGACTTCTGAGCTGAAACTTGAGAGAAGGAAGGAAGACGGAGTGGATAGGAAGGGAGAATGTTCAGGGCAGTGGTCAGGAGAAGGCGGGAAGAATTCCTGCTTGTTCAATTCATTCAGTCATGACCCATTGGAAGTAGCGTAGGTGTGAGTAGAAAGGGAAGAGCTCCGGCCCCACTTCTGAGAAGTCCTCCTGGATTTCTCCAAGGCTGGGTGAGTTACATGTGTCCTCCTGGGAGCATCGCGCCTTGAACCCTCCGACCCCTTCAACCATCTGGCCACCCAGCCTTTGTGTTCAGCATGGCCCAAAGGTAAGGACTGGGCCCCCAAATCTGCCACAGTGCCCAGCACAACCCCTGCCATGTCAGAGGAACCCAGATTACCTTAGTCAAAAGATTGACTTAAAAGCCAGACACATGCAGGGCATGGCCCATCTCTGGGACAGAGCTTGGAGAGTTGACCAGCTCCAAGTTCCAAGCTGAGGATGAGAAGTGACTGTTGGTCAAAGCCGCTGGCCTGAGAGACACACTGCCAGTTGCTTGTCTGTAGACCTGATGACAAGTTCTAGTGCTTTCCAGTCTGCTCCAGGGTCAGAGCCCAGGAAAGAGCAGCTCCCAGGAGGGAGTTTTCCGAGCCATTAGGCCACTGTGGGAAAATTAGAATTTCCACATACAGATATTAGCTAATGGAGACCCTCATTACTTGTCATAGCATTAATTTTAGGAGATAGCTTTGGTGCACATTAGGAGGCTATTTTCATACCACCGAATTAGACACCTTTATTAGCCATCTGAGGTCAGGGAGGTAATGAATACTCGAGGTAGAAGGTGGAAATCACCGTTCACCTTGGATCTAGTCATTTTGCCCATGTTCCAGCGGTGTCAGCTCATCCGTCAGACACTGCCCACGGCCGGCTGGTCTCTGGCATCTCAGAGCAAGAGCTGGGCAGGGTGGGAAGGTCTATGTGGGGCTTCTGGTTGAGGGCGCTTGGAGGAGTGTGTGCACTGATGTGTGTGTGTGACTGTGTATGGGTGTGAGTTGTGTGTGTGTCCATGTGTACTGTGTGAATGCATGGAGTGAATGCTGTGTGTATGAGGACATGTGGTGTGTATATGTGTGTGGGTAGTGTATATAGCATGTGTGTATTTCCATGTGTGCTCAGTATGGGGTGATGTGGTGCCTGTATGTGTGTGTATGTGGGTGTGTGAAATGCGTGTTGCAAACTCCTCTGCACACATACACCTGTGGTTGTGTGCCTGTCTCTATTAGAGAGTGTGTGCATGCATGTGTACAAAGAGAAAGTAGGTTTCTTTGTGTGTAGGTGTGCAAAGACCTTTCCAACTGAGCTGGAGGAAAGGGGAGTAGTGAGTTCCCCATCATCTGGGTGTTCCTTGAGACCCTAGGCAGCTGGTCTCTTTGGAGGGGCCCTTGGAAGGGAAGGCAGCAAGGCAGAAGTGGTGGGCTCAGCCTCAGGAGCCAGGAGATTCAACATTTCCTCTCAGCTCTGCATCATTGTGGTCCTGAAAGCTGCCCCAGGACACAATGTGGCGTAGTCTGGGCCCTCTTTGAATGGCTTGTGCAGGGCTAGCAGGCTTCTGCCCACCTTTGCGGTTTCCCCAACCCCTTTAAGACACCCTCTCCCTGGGCTGTCCCTGCCAATTCCCTCTTGGCTCTGGGAGTGACGCTGGAGTGGCGAGCCTCAGAGCTTCCCTAACAAACAAGCAGCTGTGGGAAGTCCCCTTCACTCTCAGAAAGACGTGGAGTTGACTATAGTGGGGACTCACGGAAGGAAGGAGGAGGAGGTGAGACAAGTGTACCCGGATGTGGAAACCCAGCCACTACGATCTGCTCTAGCTTTTATGCATGCACGTTAACTATCAGGGAGAACTCACACCTTCACTTGCTCATCAGCTCTGATGCCCAGATGAGAGATGGTAGCATGGTGACCCACTGCACTCCTGCAGTGAGTGATGGTGGTGGTGGCTGCGAGATGTCCAGTACCCTCACTGAGAGCCTGCAGCCCACTCCTGTCTCTCTGCTTCTCCTGTAGCCTCCAGATTCGTCACTTGCTTTTGTGTGCCAGCCATCAAGGCGATTCTAATGCACAGTCTATGGTGTTTTCTAGGCTGGTCTTTTCTCCCGCAGAGACACTAGTGGGTTCAAATGGCCAACTTTTTGGTTAGCAGCTGAGTGCTTAATTGTGACACCACCAGGGTTCACCTGTGGTGACATCCAGTTGGTTCTGTCTCATAGTGCCCTTGTAGAGGGTTTCCGAGGAGCAGCTGGTGGATTTGAACTGCTGATGTTGCTGTTAGCAGTCCAGCACTTATCCTACAGCGTCACACCAGAACGTCTTGTTCTTGTTCAATGCCATCTGAACAGTTGTGACTCATAGTGACCCTGTATTGGGTTTCCGAGGAGTGGCTGGTAAGTTTGCACCTCTGACCTTGCAGTTCAAACTGACCTTGCAGTGCAGTGTCTTATCCCAGAGAAGCCACACCAGGACTCCTAGCTGACTCTAAAGTTTGCTTAACGGGGGTACGTAGCTGAGTGGGCTGTGTCAAGGGGTCTCTTTGAAAGAAGCTGGACTGGGCTCAGCTGTGTGGCCTTGGGCAAGTCACTTCAGTCTGGGTCCTTCCTTTCTTCACCTGTTAGTGAGGATGAAGTGAGAGGATCTGGAATGTTCCTGGAGCTTAGGTGATACATCACAGAGGAGGTCTCTTGCTTCCATGATGGTCCACTGGGTTGGAATAGGCCTTGGGCCTTTTTCTCCAGGGAAGTAGGTAGAAGTCAGTTTGCCTGTGAAAATATGGGCTTGACTATCCCCTGTAGTGGAGTCCTGGTGTGGCACTGTGGGTTAATGCACTGGACTGCAAGGCCAATTTGAATCACAAGGTTGGCGGTTCGAGCTCAACAGCTGCTCCTTGGAAACCCTATACAAGGTCTCTATAGGTCAGAACCAACTTGACGGCACTTAACCACCACCACAACAACTGCTGTAGTTAGGTAGAAGTTAGTAGCTCGGCTAGTGGCTCCCCTGAATGTATCCACTGGACTCTGTGAAGGGGATCTTATTTGAAACATGGCTCGTTGCAGATATAATCAAACTGAGGATCTCTTGAGGAGGTCACCCTGGATAAAGATGGGCCCTAAACACAATGTTACATGTCTTTAGAAGAGAAGGGGGTATGATAGGGCACCTAGAAAAAACGGTGTGAGGACAGAGGCCGAGACGGAAGTGATGTGGCCACAAGCCAAGGAATGCCTGGATACACCAGAAACCAGAAAAATCCAGGAAGGATCCTTCTGTAGAGCCATTAGAGGGAGCAGGACAGTCGGCCGCCTGCTTTCTGACTCGTGGCCTGCAGCACTGTGGGAGAGAACATTTTTGTTGTTGCAATAACCCGGTGAGCTACCATACAGCCCCTCATGTCTGCTACCATCCCTGTCTGGTTCCCACAGCACAATCCAATGGTTTCATATTGCTCAAAGAGAGGCGATGGCCAGAGAAGACCAGAGTCCGATTGGGCTGACTAGCACGTTGTTAGGTGCCGGTGAGTAGGCGCCAACTCCTAGTCACCCTCCATACAGCAGTGCCCACCCTGCTATAAACATGGCCGTCCATTAGCGTAGTCAATGGGCCAATCATTCTCCTTGAGGGAAGTCTTCTTTTTCTGTAACCATCTACTTTTCCAAACATGTTTTACTGGTTGTTCTTGATAGACACCAAAGTCCGTGAGCTAAGGCTTTACCATCCTAATTTCTAAGGAGCATTTGACTGTACTTCTTTTTTTTTTTTTTTTACCATTTTTATTGTGAATTGAGTGAAAGTTTACAGGGCAGACCATCAGTTTTACATTCAACAAATCATATACTTTATTTCATTACAATGATTAGAATCCACACCATGTACCATCAATTAACAGTATTTCTCTCTATTCATTTTAGCTCTTCTTTTTAAAAACACTCAGGCATATATAATAATTTACACCACCAAAGGGCACATTCCAGTTCTCAGTCTCTCTCTTCCCATAAATCTAGAGTCCTCAGCTGCTCCCTCTCTCCATGGCCCCATCTCTGCCTCCATATCTGGTGTCGCTGCTTCTCTGGATTGGGCCCGCATTCCGCTTGTGCTCTACTCCCTTGATGGTCCTAGGGTCCTCTGTTTCTGGACTGTAAGATTAACTACTCCCCCATTTTTGTTACAAAAGTTCTACTTTTACAATTGTGACAGTGGCAATTGGTCATGATAACAATTCCTCACTATTGTATCATAAGATTCTTATCCCCATCTCTTTTTACCTGACTTCAAGACAGATTGGTTCATTCTTCTGGCAGTCTATGTTATGTTCAATATTCTTCTCCAATGCCGTAAATCAAAGGCATTAATTCTTCTTCAGTTTGATTTACTCATTGTCCAACTTTCACATGCATATGAGGTGGTTGAAAACATCATGGTTTGGGTCAAGTGCACCTTAGTCTTCAAAGTGACATCTTTGCTTTTTAACCCTTTAAACAGATCTTTTGCAGCAGATTGGCCTACTGTGACATAGTACTTGATTTCCTGACTGCTGCTTCCAGACATTGATGATGGATCCAACCAAGTAAAATGAAATCCTTAATAACTTCTAATTTTTCTCCATTTGTCAAGATATTAATTACTGGCCCAGTTGTAAGGATTTTTATTTTCTTTATGTAGAGGTATGATCCATATTGCAGGCTGTAGTCTTTGATTTTCATCAGCGAATGTTTCAAGTCCTCTCTGCTTTCAACAAGCAAGGTTGAAAGGTTGTCACCTTATGGACACTAGGGCAGAGAGAGTTATAATCCCCAGCCCTGACCTGCCTCAATTTTAGCAAGCTCAACTGGGACAGAGAAGGCATTGGTCACTTCTAGCTGTGGGCAGAAGAGCTATCTGACTATGTGGTACTCCCTGCCTGGGTGAGGGTCTCCTGTAGACAGGTCCATGCTGGGCTCACCACTCTTTCTCCAGGACCCCTAATGAGTGACAGACCCTTGGTGGCTGTTTGATGAATGAACACAGAAAGGGACTTTGCAGACTCCTGGGAAAGGCTTATTCTACTGAAGAGACAGGTCCAGGGCGTCTCTGGGAGAGGCAGAGCTGTCAGACATCTGAACAAGTACTCAGACCTGGACCTGAGGGTAGAGGAGGAAAGTTGAAATCAGGAGCTGGTCCGGCCAAGTGGTGTGTGGGGTGGGGCTGGGTTCTTCTGGACTTAAAAGAAAGAGCTCCTAATAGCCTGGAAGGGAGAGCTCTTATCCTAGCCAGGATCTTGAGGAAAGTTTATGAGAGTCTGGAAGGAACTGCCGGGACCATTACGTGAGGCAGGGGCCAAACCAGGACAAAAAGTCAGTCCCGTTCTTAGGCTCCTTGTTCAATCCACATGGCTCCACTGTCCACCTACCCAAGTCCCGGTGTGTATGAAGGAATTGGACAGGTGGAAGAGGTTGTACCAGGGCATTCTCCTGGCCTGTCTGCAGGCTGGGCAGGGGAGCAGTACACTGAATCTCCAACAGGTCCTGGTCTTTGCTGAGCTCAGGGATTGCAGACAGGAACTCCACCCTACAGGTATCACACGGACACCTGATACACAGCAACTGTGCTTTCTTGGGGTGGGGTGTGGGGGGAGGTGAGAGCAGAGAGAGCAGGAGCAGCCTCCACCCAAACCTGAAAACCGCTACCACTGAATTGATTCTGACTTGTATCAACCATATAAGATATAGTAGAACTGCTCTACAGCATTTCTGAGGTTCTAGATCTTTCTGCCTCCGAGGGACTCTTGGACTCCAATGCTGACCTTTAGCTGAACAAGTCCAACACTTAACCCACTTCACCACAGGCTTTCCTTGTGGCTACCACACAGGGTGGCAAGTTTGGGCCATTGGTTCACATTTATTTTTGTGCTCAAATGCTCCAGGCCAGCTGCTGTTGGGGGCAGAGGTGGGGGGGGGGGCTGCTCTTTAGCATTTTAAGTTTACAGATAATTGGAGGAAAATAACTGCAATAACGAAATCACTGCTGGATCACATTCTGATACGTGACAAATCAATTCATTTATGATACCTTCTTTGTCACACTGAGCTATTCTGGCGCTCAGTGGAAACCTCTTAAATTAATAAAACTGTTAAATCCATAAAACCCTTGGTTCGGAGTAGCACATCACAGCACAAGTTTGAATCATTAACGGAATAAAACTGATAAATGTGAGTTGGGGAGTGTCTGTGTCAGTAGAGAGGGCTGGCTTTTAAGACAGATACAATCTAAAAACAGTCATCAGCTCCAATATATCCTGGTATGCAGAGCAGGGGCGAGGGGAGGGGGTCATTTGCATATTCCCGCCCCAGCAAGGCTGGTGGATCCAGCCTCCGGGAGTGGGCCATGCTGCTTGAAGAGTGATCTGTGGGCCTTTAGCTTTTTAAATAAAATATGATTTAATAGCCAAGAGAAAAAGTAAAGCCTTTATTAGACCCATGGAACCTGACTTACCTCAATAAGGATTTTCCGAAATAGCAAAGGGGAGGGTAGCACAGGCCTGTCAGATCATATGCTGACCAGGGCCAGGGTAGGGGCAGCCAGCAGACCAGGAGCTGTGGGCCCAGGCAGGGCCGGGTACATCCCAGCATGACAGCCAGCTGTCTGAGTGACCTTGGGCAGGTTTCTCTCCCTCTCTGAGCTTCCTTTCCCCAACTGTGAACTGGGGATGAGAATGACAATCTCATTGGGAGAGTCAGTGAAGTGATAGAGGAGGGGATTATCAGTAAGCGATCCTTTCGAGTCACTGCAAACACTGGGCATACCCCGGGAGCCCCGGCTGGAATTTGTTGATGACAGATAACTCAGAATTAAGAAGGGGTCCTGTTTGCATTCCGGGACCAGAGGAGCCTGGGGTGATGGGAGAGGAAAGGAGTGTTTGCTTGTGGTAAAAAACAATGTAGGGTGGTTCTTCGGGCAGCCAATATTGAGACAGAGTTAGCAAGAGGTTTTCTGGGTTGGGGGACTGTACCCTTGAAAGATCAGACAGGGAAGAAGCAGGACCTTAGGGCTGTGGAGCACAGGCCCTCACTGAGGAGGCCTGCAGTAGGCAGAAACGCCACAGGCCGTGTGCTTTCTGTCTTGGCTCAGAGGCTGAGACAGATCATGGAAGCACTGAGCGCTGGGAGGCTCTCAGTTACCTGCACCCCTCAGCTGGAAGACATGCTCTCTCTGGGTGTGCCAGCTAACCTTGGCTCATTCACGCCTCTGTAGAGCCCTTCCATGGAGACGGATCCCTGCTTGCGTTTGGTGATGTGGTGAGTTGGTGAGGATGCGGGACACCCTTGGTGATGTGGCTTTTAACTCTATCTGCAGTGATGAACCGGCCTCAGGACCAGGACACCTTCAATCTGTGGTTCCCATCACAGTCGTGGGGTGGAGTTTACTCAATGCCATTGAACAGCAATGATCACAAAGAAATTTCTAAAGTTTCTGGCGGTAAAAAGCCAGAAGCATGAAAACTATAGGTGCCTCAGGGCTTGAAGTTTGGGCTGTGTCTGGAGGGAGCCAGAAAGAATTTGGGCTGAGTTGATTAGAAGCCTGAAGCACTCTACCATCTCTGGTTCTTCTCACTTTACTGCAAGTGGGATGATGCCTCTGGCGTCACTGAAACTCAACCAGAACCCAAACCCTCCACTCCCAGTGACCCTCCTTCTACGCTATGAGCAGAGAGAGGTGATAGTCACTTTCAGATCAAGATGGTTAAAGCTGTGATTAACCCTAAAGCCATGAATTGAGATGGTGGCTTCACAAGCAGGGCGTCTCTGTTAGCCTGGGTGCCTGAGTGATTGTGTGGAGTTGAGCTCTTCATTGGCCACACCCACAGCTGACCTGAGTGGAGCATCCGTGATATTTTGTTACTGCAGCATGGCCAAGCCTGTCTTGACTACTATAGGGAAATGGAAAGGTTTGATCTTTGCGTTTCTCCAAGTCAAACAGGGTCTCTGACTAAGCCACCAACCATCTACTCTTTGGATGGAGGGTAAGGCCCACCTTGGGTTGCTTGCTTTAGAGGAAGGGTGGCAAACAGGTAGAATGTGCCCTGCTGCCTCCGTCTGTGCCCAGGGGAGACACCGTAAGTCGTAAATGGCCCTCGCTGACCAAGTCCTGAGAACTCTTTTGAACAGAGTGCTTCTGTGTTTGTGGAGACCAGACACTGGATTCTACTATGTGTTGGACAAATGAGTCTCTCAACTCTTCAAAGGCCTAGAACTTTCTCATGAAAAGGGACCCAGTGCACATGGCACCTGGACCCTGACTAATGCAGCTGCCTTTTCCTATCTCTCCTGCTGTTTTCTTTCCTACACAGTGCTATGCACCACTTGGGGTGATAGTGCTTGGTTCCCTGGTGTTCCCAGGCTCCTCCTGGCTGCTCTGTGCTCAACACCAGCAAACTCCCACCTCCCCTCTATCATGCATTAGCTCTGAAGCAACCGGACAGAACCACGTTTCTTCTCAGCACACCAGCTTCCTCATTAGTAAACATTGTTGCTGTGTGTCACGGAGTCCATTCCAACGCACAGCAGCCCTGTATAGGGTTTCTGAGAGCTACTGGTGGGTTTGAACTGCTGACCTTACGGTTAGCAGTCCAGTGTATATCCTATGGCGCCACATTCTACTGCATAAGGCTAGATTTTTTTGGTGTGTCACATATGGGTCATGATGCTGTTAGAACGCACTGTAAAGTTCCACATACACAAATGGCATCACATCACCAGAGCAATGTGCACAGTCCTCAAATGCATAGAAGTGAGGAAAAGTCCCACATCACTTATTCAGTCTTGAGGACTCAGGACAAACCAGCAAAGAGTCTGGCATCCAAAAAATGTTAGTCCACTTTGGGAAACACTTGTGGGAGACCCCCTTTGGGCCAGGCACTGGGTTAGGGTGGGCAGGCTGGGAGGCACGCAGAAACGAAGGAGACCCATCTCTGTTTCTCTGTATCATGTGTGTGGCTTCTTCTCTTGTCTATTTGACTTTAGTGAGAATGGAAGCTCACTGTAGACAAGGTCTGGGTCTTCTCTTCTCATCCCCTGGACCAGGTAGACTGTTCACATTTTATTTGACGCACAGTAAGAAAAACTCTTTACTTCGTAACTCTGCCCACACATTCATGGAACACGTACATAACTGAAACAAGATCTCTGAGAACAATGCTCACCTTCAGTGCATGCGATGCAAGTTTGAGTTGTCCTCTTCTGCTCTGTGCTCTTCTATTTTGTCTGTCCCGTCTTCTTCTACCCTAGCCCACCCATTTCTGCTATTAGTTTTTAAAAAATGCTGTCTTGATCCACTGAATTGAGTTTGTGACTCACTGATGGATCATGACACATGGCTTAGAAGATTCTTATCTAGTCCTCTTTAGTTTTCTGAGAAGGGACTTGCTAAAGGTCACATAGGAATGGCCCTCCCTCTCTGAGGCTGGGAGGGTCCAAGTCCACAGCCCCCCAGTCTGCCTGCTCTTACCTCCCCTCCTCTCTCTGGATCAAAAAGAGCCTGCCAACACCCTCCCCACTGGCTACTTTGTGAAGGGCTTAGGGAATCCAGAGAGGACACAGATAGGGAGGCTGTCACCAGCAGTCTCCATCTACCTTCTTGAAAAGCCAGTAGAAGTGACAAGGTGACTCACCTGCCCTCTCCACCCACAATGATCAAAGGGGCATAACGAGAGCCGTGGGGGCCAGGCGACCTGACAATCCTTCACTCCCCCCAGGTGTCAGAGTTCTTGGCAGCGGGCAACATGAGCGCTAATTACCAGCCTCAGACAGAGTAGCAGCCCTGCAATCCACGAGGATGGGGACTGGCCATGGCTGCGAGAAGAAAAGCTTCCTGAAAGGCTGCCAGGCCCCTTTGCCTGTTGGGGAGGAGGCAATGGCCACTGCCGACCCCTGGTAAGAGGAAAACACTGTGCTATTCAAATCGGACACTGCCAGGGTGGCCCCCTTTCCACCTCATCTCTGTTATGGAGTGAAATAAATGACGTGTTCCTTGTGGAGAGACAGAAACCACCTCCCAAAGCATCACATTTGTTAGTTTTCAAACTAAGAGCTGTGGCCGGTAACTGGGGAGCTTTCCAAGCAGGTATCTTATGAAAGCATCAGTCCCAAACTCCCCCAGGCAACAGGACTCCCTGGAGGGTGGGTTCAGACACACACTGAGCTTCTAAGTATCCAAGGCTCTGTGCATGGCTCTGTGGCGGGGCCATCATCTGTCTCTAAGAGTTTCCCAGTGGCTGCTGATGCTGCCAGCCCACGGACACATTGTCTTAGAAAGCGCAGTTTTGGAAACACCTCTGCTGGAGCACAAACTCAACCTAGAAATCTAATTTTCAGACCATTGCGGGGGCTGGGGACTCAGCTGCCCCCAAGTGGTTCCTGCTCAGCTTTCAGTGGAGGTCACGAGAGGTGTCCTGCTCATTCCTTTTGAAGGTGTGGAGCTGTTAGGCAGACAAGGGCTGCCTAGAGAATGAATAAGCCCTCTGTTGCTGGAGAAGCCCAAGCTTCATTTGGACCACCAACACTCCTAGGCTGTGGTAGAGAACACTGGATGATCTGGAAAAAGAATGAGGCCTCTAAGCATTTCCTTCCTCACGGAGACATTTGTGAGCTGGAGGTTTGGGGAGGGGATACAGAGTTTAGGCTTTTCCTGGGTTACTCCCAGAATACCCTCTGACTCCGTTGATTTCCTTCCCACCACATTTATTTCATGGTCTGCTTCTTCTTCAGATACCATCCCACCCACTCCCCGAATTCATCCTACCTTCCCCCACCCACTCTGTGAGAGCAGCAGTTGTGTTACACTTTGGCCCAGAGAGGTTCCCTAGGGGCAGGGGGCCAGGCCACACAGCACTGACGGTGAAGGTGACCTGACCGGGCAGTACTTGAGGAGAGTCTCTCTGAAGCAAACCACGAACTCTTAGGGAAGCTGCAGAGAATTGTTTGCAGGTCTGAGGTCTCTAGTAGATCTAGGGTTCAGAACTCAAAATAAAAAATAAAAAGGGATGAGTTAATTAAGGGACTTTCTGGGGTAAAGTTCATCTGCATGGTGTGGGGCTGTGGGTTAATGTGCTGGACTGCAAAGTTGGTTTGAACAGCAAGATAGGTGGTTCAAGCTCACCAGTCGCTCCTGGGAAACACTATACAGGGTCGCTGTGAGTCAGAACCAACTCGACGACACTCGACAACAACAACAACAACAACAACGATAGTTACTGGAAGTCTGGGCTTAGCACTCTGGCTTTCCATAGCTGGTCCTACCACTCCCCACCCCCAACCCCAGGCTCCTTGGGTGTGTTTGGACCTTGCCCTGGCAGATTTTAAAAACAGCTTTACTGACGTAGATTTTGCATACCATAAAAATCATCCACCGTAAGTGGACAGTTGAGAGTTTTAGTGAATTTATACAGTTGCCCAAGTCTCACCACAATTTCCTTTTAGGATGTTCCCTTCACAAAAGAACATTCATGTCTGAGTAAGCAACCTCATATCAGTCTTTAGCCCCAGGAACCTACTGATCCATTCATAATTTTTATCTCTATAGTTTTGTCCTTTCTAGAAATTTGTGTAAATTCAATCATGTAATAAGGAATCTTTTGTGTCTGGCTTCTTTAACTTTTTACCAGATGCTATAAAGTTAACTCAGACTCATGGTGACTTCATGCATGTCAGAGTAGAACTGTGCATTATAAGGTTCCCAATGGTTGATATGTACAAATATATATGAAGAGAGCTTGATATTGTGAACAGAGTGAAGGTTTACAGATGAGACCATCAGTTTTATATGCAACAAATCACACGCTTATTTTCACCTCATGATTCCCATTACCACTCCATGCAATAAAAAAGTCCACTTCCTCTATGTGGTTCCACTCCACACACCTTTCCCATCCTTTCTCATCCTTGTCCTTAGGAAAACACTGCCCTTTTAATTTTGAATGACTGTATGTTCCATCATTCATAGTGGGCACACCTTACAAGTGCTGTTGTCCCTCCCGATCTACTTTCTTAGCTGAAAATTGGACCTCTAGGGTGTGTTCCTTTCCAGAACTCAAGGCTGGTTGACGGCTGTGGTCTCAGGTTCCTCCAGTCTCTTTCTGAACAGTAAGACCGGTCTTCTTTTTAAAAAATAATTTTCTGTTTGTTCCACCTATTTTGCCTCTCTATCCAGGACTGGTCTTATGATTCTTAGTGTGATCCCTTTCAGAGCAGTTGGTTGTAGTAGCCAGGCACCATCTAGGTCTTCTGGTTTCAGAGTTGTGGAGACTGATAGTCACATGTTCTATTAATCCTTTAGACTAATTGAGTCCAAGCCTCTTCAGTTCTCACCAGTCAGCTTTCTTCTGCACAGGGAGAGACCAATAGCTGCACCTCACCTTAGATGGCTGCTCATGAGCTTTTTTTAAATGTTTTATTGTGAATTATGTGATAGTTTACATGGAAGAACATTAGTTTTACATTCATCCTATCATGTATAGTTTCATTGCCATGGTTACAATCCCCTCCATTCATCAACCAACCACAAAGTATACCCTGCATGCCTGCCCCCTGGTCATTGGCATACAGCCCCTCTCCCTCTCTGGGTCTAAAGTCCCCAGCTGCTCCATCTCTCCACGTCATAGTCTCTGCCTCCATCTCTGGTGTCACTGCTTCTCTGGGGTAGTATCTCCCATTCTACTCTTCTCCCTTGATGGTCCCAGGGACCTCCGCTCCTAGACTGCAGTCAATCATTCCCCTCTTTTTGCTACAAAACGTCTACCATTACATTTCCAACCCTCACAATCAGTCCTGATAACAATTATTCACTATTATATTACAAGAGACCTCACCATATCTCCTTTCATCAGCCTCGCCCAGACTGATTGGATACTACTCAGTGGAGATTCTACCTTCCTCCGTGCCCTCTGGATCTAGGTTCCCTCTTGAAAATTTGTAAGCCAGTCACTTCTTGCCTTTGTAGTCCCCCCCACCCACCCCCCTTCCCATTTTGGGTAGCCAATGTCCAAGTTGTCCATCCCTGTCTACTCTGTATGGAGGGGGTGGGAATGATCCTCATTGTAAAGATTTGTTCCTTCTTTTGAGCTACTGCATCCATAGGTGTAGGTCAAGTTCATCAAATTGTATCAGATTACTCTTTTTTTCCTCTTCTTTATTCTTCTAGCTGAGCTCTGATCATCCAGTTATTGAAGCCAGGTCAAATGGGTATTATCTGCAAGTGTGGGTGTTCTTGTGTGTATGCCCTCTCTTCTTATCAGCTGAATGCTTCACTCTCCACTCTAGTCCTCTGTGGCTATGTCACTGACTCTGGGCCCAAGAGTCCCCAGGTCTTGTCATACTGCTGGCTGACCTGTTCTCCACCTGAGTTCACAAGAGTCTATTGAACATTGTAGTGCTTAGATCGCAGCTTCGTTGCTGTTTTTCCCTCACTTCTCCTTATCGATGATGAACGTGGTCACCAACCAGAGCTTGTATTCCCATTGAGTCTTAGTCTTGGAAGGGTGTTTGCCCTGAGAGGACCTGACCGCTTGCCTTGATGTCTCCTGGGTGGGCGACTTGCTTGTTTTTGTGGTAGTCAGTTGGATTGCCGTTATTGTTTTATGTTTTTCCTGTCGGTCCAGAAGTATCTTCTGTTCTTCTAGCCGCTCTAGGCTGGTGTGCTTGTCCTTTCAAGTGGAAATTTCCCACCTCAGAAGATTATGGATAGGGTTCAGGAATCTACCTATGGACTTAGGTCATGCAGAGGCTCTTCAGGAAGCCTCCTTCACTGGGCACATTGTAGCCCCATTTTAGTTATTCCAATCAGTTATAGGCAGAAGACAGATTTACAAACTTTTTATGGTGGTATTTCTGGTTATTCCTTTCTCTCCCCCTCAAGTGTCTATTTTATAATGGTAAACCAGGGAAACTAAGATTCAAAAGACAGCTAAGCACCTTAACGTTATTTCCCTCCTTTTCTCCATTCCAACCATGTCTCAATCCCTGTATCCCAGAGCCGTGTTGTTCCAAGGTTGTACATACATCATTATTTACCTCTGTTGCACTTAGCCCATGCAAACCTGCCTAATTGTTTTCCTGTCCGCTTTATTCTTCCATTCCCCTGTCCCTTCTTGTGTATTGCCACCCTCCCTAGCACCCAAACTATCCTGTGTTTATTCCCTCCCCTTACTCCACCCCACACATCCCGGTAACCAGCAAAGACTCCCCGCCCTATAGCATGGGTCTTTTTCTTAGTCTTTTACAGTAGTGGTCCTATGCAGTATTTCTCCTTTTGTGACTGAATAATTTCACTAAACATAATGTCCTCAAGGTTCATCCATGTTATATGGCTTGCAGCTTCCTTGTTATTCTTCAAGGTAGCATAATATTCCATTTTGTGTATGTACCACAGTTTGTTTATCCATTCTTCAGTTGATGGGCACTTAGGTTGTCTCCATCTTTTTGCTATTGTAAATAGTGCTGCTTTGAACATTGGTGTGCATATATCTACTCGTGTATGGCTCGTATTTCTTGTGGGTAAATACCAAGTAGAGGAATTGCTGGATCATAATTTATTTCATTTTCAACCTTCTGAGGAAGTGCCATATTGCTTTTCAGAGAGGTTGGACCATTTTGCAATCCCAT
>NW_006408538.1:25656263-25658758 GCF_000296735.1 Chrysochloris asiatica | reverse complement strand
CTCCCATGGAACAGATGATAGTTTCACACTGCTGACCTTGAGATTAGCAACCTGACTCATAACCACTACACTATCAGAGCTCCTTTGATAAAGTGGAGGGTTAGCGGAAAAGGTCCCCAACAAGATGGCACAGTGACATCAGCAATGGGCTCAGGTGTAGTTGGTGCAGGACTAGGCAGTGTTTCGTTCTGTTGTGCATAAGGTAGCTATGAGTCAGTACCTAACAACAACAACAACAACAACATTATTCAAATGTGATACCACATTTTATTTATCAGTTCACGAACATTTGGAATGTTTCCACTTCAAATAATACATTTGCATACAGGGCTAAATGTGGACTGTATCATCCAGGGGGAAAATTCCTGTGAATCATATGGTAAGTGTGTGCTTATTTATTTATTTTAAAGAAACTGCCAACCTGTTTTCCAAAGTGCTATACCAACCATTTTGTATTTTCACCAGCAATATCTAAAGTCTTCAATTTCTCCACTTACTTTCCAACACTTGTTAGTATCTGTCTTTTTAAAAAAAATTTTAATAGCCATTCAGTTGGGTGTGTAAGGCTGGCTCATTGTGTTTTTAATTTGCATTTTTCTAGTGACTAATGATGTAGCACCTCTTTTCATGAGCGTATTATTCACTCATTTATCTTCTTTGGTGGGTTATCTATTCAAATCTTTTATGTATTTATTTTAATTGGGTTGTGTGTTTTACTGAGTTGTAAAAATTCTTCATACACTGGGATTCTCCTATACGAGTCCTTTATCAGATACATTTATCAGATACATATATTTTCCCCCAGCCTGTGGTTTCTCTTTTCATTTACTTAGTAGTCCTCTGAAGTGGAAATGTTTAAAAATTTTATGATGTTTCATTTATCCATTTTTTTCTATTATGAATTGTGGTTTGGGTATCATATCTGAGAAATCTTTGCTTAACTGAAAGTCATAAAATTTTTCTTTTATGTTTTATCTGTTATTATAAAGTGCCGTTGAGTCAGTTCTGACACGTAGCAACCCCGTATAGGGTTCCCAAGGAGCGGCTGGTGAGTTTGAACTGTTTGATCTCACTGTTAGCAGTCCAGTGTATCCTACAGCAACACCACAGTTTTTGTCAATAAAATTGTATAATTTTAGCTCTATGATATATTTTCAGTTGATTTGTGTATGGTATGAGGTAAGGAATGGGTTCTAGTGATGCAGTGGTTAAAGCACTTGGCTGCTCACTGAAAGCTTGGCTGTTCGAATCCACCAGCTGCTCTACAGAAGAAAGATGTGACAATCTGGTTCCATACAAATTTTTTTGTGTTATTATTAAGTGTTGTTAAGTTGGTTCTGACTCAACAACCTAGTATAGGGTCTCCGAGGAGTGGCTGGTGGGTTTGAACTTCTGACCTGTGGCCTTGGAAATCCTACGGAGTATTTCTCCTCTGTCATATAGGGTCGCTAAGAATTGTACAGTCATAGCAGCAGGTTACATGGGATGAGGTAAGGATCTAAGTTCTTCAAAAATTAAAAAAAAAAAAAACAACTTTCAGTATCATTCATGGAAAATCTTTTCTCATTGTCTTGGTGTCTTGTTGAAAATCAGATGACCATATATGTGTGAATTTATTTCTGGATTTTCTATGCTGTTTCCCTGATTTCTCTGTCTGTCTTTACACCAATATCACACTGGCTTGATTACTGTGCTCCATACATAAGCCTTGGACTATGAGCCACAAGGTCCACAGTTTGACTCTGGCAGCTGCTCCTCTGGAGAAAGGTGAGGTTTTCTGCTCCCATGAAGACATAAAGTCTTGGAAACCCTATATAGGCTGCTATGAGTTGGAACTGACTTGACGGCACTTCCCCATACTAGCACAGGAAAATTTGCAATCCGGTAGTGTAAGAGCTCCAACTTTGTTCTTGTTTTTAAAAATTGTTTTGGGTATTTTGGTTATGTTATTTTCATTCATATACATTTTAGGATCAGCTTGCCAGTTTCTGAAACAAAAAAAACAAAAAAGACTGCTGAGATGTTGATAGGAATTTAATAGATATTTGATAGGAATTTTTATATCAGTTTGGTGAAAATTAACCATCTTCACAGTATTGCATCTTTCAATTCATGAACATTAACTTGTACATTTATAAAGGTCTTCTTTCAGAAATACTTTGTTTTTCCATGTAAGTATATTCCTTTTGTTAAATTTATTCCTAAATGCGTAATTCTTCTTGATGCTTTTGTGAATACAATTGTTCTTTAATTTTATCTTCAGAGTGTTCATTGCTAGTAAATAGAAGGACAATTGCTTTTTATATATGGATTTTATATGCTTACTGATGAAGATCAAAGACCACAGCTTTTGCTATGGGTTGCATCTCATAGGAAAGAAACAAAAATCCTCACCACTGGATCAATAAACAACATTCTTATCAATGGAGAAAGTACTGGGGTTGTCAAAGACTTCACTGTGCTTGGATAACCATCAACACTCATGGAAACAGCAG
>NW_006408538.1:25646255-25655765 GCF_000296735.1 Chrysochloris asiatica | reverse complement strand
GGGCAATGTTTCATTCTGTTGTGCAGAGGGTTGCTATGGTCGGTAGTGACTCAGTGGTACCTAACAACAACAACATGTGCTGTGGTGGTCTTAAAAACAAAATGTTTTGATCCTCCTCTTATTCAAGAGATAGGGCTCTAATCCTAAATCCTATGAGTTCTTGACTAATAAATATCATACAGTAAAAAGTAATGCTTTGTCTGTTTCCAGATCCAGACCTTAAGAAACAAGTAGGTGTCATTTCCTATCTCTTGGGACTCTTGCTCTTGGGAACCCGGCACCATGCTATGAGGAAGTCCTCATAAGTTGTGGAGAAGCCCGAGTGGAGGTGTCTGTGGAGAGGCCCAAGTGGAGGTGTCTGTGGAGAGGCCCGAGTGGAGGTGTCTGTGGAGAGGATGCAGTCTCCCCCCTCTAGCTGGAGTTGAGTTCCTAGCCATCAGCAGCATCGACTTGCCAGACATGGGAGTCAGCCATTTTGGAAGTGCCCCACCTGAACTGTTAACAGCTGATGCCTCCTGTAATAGAGGCAACTTCCCTGCCACATGTAATTGCAGATTTGTGAGCAGATAACATGACTGGTGTGGCATTGTGGGATAAGCACTGGGCCACAAGGTTGGTTTGAACAGCAAGGTTGGCAGTTCAGACTTACTAGTCGCTCCTCAGAAACCCTGTACAGAGTTGCTATGAGTAACCTTTAACAACAACAACAATGGGGATTTGAGCCACTAATATTTCGGGTGGTTGCTACTTAGAACTAGATAATGGGAACATTTGCCTTGAGTCTGATTAGGTATTAAATGAGAGAGAAAGGAAAGAAGGACAGAAGAGGGAAGAGCGAGGAAAAAGAAGGCAGGCAGAAAGAAGACAAGACCGGAAGGAAGAAGGAAGAACAGACAGCTACATGGCGCTGTTTTGAGCGTCCTCTCTATGTTAGACTGTGTGTCTTGATCATCAGTTAGAGCAGCTCACAGACACAGTGGCCCTACCATACACACACTGAGGATGTGTGTGTCCTTGGGCAGGCTATTCCATTGCTCTGGCCTCAGTGTCCCCATCTATACAATGGGGCATTTGCTTCTCTCTGCCAGTTCTTAGTGAAAGGATAAGGTAGGGTTTATCCCTGGGCTGAAGCTGGAGGAGGCACTGTGTCTGGAGCTGGCTTTGAGGCAAACAGGTGGCTGTGGACCCTTAGTTAATGTAGAAGTCTGACTGAGTCTCTGAAAATTGTGTGTCTGAGGGAGGAGGAGGAGAGGGAAGACAAAGAAGACTAGGAGATGCCACACTAGTCCCAATCATAATTTGTGTTGTCATGCTTGTCTTTTGAGAGACGGTTTTGGCTTGAGTGAGAGGGAGAGAGAGAGAGAGAGAAGGTGGATTCAGGGGCATGGGGGAGGACAGGATAAGCAGAGGAAAGACGGATCTCTGGTGTTTGTTCCTAGGAGGAACTGACCGAGGAGGGAAGAGCCACAATAGAATGAGGCCTAGCAGGCAACCTATGTACCAGGGAGCCATCGGAGGAGCCCACTGCTTCCTCTGAAGAAGAGAGGGCTCTGTGCCACAGTGGGGGTGAGGCAGGTCTCTGTGGACCGAGCTGGGGCAAAGGAGGGAAATAGTGGTTGGTTTGCAAGACAAAATGGAGGAGACCAACTTCAAGCTCAGCATAAGGATGCAAGTAACCATCAGGAGGTGTGAGAGGAGGCTGCACAGTTCCCACGGGCCCACTATGGGGAGCAGGGTGCCCGATGAATGCTGGGCTGGATAGTTTCTTCCGGACCATGTCTCTAGACCCAGGGACTCCTGTGTTACCCTATCCTTCCAGGGACAACGAGTGCTCACAATCCTCAAGCTCAAACCTGCTTGTCTGGAATTGTCTGGAGTGAGGGAAGCGTGGTAGGAGTGGCTGGGAGAGAGTGGCATCTGTGGCCGGCCCTCATGGCACGGCTCCTTTCCTGGAATGCTGACCCATGCGTGCCACCCTCTTCCCTTCGCTCTTTGCTGCCCTCCTATCACAGTTGAAAGGACACCTCTTCAGAGATGTCCTCCCTGATGCCCTCTCTCTCTTCTTGGCAGTTTGTTCCCCTCTGGTCTCCTCTGCATCCCCAGTCACAGTAGTTCTGGGTCTGGTTTCCACATCCTGCTTCACCGGTGCTCACCACGACAGGAGCTCAGCTGGGAATGAGTTAACAGTTGTTTCGTGTCTCTAGATTTCAGGCCCCATTCTGGGCACCTTACCTGTATTCACTGATTAAATCCTCCTAACAGTCTATGTGGTAATTATTATTATTTTCCTCATTTTATAGATGAGGAATCAGGGCCCCAAAGGGCTAACTGTACCACGGCAGTTAGTGGCAAGGTCAGAATTTGAGCCCATAGATGAGGCTCTGACGTTCGTGAATGAGTGACATTCTTGTTCTTGGCCTGGGGGCTCATGGACCCCATATCCTTGCTCCGTGGTCAACATATGCAGGATGACTCCCCAATCTTCCTTGTTGGCTCAGGGCTATGACTTCACTGGTTTTGGCAGGTTCTGGCTGGCTGCTCCCCTGCCAGTAACACTCTTAGGATAAAGGGGAAACTGAGGTTTGTAGAGGAAGGAACTAGGGCTGCCTTGCTTCCAAAACACAGCCCTTTTCTCTGCACTCCAACAGCTTGACCTGGTAGATGGGAGAGCATTTGAAAATGTGGGTGGGTGCCCCAGATGGGCCTGTTGTCCTTTTCAGACAGTTGTCCCCATTCTGCTGACCTGCTGATGAAGACTCAGCCTTCCAGCTCTGGGTTCCATCCGTTTCTGAGAAGTCTCTGCCAGCTCACTTGCCCTGGGCTTAGAGGTCCAGGAGGCTGCATCTGGTAGATGAGCAGAAGATAATTGGAGAAGAGCTCTGAGACTCAGGGCTAGCCAGGTTTAGTTTAAGAGATGCCTGTTCGATGCGTGCCTTATTGTGAGTGCCACTATGGGAACCTAACGCCAATGAAGGCACCCACAGAGGTTCTGCAAGCCAACTTTCCATTGAGTTATTCAAACTCCTGATAGCTCGGGCTGGGCCACGTGGTTTATTCTCGAAGAGGGAGGAAATGTAGGGGTATGGGAAGTTAGGGAAGACTTCTTGGAGGAGGTGACCTAGCACTGGGGACTAGATGAGGGAGAAGCACTTCCAGGGTCAAAGGGTACTCATTGCAGCCCTGGCTTCAGCTGGGCTCCACTGCTAGGTTGGAAGGGAGGTCTGGAAGGTGGCAGGGAGAGGATCCTATCCATCCATTGTATGTGGCCCCAAACAGACACATTCAGGATATGAGAACCATTCCTCAGGCTTTTGTGTCCTTCAGAATTTGAGCCCGCAACCTCCCGAAGGAGCCTCACACCTGTCTTCCTGTGAAACCCACAGTTTCCTGGGCAGTGAACTCCTAGGAACTTGTGGGTGTTTAACTTTAGCTACATCTGGGTCCCAATGTTAAAAATCCCAATCTATGAAAATCCAATTTTCCACAGCAAGGGAATAGTTTCATTTCTTGAACCCTCCCAGGAGGCTAGTCATTTTTTATGCGCTCATTTCATTCTTACAAGGACCTATCAGGAAGTAATCATTCTCTGATTTCATTTTTAACAGTTTTATTGTTGGAAGTCCACCCATAAAAAACATGCCATTCAATGGTTTTAAATATTGTCACAGAGTTGTGTAGCTATCACCATAATCTAATTTTTAGAACATTTTCATCATTCCCTAAAGAAACCTTGTCTATATTAGCTGCTGGGGTTAGTAGTACTGTTACCCACATCCCCAGACCTGCTTCCCACACCTGCCAAACACGTGGAAACGATGCATAATGAGATCCTTTTACCTGGTCAGCCATCTTCAAGAGCCCATCTTTGCCCTTTCTTGTCTGTAGACGCTGTTGCTGCAGAGATTAAACACCTGCTACAGTTGGAGTCTTGGTGTGGTGGTGTGGGTTAATGTGTAGGACTGCAAAGCTCATCAGCCACTCCCTGGAAACCCTAAGCATGGTCGCTGTGAGTTGGAACTGACTCAACAGCACTTAACAACAACTCTTCACAGTGTGGCTTGCTGAGAGTCTCAGCACCCCCTCCGCCCCCACTTTAGCTGAGTCTGTCGTTGAACAAGATCCCCAGGAGATCTGCATGTAGGTTAGAGTGTGAGAAAACTGTGATCAAGCAAACCTGGTCTTCGTGGCTTTTTGAATTCAGCAATAACTCCCAAGGCACAATTCTCACTCCCATTTTGAGAGGTGGAAGCAGACTCAGAGGTTATGCCCCTTGCCCCAGGTTCCAGGTAGGGGTGCCAGTGTGGGATTTGAACCTACACCTGTTTGGCTGTAATCCCTTCTTCCCCCATTCTCCCTATTCAGAGCTTGTTTTTAGGTGCCGTTGAGTAGGTTCCAGCTCACAGTGACACTATACTCAACAGAATGAAACATTGGTTGGTTCTGTGCCATCCTCACTATTCTGAACTCCTGTTCCCAAATTGCACAGGGGACCACTCTGGTCAACGTTTTCCCCTTTTAGGAGGGACAACCTTGAAGTCCTTGACAGATGTTTTGTAAACATTAAGAAACATGACTTCTCTCTGTCTTTCTCCATATGAGACCTATAGTAATGGCATTGTCTCTGGCCTCTCACTCCACACACTAAATGGGAGAACAGAGGGAATGCTGGGATTTTGTCCTTAATAGAGTAGCCCACCATCACTCATCTGTCAATTTGTCATACTCTGATGGCTTGCATGTTGCTGTGATTCTGGAAGCTATGCTGCAGATGTTTTAAATACCAGCAGCATCGCCCATGGTGGACAGGTTTCAGATGAGCTTCCAGACCAAGACAGATTAGGAAGGAGAGATGGACTACTTCTGAATATTTTGCCACTGGAAACCTTACGAATAACAGTGGAACACTGTCAGCACCAGAATATTGAATATTGAAACATGATGAAGAGCACCAGAATATTGTCAGATCTAGTACAAGAGATGAGCCCCTCAGGTTGGAAGGCATTCCAAATACAACTAGGGAAGAGCTGCCTCCTCAAAGTAGAGTTGACCATGGGGCACAACTCAACATGATAAAAAACAGCTGTAAACATCCATTAATAATCACAACATGGAATGTATGAAGTATGAATCTAGGAAAATTGGAAATTATAAAAAATGAAATGGAATGCTTAAATGTTGATATCCTAGGCATTATTGAGCTGAAGTGGACTGGCATGAACCATTTTTAATCTGACAATTACATGGTTTTCTATGCAAGGAATGACAAATTGATGAGGAATGGTGTCACATTCATCATAAAAAGGAACATATCAAGATCTGTCTTGGACATAGGATAGTTTGGGTGCTGGGGAGGGGGACAATACACAAGAAGGGGGAGGGGAATGGAAGAAAAAGGCAGATGGGAGAACAGTTAGACAGGTTTGCAAGTGGGACAGAGGTAAATAATGATGTACGTACAAACTTGGAACAACAGGGCTCTGGGATACAGGGATTGAGGCATTCAGTAAAAGGGGGGAAATAATGTTAAGATACTTGGCTGTCTTTTGAATCTTGGTTTCCCTTGCATACCATTGCAAAATAGACACTTGAGGGGAAGAGAAAGGAATAGCCAGAAATATCACCATGGAAAGTTTATAAGTCCGTCTTCTGCCTATAACTGATTGTTGTTTTGTGCTGGGGAGTTGGTTCTGACTCATAGTGACCCTGTACAGGGTTTCCGAGGCTGTAAATCTTTAGTGGAGCAGAAATCCTCATCTTTCTCCCACAGAACAGCTGGTAGTTTTGAACTGCTGACCGTGAGATTAGCAGCCTGATTCGTAACCACTATGTTACCAGAGCACCTGGAATAACTGATTGGAATACCTAAAATGGGGCTATAACTTGCCCAACGAAGGAGGCTTTCTGCGGCACTTCTGCATTGCATAAGACCATAGGTGGAATCCTGAACCCCATCCAGAATTTTCTGAGGTGGGAAATTTCCACTTGAAAGGACAAGCAGACCAGCCTAGAGAGGCTGAAGAACAGAAAGTACTTCTTGAAAGAAAGACTGACAGGACAAATAAAAAATAATAATGGCAGTCCGACTGACTACTACAAGAACAAGCAAGTTGCTCACCCAGGAGACATCAAGGCAAGTGGCCAGGTCAACTCAGGGCAAACCCTCTTCCAAGACTAAGACTCAAGGGGAATACACTAGCAGACATAAGCTCTGATTGGCGACCACATTGGTCACCGATAAGGAGAAGTGAGGGAAAACCAGCAATGAAGCTGTGAGCTAAGTCTGACCACATTCAATAGACTCCTATGAACCTGGGTGAAGACCTGGTTGGCCAGCAGTGTAGCAAGACCTGGGGACTCTTGGGCCCAGAGGCAGTGACATAGCCACAGAGAACTAGAGTGGAGAGTGAAGCATCCAGCTGATAAGAAGAGAGGGCATATGCACAAGAACACTCACACTTGCCGATAGATAATACCCATTTGACCTGGTTTCAATGGCTGGAAGATCAGAACTCAACTAGAAGAAGAAAGAAGAGGAAAAAAAGAGTAATCTTATACAACTTGATGAATTTGACCTACATCTATGGATACAGTGGCTTAAAAGAGGGAACAAATCTTTACAGTGAGGATCATTCCCACCCCCTCGGTACACAGGGTAGACAGGGATGGGCAACTTGGGCATTGGTTACCCAAAATGGGGCAGGGGAGGGGGGGAAGTCTACAAAAGCAAGAAGTGTTTGGTTTACAAGCTTTCAAGAGGGAGCCTAGATCCAGAGGGTGCGGAGGAAGGTAGATCTCCATTGAGTAGTATCCAGTCTGTCTGACCGGGGCTGATTGTGTGGTACAAGTGCATAATTGTTATCAGTACTTATTGTGAGGGTTGGTAATGTAAAGGTAGATGTTTTGTAGCAAAAGGAGGTGAGTGATTGACTTTGCAGTCTAAGAACAGAGGTCCCTGGGACCATTAAGGGAGAAGAGCGGAGAGCAGGAACCTACCCAGAGAAGCAGTGACACCAGAGATGGAGGCAGAGATGATGACGTGGAGAGATGGAGTGGCTAGGACTCTAGACCTAGAGAGGGAGTAGGGCTGTGTGCTGATGACTGAGGGGCAGGCTTACAGGGTGTACACTTTGGTTGTTTGATGATGCATGGTGAGGACTGTAATCATGGCAATGAAATGACGTACAATAGAATGAATGTAAAGTTAATGTTCTCCCATGTAAACTATCACACAATTCACAATAAAACATTTAAAAGAAAATAAAACAAAACAAAACGATCTGTCTTGGAGTACGATGCTTTCTGTGATAGGATAATATCCATATGCCTGCAAGGAAGATAAGTTAATGCCACTATTATTCAAATTTACATACCAACCACTAAAGCCAATGATGATGAAATTGAAGAATTCTACGAACTCCTTAGTCTTAAATTGATCAAACATGCAGTCAAGGTGTATTGATCATTACTGGTAATTGGAATGCAAAGGTTGGTAGCAAAGAGGAAGGATCAGTAGTCAGAAAATATGGCCTTGGTGATAAAAATGATGCTGGAGATTGCATGATAGAATTTTGTAAGACCAATGACTTATTCACTGCAAATACCTTTTATAAACAACATAAAAGATGACTGTACACATGCACCTCACCAAATGCAATACACAGAAATCAAATTGCCTACATCTGTAGAAAGAGACGGTAGAAAAGTTCCATATCGTCAGCCAAAACAAGGCCAAGAGCAGACTGTGGAACAGACCATCAATTGCTCATATGCAAGTTCAGGTTGAAGCGAAAGAAAATAAAAACAAGTCCATGAGAGCCCAAATATGACCTTGAACATATCTCACCTGAATTTAGAGATAATCTCAATAACAAATTTGATGCATTAGACACTAAAGAGTGAAGACCAGAAGAGTTGTGGGATGACATCAAGTATATCAAGAAGGAAGCAAAAGGTCATTAAGAAGACAAGAAAGAAAGAAAAGAGCAAAATGGATGTCAGAAGAGACGAACTTGCTCTCCAATGTAGAGATGCTAAAGTAAATGGAAGAAATGAGGAAGTAAAAGAGCTGAACTTCAAAGATCAGCTTGAGAAGACAAAGTCAAATATTATAATGAAATGTGCAAAGACCTGGAATTAGAAAACTAAAAGGGAAGAGCATGCACAGCTTTCCTCAAGCTGAGGGGACTGATGAAGAAGTTCAAGCCTAAACTTGCAATATTGAAGTATTCTGTGGGCAAAATGCTGAATGATTCAGAGAACATCAAAAGAAGATGGAAGGAATACACAGTCACTGTATCAACAAGAAATGGTAGATGTTCAACCATTTCAAGAGGTAGCATATGATCAAGAGTCAATGACACTTAAGAAATCCAAGGCACACTGAAGGCATTGGCAACGAACAAGGCACCAGGAATTGATGGAATACAAATAGTAATATTTCAATAAACTGATGTAGCACTGGAGGCACTCACTCATCTATGCCAAGAAATTTGGAAGACAACTACCTGGTCAACTGACTGGAAGAGATCCACATTTTGTGTCCATTCCAAAGAGAGGTGACCCAATGGAATGTAGAAATCATTGGAAAATATCATTAATATCACATGCAAGTAAATCTTGCTAAAGATAATACAAACATGGCTGCAAACATATATTAACAGAGAACTTTCAGAAGTTCAAGTTGGATTCAGAAGAGGATGTGGAACGAGGGTTATTATTGCTTTCATCAGATGGATCTTGGTTCAAAGCAGAGAATACCAATAAAGCTCACCTGTGCTTTATTGACTGTGCAAAAGCTTTCGATTGTGTGACTCATGAGAAACTATGGACAATATCGTGGAGAACGAGTATTCCTGAACATTTAATTGTACTCATGAGGAACTGTACATAGACCAAGAGGCAGTTGTTCAAATAGAACAAGGAAACACTGAATGGTTTAAAATTAAGAAAGGTGTGCACCAGGGTTGTATTCTTTCACCATACTTATTCAATCTGTATGCTGAGCAAATAATCTGAGAAACTGGGTTATATGAAGGAAAACATGGCACCAGGATTGGAGGAAGATTCATTAACATCCTGTGATATGCAGATGACACAACCTTGCTTGTTGAAAGAGAAGAGGACTTAAAATATTGATGGAGATAGAAGACCATCTGACCGTAAAGAAAACAAAAATCCTCACCACTGGACCAATAAGCAACATCCATATAAATGGAGAAAAGATTGACGTTGTCAAAGACTTCATTTTGAGCAGATTAACCATTAACAGTCATGGAAGCAGCAGCCAAGAAATCAAATGCATCAGGCAAATCTGCTGCAGAAGACCTCATTAAAGTGTTCAAGAGCAAAGGTGTCAGTTTGAGGACTAAGGTGTGCTTGACCCAAGCCATGGAATTTTCAATAACTTCGTGTGTATGTGAAAGTTGCACAATGAATAAGGTCCATAGAAGAATTGATGGATTTGAGTTATAGTGTTGGAGGAGAATATTACAGTACGTAGTGGTTACAAAT
>NW_006408538.1:25638754-25644948 GCF_000296735.1 Chrysochloris asiatica | reverse complement strand
GTGGGAGAAAAAGAGGAAGACCCCAGTGAAATGGATTATCACAGTGATGGCAGCAATGAGCTCAGGTATAGAAATGATTGTGAGGTTGGCACAGGACCAGACGGTGTTCCGTTCTGTTGTACGTAGGCTCGTTATGAGTTGGTACTGACTGGATGGCACCTAACAACATCACAGTAGCCCATGATGGTCACTGGGCTGCTGTGTGACCCTGGGCCAGTCCCTTCCCCTCGTGCCTGGTCACATGGTTGTGCTGTGTGCCTCCATCACAGTGCCCATTCTGAGATCTAGCATGGTGGTGTTTGCTGAGGACTCCCTGCTCTTGCTCTCCTTCTTGGCCACCTGAATGCTGTTAATGAAAGGGCACCTATGTGAAATGAGGCTACTCTTGGAGTTTGTGCTAATTAAGAGACTCACACAGTATCCTCATGACCCTAAGGGCCTCTGGCTGTATTCTAGGGGAACTGGGGGAAGCAGGAGAGAGTCAAATATTGGCATGGCCCTTTGAGACAACAGGCTAAGATAGAGAGATGTCTCCATCCTAGCATGAATGAATAAACTGAGGCAGCATTGAGCATACAGCATTGAACAATCTAATGACTGTTCACTGTGTTATGCTAATTGAATCATTTCCCAATTAATGCACCCCAATTAAGTGTGGGTTCTTGGGTTCTGGGGTCAAGCAGCCTGATTCTGCCTCTTACTATGTGTGTGAGCTTAGGCAAAGTGTGGTGCAGCTTTGGCAAAGTCTTGATTGTCTTTTACGGAAACAGGGAGAGATTACCCTAGGAGGCATCTCAGTAAACAGTTGGGAGGTCTCAATATAGGCACGTATGAGGCTTTCTGCTCCTGTAAAGATTTACAGCCTCAGAGACCCTGTACAGGGTTGTTATGAGTCGGAACCAACTCCACAGCACATAACAACAACAAATGTGGCACATAAGCTACCTGTTAACATTATTGATTATTATTGTATCTGTCAAAGTCCCAGAACCCTGTTGTTCATGGAAGACACTTAGAAATCTGGCCAGATTTCCTCTCCTCTCTTAGGTCCCCATTTGCCATCTCTCCCTGGCCACTCTAAGTTCCTGACAAACTGATCTCCACATTCTTTTCTGAGCAGGTTTCTTAGCAGGAGGCCTTTGCCCGTGCTGCTCCCTCACCCCTTCGTACCCTCTCAGATCACTTCTCAAGATTCACCATGAGGAAGCAGTATCTCCCGAGTCTAGACACGGGGCCTCAGCTGTGTCTGAGTAGGGGTTTGCATGGGATCTGGTCTGGGCTGGGTGGTTCTTAGAGCCAACTTTCCTCCTGTGCTCTCTGTGGTCCCCATCACCATTGCATCTGCTTGCCCCAGACCTGCTGCTTTGCTCAGCAAGGACACTGCTCTGTGCTGCACTGCATTGTTCAGATCCTGCCCCTTTGTCAACAGACCTGCTATGCTGGGAATGTCAAGCCAGGTGCTCTGAGTGGCCCCATGTCAATTGGATATGGCCCTGAGGAGACAATGAGATATGGTAGAAAGGTGGTAAGTTGAGTCAGAACTGGGGATCTACCCTCTACAATATAGACCCAACCTCACATGGCTAGCAAGCAACTGATTGGCTGTGGACAAGTCACTCAAGCTTTCTGTGCCCGGGGCTTCTACACTCCACATTGTGGCCAATGGTCCTTCTTGTCCTTTCCCCTCCAGGGTAAGACTCAAGGTAGGAGGGCAGTTGTGAAAAGAGGTTGCAACTGGTGGATAGACGGTGGAGTGGTTTTCATCTCCATGAAAGCAAGCTTATTTATAATCTGTTTGTTTGCTGTGAATCACAAGTGCCTCTCTGTGGACATGGAGGGCAAATTGCTGAATTGCCGCTGGGGCCTGGGGCAGGTTCCATAGAGCTAACATGCAGGAGCAGGGCCGGAAACAGCAAAGACAAAGGTGGGCTGAGCGGGGCTGGGCAGGATGTTTTAGGCACTAGGAATGGTCTCTGCAAACACCCGGGCAGAGAAAGCACTTGGACCTACAGTGCAGTGAGCATTTCAGCCATGCTGCCCACAGAGTGAGAACAAGGGAGGATGGGACAAGATGGGACAAGAGCCCAGGCAGGTGAGTGGAGGGGTCGCCCTGGGGTCAGCCTGAGGAGTCTGGACTTTGCCCACTGGTAGAGGGGAGCAGGAGAGTGACATGATCCCATGGCATGTCTCAACTTTGTTTCTTGCTCCAGGCCCTCTCTTTGCATCCTGCCTTGTCCGTGGAGCTTTCCTAAGTTGTGCTGAGCTCTGGGTCTCACTGAGGTACCCACCTGGGGTCAGCAGGTACCTCTCCATGCTGGTGGTTGTTGGGGAATGCACTGCTGGGCTCCCAGTCCTCACTCTGCCACAACAGAGTTACCCCACATCTCCTGGTCAAACCGGGCCAAGTCATGTCTCTATTTGATTTTCCTGGATTAGACCCAAGCTTGAGTGACATCAGCAAAAATAGCTTCTTTCTTCCCTTGCTTTGAAAGAGTTGTCAGAGCTGGGGCTGGTGGCTCTGGACCGCTTGTATTTTGAACAACTAGAGTTGTCTTGTGGCAGGGGGCAAAGAGCAAGGCAGAGAGGAACTTGTGTCTTTGGAGTCCCTCTAGATGGGGATATAGCTGTTTCATGAGCCTGTTGGTGACTTCAAAGCCTCACCCTCATTCATAAAGCTGACTGTTGACGGCAAATCTACTGCGGTTCACGGAGACCCTACATGTGTCACAGTAGAACTGTGCTTCACAGGATTTTCAGGATCAGATTTTTTTGGATATCGATTGCCAGGCTTTTCTTCAGCTGCATCTCTGGGTGGACACACATCCACTGGTCAGCAGCTAATCATGTGGACCATTTGTACTATCCAGGGTGCAAATTCATACCCTCTAACAATTCTACACACAGGGCTGGGAAAGCTTAAAGAGGGTTCTCTTGTTCTGACCTTTGCTCTCTAGAGGGGAAACTGAGGCCTAGACAAGGGAGGGACCAACTAAGAGCACACTTAGGGTCAGAGGTGGGCTGTTTCCTGGCCCCGGGATGCTTGTGTGCTTGGAGACCAGACTGAGCATGCAGAGCTCAAGACAGTGGCATTGAGAATGGAGCTGGGAAGATGGCGGGTAAGTCACTAGAGAGGGACCATTGGAGAGCTGGGACTGGCTTCCATTTGGCAAAAATCTGTACATCGTTCATAGTGTGGTGGTATCCGTAGCCCACCCATCTACTTAGGGAACTGGAAAGGGTGGTCAATCAAAGAAAGACAAAGAAAACTTTTCTAAAGGTGGAGGGAGGAGCCACCTTTCACCTCTGCCTGGGGCAGGGCCTAAGGAGTATCTAAAATAGTAGCATTCACTGGCACCCACTAGGTGCCAGCACTCTTCTTGGCCCTATTTAACCTCTGCTGAGCACCTAATGCCTTCTGGGTACTGAGGATACAGGAATGAAAGACTCTTACAGACTGTGAAGAACCAGTTGGCACTGACTCATGGCAGCCCCATATGCATCAGAGTGGATGTTTTTGAAAGTCGATTACCAGGCCTTTCTTCTGAGGTACTTATGGGGAGACTCAAACTTCCAGTCTTTTTTGGTTAGTGAAAGAGTGTGTTACTCATCGGTGTCACTCAGGGGTTTAGGGAGAAGAACTATCAGACTAACCCTATGCTTTGAGTGTGTCTAGCCTTGATTGGGAGGAGGCTTCCTACAGGACGAGATGCCTGAGATAAGTCTTGAAAGATGAGGAAGACAAAAAATCAAGTAGACAAGAATGGGCCAATTGCTGCCAGCAGGTAAGACCAGGGAGGCACAGATTTGTGGAA
Source organism: Chrysochloris asiatica (assembly GCF_000296735.1). NCBI lineage: Eukaryota > Metazoa > Chordata > Mammalia > Afrosoricida > Chrysochloridae > Chrysochloris > Chrysochloris asiatica. Next base: position 25,641,136 of record NW_006408538.1, on the reverse strand, counting down.
AGACATTATTGTGCATTATAGTGTCTGTACGACAAGCACCGGATTATGAACCACAAAGTTGGTGGTTTGAACCAAACCAGTTGCTTCACAGGAGAAAGATGATGCTTTCTGTTCCCACAAAGATGTGTTGTTGTTAGATGCAGTAGAGTCAGTACTGACTCATAGTGACCTTACGCAAAACAGAACGAAACACTGCCCAGTCCTTCAGTTTGAGAAACGCTAAGTGTGTTCTTCCCATTTGGTTTTCTAACTCCAGGTCTTGGCACATTTCATTATAATATTTGAGTTTGTCTTCTTGAGCTGCCCTTTGAAATGTTCTGTTCTGCTCTTTTACCTCCACATTTCTTCTATTTGCTTTAGCATCTGTACACTAGAGAGCAAGTTTCTAACATCCATTTTGGTCTTTTCTTTCTTTTTTTTTCTTGTCTTCTTAATGACCGTTTACTTTCTTTCTGTATGATGTTCTTGATGCCATTCCACAACTCTTCTGTTCTCTAGTCATTTGTGTCTAATTCATCAAATCTGCTCTTGAGATGATCTCTAAATTCAGTAGGGATATGTCTGAGGCCATAATTTGACTCTCTTGGACTTGTTTAAATTTTCTTCAGTTTCAGCCTAAACTTGTACATGAGCAATTGATGGTCTGCTCCACAGTCTGCCACTGACCTTGTTTTGGCTGATGATATGAAGCTTTTCCACCTTCTCTTTCTACAGATGTTCGCAATTTGATTTCTGTGTATTGCATCTGGTGAAGTCCATGTGTATAATCATCTTTTATGTAGTTTCAAAAAGATATTTTCAATGAACAAGTCATTGGCAGTGCAAAACTATATGATGTCATTTCCAGCATTATTTCTACTACCATTGCTATATTTTCCAATGAGTGATTTTTCCTCATTGTTTTCCTGACCTTCATTTATCAGTAGTTATCAATACATCTTGATTACATTTGATCAATTTCAGACTGAAGAAGTTGGTTGTTGTTGTTAAGTACTGTCAAGTCAGTTCTGACCCATAGTGACCTTGTGTAGGGTTTCCAAGGAGCGGCTGTTGGGTTTGAACTGCTGACCTTGTGGTTCAAACTGACTTTGCAGTCCAGCGCATAATCCTGCAGTGCCACACCAGGACTCTACCAACAGAAAGAAGTTGGTAGAATCCTTCCATTTCATCATCACTGACTTTAGTGGTTGGTGCACAAGTTTGAATAATAGTGGTATTAACTGATCTTCCTTCTAGGCGTATCAGATAATATCAGATACTGGCTGATCACAGACAGCATTACAATTCAAAATAGATCTTGAAATGTTCTTTTTGATGTTGAGTGTGATACCATTCTTTGTCATTCCCAGCATAGTAAACCATGTGATTGTTATATTCAAAATGGCCAATACCAGTCCATTTCAGCTCACTAATGCCTAGGATACTGGTGTTTATTCATTCCATTTCATTTTTGACAACTTCCAATTTTCCTAGATTCATATTGTTGCTGTTAGGTGCCATTGAGTCAGTACTGATTCATATCAACCTTACACACAACAGAACGAAACATTGCCCAGTCTTGTGCCAACCTCACAATCGTTGCTATGCTTGAGCCCATGGCGGCTGCCACTGTGCCAATCTATCTTGTTGGTGATCTTCATTATTCACTGACCCTCCACTTTACCAAACATGATGTCCTTCAGCAGGGACTAGTCCCTCCTGATAATATGTCTGAAGTATGAGAGATGAAGTCTGACAATCCTGGCTTCTAAGGAGCATTCTCCACCACTCATCTGTCAGTTTGTTGTACTGTGGTGGCTTTTGAGTTGCTGTGATTCTGGAAGCTATGCCACCGGTATTTTAAATACCAGCAGGGTCACCCATGGTGGACAGGTTTCAGATGAACTTCCAGACAAAGACAGACTAGGAAGAAGGAGTGACGAACTACTTCCGACTATTTAGTCACCGAAAACCTTGCGAATAGCAGAGAAACACTGCTGGAAAATGAGCCTCTCAAGTTGGAAGGCACTCAAAATGCGACTGGGGAAGAGCTGCCTCCTCAAAGTAGAGTTGACTGTGATAAGGCAAATGGAGTAAAGCCTGTGGGAGTAAAGCCCACGGGACCTTCATTTGCTGATGGGGCACAACTCAAAATGAAGAGAAACAGTTGTAAACATCCATTAATAATCAGAATTATGAAGGGAATGCATGAAGTATGAATCCAGGAAAATTGGAAGTTGTCAAAAATGAAATGGAATGCATAAACATTGATATCTTAGGCATTAGTGAGCTGAAATGAAACCACATGGTTTACTATGCTGGGAATGACAAATTGAAGAGGAACGGTGTTGCATTCATCGTCAAAAAGAACATATCCAGATCAGTCATGAGGTACAACACTGT
>NW_006408538.1:25546763-25631079 GCF_000296735.1 Chrysochloris asiatica | reverse complement strand
CCAGACTGCAAAGCTGTTTGAACTGCAAGGTTGGTAGTTCAAGCTCACCAGCTGCTCCTTGGAAACCCTATACAGGGTTGCTATGGGTCAGAATCGACTTGACGGCACTGAACAACAACAACAATGGCTAATGATTGTGAATATTTTTTCATATGTTTGTTGGCTGTCCGAACCTCTTCCTTGGTGAAGTGTCTGTTCATGTCCTGTGCCCATTTTAAAATTGGGTTATTTGTCTTTTTCTTGTAGAGGTGTTGTAGTTTCCTATAGATTTTAGAAATTAGTCCCTTGTCTGGTATGTCGTTGCAAAAGATTGTTTTTCCCATTCTGTGGGTTACCTTTTTACTCTTTTGGTGAAATCTTTTGATGTACATAAGTTTCGAATTTTTAGAGTGTTCCAATCATCTATTTTGTCTTCTTTTGTTTATGTAATTTTCACAATGTTTGGTATTCTATGTGTGCCCTGTATTAGAGCCCTTAAATTTGTCCCTATTTTTTCATTGATGACTTTTATAATTCTAGGATTCACATTTAGGTTTTTAATCCATGCGAAGCTGGTTTTTGTATATGGCGTGAGGTAAAGGTCTTGTTTCAATCTTTTGCATATTGATTTCCGGTTCTGAAAGCATCATCTGTTGAAGAGACTATCTCCTCCCCATTCAACGTACTTAGGCCCTTTGTCAAAGATCAGTTGGCTGTATGTGGATGGGTTAATTTCTGGGTTCTCAATTCTGTTCCATTGATCTACATTAGTAACTATTTTAAGTTCTGTTCGCTTTCAGCAAGGTTGTATCATCTGCATATTGTAGGTTGCTAATGAGTCTTCCCCTAACTCTGATGCCTCTTCATATAATCCATTCCTCTTCATATACTCCAGCTTCTTGAATTATTTCCTCAGCATGCAGATTGAATAATTATGGTGAAAAACTTGTCCTAATTTTAAACCATTCCATGTGTTTCCTTGTTCTGTTTGAACAGCTATCTCTTGGTCTATGATATACGTTCCTCATGAGTCCAATAAGTGTTCCAGAATACTTAGAGCTTGTCATGATCTACACAGTTGAAATCCTTTGCATAGTCAATAAAGTACAGGTAAACATCTTTCTGGCTTTCTCTGATTTCAGCCCAGATTAATCTGACGTCAGCAATGATAATCCTTGTTCTACATCCTCGTCTGAATCCGGTTTGAACTTCAGGCAGTTCCCTGTCAATGTACTGCTGTAGCCATTTTTGAACTGCCTTAAGCAAAATTTTACTTGCAGTTGTGATATTAATAATATTGTTTGATGATTTCCACATTCTGTTGGGTCACCTTTCTGTGGAATGGGCACAAATATGGATCTCTTCCAATCAGTTGGCCAGGTATTTGTCTTCCAAATTTCCTGGCATAGATGAGTGCTTCCAGTGCTGTATCAATTTGTGGAACGATTTCAATTTGTGTTCTATCATTTCCTTGTGCTTTGTTCTGTGCCAATGCCTTCAGTGCACCTTGGACTTCTTCTTTCAGTGTCTCTGGCTCTTGATCATACGCTACCTCTTAAAATGGTTGCATTGACCATTTCTTTTTGGTACAGTTTCCATCATCTTTTGATGCTTTCTGCCTCACTCAATATTTTGCCCATATAATCCTTCAATATTTTGCCCATAGAATCCTTCAATATTTTGCCCATAGAATCCTTTAATATTGCAAGTTGAGGTCTGAATTTTTTCTTCAGTTCGTTCAGCTTGAGAAGTACTGAGCTTGTTTTTTTCCCTTTTGGTTTTATAACTTTGCACATTTGTCTTCTCAAGCTGACCTTTGAAATTTTCTGTTCACCTGTTTTATCTCCTCATTTCTTCCATTTGCCTTATCATCTTTACACTGGAGAGCAAATTTCAGAGTCTCTTCTGACATCTATTTTGGTCGTTTTCTTCTTTCTTGTCTTCTTTATGACCTTTCACTTTCTTCTTGTATGATGGTCTTGATGTCATCCCACAACTCTTCTGGTCTTTGGTCATTAGTGTCTAATGCATCACATCTTGAGATGATCTCTAAATTCAGGTGGGATATGGTTAAGGGTCCTTGTGTGGCACTGTGGGTTAATGTGCCAGAGTGCTAAAGCCGTTTGAGCTGCAAGATTGGCAGTTCAGCTCACCAGCTGCTCCTCGGAAACCCTATACAGGGTTGCTATGGGTTGGAACCGACTCGACAACACTTCACAACAGCAACAATGGTTAAAGTCATCTTTTGGCTCTCATGTACTTGGTTTAATTTTTTAGCTGCAGCCTGAACTTGCATATATGCAATTGATGGTCTGTTTCATAGTCTGCCCCTGGCTTTGACCGTCTCTTTCCATAGATGTAGTCAGTTTGATTTCTGTGTATTCCATCTGGTGAGATCCATGTGTATAGTCATCTCTTATATTGTTTTAAAAAGGTATTTTCAATGAACCGGTCATTGGTCTTACACAATTCTGTCCTAGATTAATACTTTTTACATTCTGTGTTCTAATTCTGAATTGATTTTTGCAGCGGTTTCTCATTATTTTAAGTTGTGCCTCGACAGCAAATGTAGTTCCTGAAAGCTTTACTCCATTTGTGTTATCATGGTCAACTCTATACTTTGGGGAGGTAGCTCCTTCAACACAATGGCAGTTAACAACCACAATTGTCACAGCACACACCCCACCTCAGGAGTGAAGGGCGAAGAGACTGGAGGGTTTGGGGAGGGGGCTGAGCTAGCGCTGCTTGGCCACCCAAGCAGTTTGATTTAACCTTACAGGTCTTTTAATATGGGGGGTGGCTGGTTTGGACGTGAGTTGTAAACCATGGCCTTATCCACAGGGTGGCGGTGACTCAGGGTTAGCAATGGCCAGAGTCAGGGGAGAGTAACCCAGACGGGCAATGAGAGAACTTGACCTTGGGCTGTGTGGGTGGGGATGAAGGGAGAAGATGAAACTGGACCATCTTTTAGAAGTAAAGTTGCCAGGAAACAGTGGCTGACTGGATTGCAGGATTAGAGAAAGGAAGGAGTCAAGGAAGGCATGGTTTTGTCAGCTGGGCAGATTGAGGTCCAACCTTGACCCTAGGACCTAAGGGTTGGAGCAGGTTTGCAGATTCCATGCTGACTTCAGGTTGGTACAGGGTGATCCGTAGGTGTCCATGAGATGCTAAGATGGTGGCAGGTCCCATGAAGAAGCTGGACACCCAGGGTCTGGAGGTAGAAGATAGAGTTATTTTCTGCCTGAGATAGAAATGTAGTTTTGGGAATGCTGAGCACGAGGCTGTGGTCTAAGTGACATGGTTGATGAGACCGTGAAGGAAGGTGGAGAAGAGGGAGGTGAGGAGCCATTCCCACACATTCCAACCTTTAGGAGGTGGGTGAGAGAAAAGAGGGCCCCACAGAAGACGATGGAGTGGTCAGAGAGATAGGAGGTGAAAGGAAATAGGACGCTGTACAAGTCCAGTGGAGCTATAATTAGCTCAGTGAGAAAATGACTGGACAATGTCCACCAGATATGCTGAGAAGGAAGGGGAATGAGGCCAAGAGGAGGCTTTCTTAGGGTGGCAGACATGTGGGCATATTGGAGGTTTTGTCAACCCTGGAGAGATGGGTAATTGATAGAGGTTCTGAAGGGGATGGCTCAGCACAGATGTGGAGGATTGCCCACCAAGTGGAAGAAAGCCATTCCCTCCTGTCTGAGTCTAGATCATGAAGCATCAGGATAGGTGGGGGCCAGTGTGTTTGGAGGTGGAGCACCTGAATGGGTGACACATTTAACAGGGGTCAACAAAGCAAAGGATCAATGAGGGGCTGGTCAAGGCAGGGCTGTGGACTTTGAGGTTAGGTCAAGGGTCCCAATTTTTATATCTTGGGTTCTGGCTAGCCTGAGCTGACAGTGTTTAAAAAGCATTTAGGTAGGGTTCAGGAGAAGTTTGGGCTGGATGGATGAATTGAAGGGTGGTGAACAGAGAAATCAGGCATGCTGAAGGGAAGAGTCATTCAGAAAACTGAATTGCTGGGCAGCAGCAGAGCGGCCAGAAGGCATGAGGGGCTGGAGTTCATGTGGAAGAAGAGAGTGGATTAGAGTGGGGCATGGCCCAGAAGGGGTCTGCAAGATTGGGGGCCAGATTTGAGTAGGGGAGGCGGTCCTGGAGAGGAGGAGTTGATGGTTTGGAGAGCTCCGGGTGTTGGAGGGATCACCCACAGAAATGCTGAAGGTGATGGCAGTTCTGGGAGACAGAAGGAAAGGAGAACTGAAGAGGGGCTCTACTGAGCAGGTCAGGAAGAGGGTCAGATGGCATGAACCCCAAAAGAGAGTGTTGATGAGGGGGTCGATGGACTCATGGTCTGCAAACCACATCACGGAGGGAGGGGTGGAGGCCTTGGGGAGCAGTCATGAAGAGTGGGCCATTGGGCAGAAACAGACTCCTCTGAGGGACCTGAGAGAGAGGGGTTACTAAGGGCAAACTTTCCATCATGGAGGGAGTGTTCTTAAAGGAACGGAAGGATCCAGAAGGGTCCATGGGAAGGTTTGGGAGAGAAAGTGGGTGGGGGCCCTGGAGGAGGCACAGAGCACCAAAGCAGGGAGGACAGAGAGCCGTTATCCAGGGCTTTGGTGGCTTAAGCAGGGCTGCTGCGAGGTGTCTCCGAGGTAGGATGAATAGGAGTTTCCCTGGTGAATGAAGGAGTAGGAAAGGGGTGGAAGGGGAGTGTCCAACTGCCCAGCTATTCATTCATTCCACACCAATTCCTGAAGATTCTATGAGACAGAAGCTTTGATTAATACTCAGCCTCATCAATGAACCGATGGAGATCCCTGCTCTCCTGAAGCTTGTATTCCAGCTAAGAGAGAAGAAACGACCAATGGGGTAAAGAGCTACAATTTAGAGTATGTTAGGGGTTGCTGGGAATCTCTAGGTGGTGCAAACAGTTCAGATGCCAAGAGCTGCTAGTCAAGAAGTTGCAGGTTTCTCTACCTAGAGGTACGTCAGAAGGAAGGCTTGGCGATCTACTGAAAAATCAGCCAGTCCTACTCTGACACTTGTGGGGTCGCTGTGAGTCAGAGTAAACTCTCTGGCACCTGGATTTTGGACGGTGATGAGACTGTGGAAAAAGCAGAGCAGTGTAAGATGGATGAAGGGTTCTGCAAAAGGAGTAGACAGGGTGAAAATGTTGGTCAGGGTGGGCCTGCGGAGAGGCCAGTGCCATGTGACTGTGTGGAGCGTTCCACAGGGCTAGACAGGCATGGAGGAGATGGGGCTTATGGGCCACCCAGATGCATGATGGTATGCGGAGGGTTTTGAGACAAGAGTCTTCTAGGTTGGGTGAGAAGTGATGGGGGAAAGAGGGATAGGAAAGGGAGGATAAGCATGGGTACCCAGTACGTGGAAGGCACTGCACTAGGGACTGCCTTCTTCACTGGTCTCCATTAGCCCGTGGCAGCCCTGCAATAGGAAGGGTTAGCCCTCAGTGAGGCTGGGGACATGTACTTTACCTGGGTCTGACGAATGCATCTTTCTAACAGAGGTCAGAGAGGTTAGCACAGGGGTCAAGAGTGTGGACTCTGGTTCCCCCACTTACTGACTGTGTGACCTTGGGCATTTCCCTAACCTTTCTGGGCTCTGAGATTGCGGATAATAACAGTACCTACTTTATAGGATTGTAGTGAGGACTTCGTGAAACAATAAAGTACAGAAGGCTCAGAGAACAGGCCCTAAGAGCTATTCCAGTGTTCACTGCTATTGGTTAGGTTCAGTGTCAGTCATTCAGGAAGGAGGGGGCGGAGCAGGGTTTAGGATCCAGGTCTTTCTGACTTCCAGCGTGCTGTGCTGCCCCATGGGAGTCGTGGTGAGCCGTCCCCGGCCTCCTTCTGCCTGTGTGGGCCACGCTGACCTGAGCCGAAGCGGAAGGAGCCTGCATTCCCCACCAGCCTGTCCCTTTGCGGCAGGCATGTGACATATTGTGGCGTGATGTGTTTTTCTCTCATGGTGCAAGACGTGACTCACAGGGGCATGCTGGGGAAATGAGTTTCTTGAATTTGCCCATCTCATCGCCCTTGCGTACTTTTGAGTTTCTCTGAATCAGACTTGATATTTGGCTCTGCCATTCACCAGTTTTATTTACACAGAAAACGGCCCCACATTTTCAGCTTGATCAACAGACTTACAGAGTCATCTTTGGCTGAGAGAGGGTGGCAAATAAAGGGAGAGAATGGGTGGGGGGGGGGGAGAAGAAGAAGGGAAAGAGAAAAAGAAGGAAACCCAGGTACAATCATAGCAACCTTCTCCTCCTTCTGTAATCTGGGCAGCTTCCAGGAGGAGAATGTCTTTCCATCGTGGATCTTCCCTTCTCTCCCAGGCTGTTTGCACAGGAAGCAAATCCTGGAGCATTTTCAACGTGCCCCTCAAGGCAGAACAATGAGGCCCTTGATGCCTCGGAACCCGCGCTTCCTCCAGTTATCCGGAGCGCGCGCCCCAGCCCTTTCTGGAGCCGGCTTGGGGCGGTTGCAGGCGTGGCGGGGAACCGGGCCATCTCTGGGAAAATGGGGGGAGGGGGCAGAGAGTCTGCAAGGTGTTCCCGAGCCACGCGAGGGAAGCCCATTAGTCAAATAATAGGTTTCGATCCGACTGTTTTGCCAAGATACCCGGCATTTATCTGGCTCCCCGATTGGGGGCGGGGAGCAGAGAGGGAGGAGGAGCGGATCCAATTACCGCTGCTCTGTCCTCGGCGCGAGGATGTGGCAACGGCGAGCGGGGCGGGAGTGCGGGGATTATGTGCTCCGAGTGCCTCGGACGGCCGGGAGGCGCCTCGCGCCCGGGCCGGCACCGCAGCGGGTCGGCCGCGCTCTGCGCCCGCGCAGCTTCTCCAGCCTGGGCGCCCGGACTCAGCTGCCGCATTGTTTATTGTGGAGTCTGGCACTCGCCGTCCGCTGGTCCCTCCCTCCCTCCTTACCTCCCTCGCTCCTTCTCCGCCCTCCCTCTTTCCCTCCTGCTCACTGCTTTCTTCCCTCCTCCCCCGAGAAAGAGGAGCTGGTCGGTGGAGACGAATGAGTCATGAATAAACAAACAGCGTGGGGGGAGCTGTCACTCGGCACTGACTTCCTGGCCTCGCAGTGCTCCGCGCCCTCCTGGAGAGACGCAGAAGCCTGGCGGGCTGGGGCTGGGACTGCTCTTGATGGGGTGGGCAGGACCCTGTTTCCCAGGCCTGTCCTTGACCACAGCTTTCACCAGAGTCCTGGCTGGAGTGTGTCATGATCTTCCCAAACCTCGGTGTACTTGTGACTGATTCTGATTTCCCTAGGTTTGACAAAAGCCATACAGGATAGATAGGCAGTGTGTGTGATAGTGCTGTGTGTGGTCCACCCTCTGCCCGGAATGCATGTGTGTGTCTGCTGAGGGCTGAAGGCGTGGCTTCTCCCGCATATATGTGTCTGGTATGTGTTGAGACACAGGGACATGGCAAGGACATGGTTTATGTCTCGGCTGGTGGCCTGTGTGTGTGCGCTGCGTGACTATTTTCCTGGCTTTGAATTTGCTTCTACCACTTTAAAGCTCCAAACTAGTTCTGTGCCTAGTCCCTCTCTAGTTGATCCTTTTCCTTTTCTATAGTGTGATCCTGTGGGTCATTTGGGGCCATCTCTCCCCATTAGTGAGGCCCCAGGGCAGCGGCTGGCCTCCTAGTCCAGCCAGCTGTGGCCACACACAGGCTGACAGCTGACTCATGCCTAAGGAGCTCTGAGAGAGTGTGACCAGAGCCCAGGGAGGGCACGGTTTTCTGGCCTGGAGAGCCCTTGGTTGTTCCAGAGCTTGGGGAGAGGACCTGGGCCAGTCCTGATGGTGTCTGGATTCTCCTGGCAGGGAGAGGGGACTGCCCCACAGGGTCAGAGGCATACATTTCGGCCCACTTCCCTGGTAACCAGTCACACACTGTCATCTGGGTCTATCCCAGGACAGGGCTTCAGAAAGGAAGGTGAGGCCCCAGACAAGGCTGTGACTGGTTCTGGTCTCTGATGGCAGCCCCTCCCTCTGTGAAGGACTTCCTGTGCTCCTGCCTTGCAAATCCACCACTTGGCCCTGAGAGGTTGCCTTACACACTCCTGCTCCTGGCAGGTCCTGAACACTGCTTTCTCCTTGGAGGTTGGCCTCAGCTCCTAAAGTTCCCCATGGGCTTTGCATGCAGGGACAGGTCTCCCTGAAACAAGGCTCCCCCCCCCCCCCCCCCCACCCCCCATTATTATCTGCTCCTGTAGCCCACTGCCAGTGCCTACTCGCTGGGTTGGACGCCTGGCACTGGAATCATGGGATTGGATGCAGACCCGACAGGAAGTCAGGCTCCAGGAGTGGCAGGTCAGCCTTGGGCCAATTTCCCAATCTCCTTCTATGCTTCAGCTGGCAGGCAGTTAGAAAGAAGACTGGCATGAGTGTAGGTTGGAAGGCAAATGTGGGTTCAAACCTGGCTCTACCACATTCTAGTGTATGACCTAGGGTAAGTCTCTCTGATCTTCTCTTTGCTCTTCTTTAAATAGGCAGACTGACCCCTACCTCATGGGCTGTTTGTGAATTTTGAAGTTAAAGGGAATGTCTAAGTATCTTGACCCAGCTCCGATAGGGCAAATTCACTCACAGCCTACTTCCCCTTAGTCCTGTCAGGGACCTTGTGCTTCAGGACCCAGGATTTTGCCTTCCTAACCTGCTAGGAGTGATGGGTACCAGGACTGTATCAAGAATATGGGACTATGGAGTCATCACAGTATTGGAGTCTCTGAATCCCAAGGCAGTGTGGGAGCTGGACCCAATCTTAAGAGACAAATGGGGCCCATAGCCAGGGTTTTTCCTGTGCAGAGAAATTTCTACCCCTCGGGTCACACCTGGGCTGAATTTGGGCTTGCCTTGACTTGGTGATAAGTTTTGTTTGGCCTTTATGGGATAAAAAACAAACCAATACACCAGAATGAAGACATTCCAGGTGGAAATGTAGGTTTTCAATCTCCCTTGACTAGTCAAGGGATTTGGCCAGAGCTGAGCAACACCAGCCCTGCTGGGTAGGACGTCTGCTCTACAGCTCTCCACCACCTCCACCACTCCCCACTTGCCCTGGCTATCCATCTTCAGTGGGAGCCCTGGTGACATAGTGGCTGCTAACAGAAAGGTCAGCAGTTTGAACCCACTAGCTGCTCCTCGAGAGAAAGATGTCGGCCAATGTCACCTCTTCCAGGAGACCTTCAAAGGATCACTGATTCAGGTCAGGTTCCCTATTCTGGTCTATTCTTCAGTGGCAGTGGGTGATTCTCTGTAGAGTCTGCCTCCCTCTGCTAAGCGGTGAGTTCCATGAGGGCAGGGGTCATGTCGGCTTGAATCCTGCCGCTGTGTTCCAGCTCAGGGCCTGGAGCCTCAAAAGCACTTGGTAAATATTTGCCAAGTAAATGATACTTTTAAAGTGTCTGGTATACAGGAGGGATCCAATAAATTGTAGCTTTTTTTTTTTTTTTTGTCAAATGTGACCTTCTAGAAGCCATGAAAACTGCTCCTTACTTCAGGTGGTTAAGGGCAGTTGCTGGAAAGTTCTGTACTGATTTGCACACTCTGGGCAAGTGCACTTAGGCTCTGACCCAGGGAGGTAGCAGGACCATGTGAGGTACACATGAGTTTCTGATGCTGGTCACCGCCTCAAATAGAATCCCATAAGCCAGGGCCTCCCAGGATTCATACTGGGCACACAGGGGCTGTGTACCCAAGCTGGTTGGTGATCTTGGTTTGAAAACGGGGCCTTCACTGTGCCCATGCACACAGCTAAGAAGGTGGGTGTATACACAGCTGTTGTCAACGTACTGAGCCCAGTTTCGGGGCTGACTGTCCACATCCTCCCAGATCATGCCTGGCTCTTGAATCTACTTATGACACCCAGAGCCTGGATCTTCAATTTCACTCCTCTGGGCCTCAATTTCTCCATCTGTCAAATGGGAAGAAAACTCCTGTGAGCGGGTTGGTTTATCAGGCCTCCGGCATGGTAATCGATATTCTGGTGCTCTGCAGTCTGTTACAAGCCTTTATATATGTCTCCTGGGCAGAATGCAGAGTGTTTACTGGACATGAATGGGGGCTGGGAGATGAGATGCCCACATGTGAAAGTTCAGGGTATCAGGGTGTTCATGGTCTGGGTACAGCTTCATGGGAGCCTTAATGTGAAGACAATGTGTCCTGGGGCAGAAAGGCATCTTACAGCGAGGTCTGCGGAGAGCTTGGAATCAGCCTGCTTGTGGCTCAGCTGAGCCTTCAAATCAGTCACTTTGTCCTCCAGCATGTCCCTGAGCCTGGGTGTTAACAGCTTCAGAATCCCTTGGCTCTGAGTGCTGCTCTGCCCGAGCCATGCCTGGGTGGCCGAGGGATGGACACACACTTGTGGTGGGACACACAGAAACATGCAGAGTGCTCTAAGGTTGATCCCTCACTTGCATGGACCTGAATGTCTCATGCCTCTATAATTATGTAAGACACTTGAAGAAGCGATTAGCAAGCAACTTCCAGGAAGAATATTCCTTGTAGTTCCCTCCTGCCTCCCACCACTTACTACCATTTTACAAACTGAGAAGCTGAGGCCAGAGAGAGCAAACGGTCTGCGTAGGGCTCTGTAGTAGGAAAGTGGCAATGCTGTAGCGACATCGAGTTTGGGCACCCAACTGCTTGTCAGGGAACTTGCCTTGGTCCGGCATCCCCATTTTACAGATAAAGAAAACTGACTTGGCCATAATCTTGTTCAAAGGGCTGGAACCTGAACTGCAGACTTTGTTTCACTCTGTTGGATTCCAGGCCTAACAAGAGCAGAATCCAATTGAGAGATGATAAAGGAAACTTGAAAAGCAGGGTTTCATGCAGAGGCCCAGGGGACAGTCTCTCCCATTGGCCACCTTGAGAGCCTGCTCACTATGGCAGCCTGGTCGGGGACCCTGGCTGGGCACCCCTCTTCCACCCTCCCCGAGTCCTGTGGACACAGGCTTCCTCCTGGTTCTCACCTCAGGCCCTCTCTGCCCTCTGGCTGACAGGCTTTGGTAACAAGATGCCCTTTGTGCATGATGGGCGGGGTGGAGTCATAGCTCCAGGGATAGAGAGCTGCAGGTGACCGCACTGGGCCCAAGACCTTGGAGGTGACCTCAGGCAACCCTTTCCTTCCCCATGGGAAAGCTGAGGCTCAGCGTGGGGAAGGTCCTGCTTCGTGCTTTTTTGCAAACAAACACCAAGACTAGGCAGTTCGCCCTGCCCGAGTCTTATCATGTGACCCTAATAATGTCCTCCTTCTGCCCAAAATGGGTGGTATTTCTGGGTGTCCACATGTATGCGTGTGCACACATGCTCACACGAGTGTCTGTATCGACATGCCCCTGTGCATTCCAGGTTTGTGAGTGTGTGTTTGTGTGAGTCAATGTATACGTGTGTTGGCTTTTCTAGGGCTCCTCTGCCCTGCTGTGCCTTCTTCTGGAAGCATCCAGAGACCTAGCTTCAACTCTGTCGCTCCTTCCAGCTACCTCTAAGGTCTGGCCAGGACTGGGGAGAACCTTAAGTAGGGTGTTTTCTGCCCCCTGCAGAAACTCTGGGATGCTTGAGAACATGCGCTCTGGAGCCAGGCTGCGGAGGTTGGAGGTTGAAGCCTGGCTTTCCATTCCCTAGTTGTATGACTTAGGAAAATTACTATTCTCTGAGTCTCTGTTTACTCACCTTTAATAATAATAGAGCTGGTATGGGGATTAGGTAAGTTTGTACACATACAGCTTTTAGAATCATTTGTCCTTAAGAAATACTTGCTATTATTATCATTATTATAATAATTATTGTTCTTTTTGGTGTGGTGCTGTAGGATAAGCACTGGACTGCTAATTGAAAGGTCAGTGGTTCAAACTCATCAGTTTGAAAACTTGGAAACCCTATACAGGGCACTATGAGTTGACTTCATGACACTTAACAACAACAACTTGACCCCAAGAGCATCAGATGGAGACACAGAAACCAGAAGGTGACTGAAGCCAGGGCCACAGTTACTTGGGTCATTAGGGCATGCTCCCTAGAAGACTTGCCCATTTGGGCTGCATGCCCCTGGTGGTGCCACCTTGAACAATAGTACCCAGCCCAGGTCTCTGTACCACCTCTTCAGCCAATGAGCTTTTAGCAGGCCTGGGAGGCTGAGCAGGGCGGGCCTTGTGGCTGCAGCCAGTGCTCCTCCCTCTCTGACTGCCTCCAAAGCTTCCTGTTGCTGCTGCTCTAAGCCCCACCTAGTGCGAGGAGCACCATCTGGGCCCAAGGGCTCGGGGAGGAAGCCCGCCGACCATCTGTCTGCCTGGCAGTGGCTGCTTCCACGTCTGCAGGAGCTGGGATTGTAGAAAGGCTGAGGAAGGAGGCTTCCTCCATGATGGGTTCTCTGGCCCGGGCAGCTCCTCAGGCCCTGAGCGACCATGGGAGGCTGGTCTCCAAAGTCATGTGGACCTCAGTTTCCTGATCTCCCACCTACAACATGGGCCTGGGGGGCCGAAGACATGGGCTCTTGTACCGGTATGGGGAAGTTGCTGCCCCTCTCAGTCTCAGGCTTTCCAGGTGTGCAGCTGGACCCTCCATCCAGTTAATGCTGCCTCTAGGTGTTGGTCTGGTAAATGCTGGGGACTAGGGAGGGTTTTTTAACTCTGATCTTTTCTCCTCTGATTTCGGTGGCTGACTCCCTGGCCAACTCTGGAATTACACAAAGGCCAAAATGACCAAGTGAAGGTCACGTTAGAGCTGTTGATGGTTCCACTGCCCCCCGTGGCTTCTTGCTTGTGGATGACCCAGGTGACAAACCCTGAGACACCTTCTCTCCATAGTTGGAGGTTGACTGGGATGGAGGAGGTGGTTTTGCACTCATTCATCTACATATTCATCTGTCATCCATCCATCCATCCATCCATCCATCCATCCATCCATCCATCCATCCATCCACGGCTTCCTGAGCACCACGTCACACCAACACCATCAAATCTAGGGCTGGAGGACCTAGCTAGGAACTCAACCCAGGTCAGGGAGCCAGGAAAAGCTTCTGGGAGGATACGATGAGCAAGCTGAGAGCTGAAGGAAGACTTGGCATGATCAAGGGGTGAGTTGTTGAAGAAGTAGACTCTGGGCAATCACAGTTCCGTTGCTTGTTTCATGCCTCTAATGTGCCAGATTCTGGGCTGAGAGCGTCCTATGCAGTCCCTTAGTTTATCCTCTGAGCAGGCCAAAGGGCTGGCCACTGTGACTGATCCCTATTTTGCAGATGAAGAAACTCAAGTGCTGACGGTTAAATAACTCATTTGAAATGAGTTGAGGGAAGGGACTCTAATACAGACATTAGGTCTCGTGAGCCTTCCCTTTTCTCTGTGACCGCACATGGCCTTTGCTTGGCCAGCAGCACTCAGGAATGAATCCTGTTCTCAGGAGGTGCTGGGACATGGGGAGAGAGGGTTAAAGGACAAGTGCCAGCTCACTAACTAGTCAACAAGAACCCCAGACCCCTCCCCTGTATCCTCAAAGGGATCATGGACTTACTGCTTCCCTGTCTCAATCAGCATCACAATGAAACCAGCTGTAGCTTGACCCAAAGGAGGTCTGGACTCCATTCACACCTGGCTTCCATTAGCTCTAGTCTTCACCAGCCATGTGGTCTACTCTGGAAGATACCGCACCTCTTAGAGCCTCAGCCATCTGTGAGGTGGGGACCTTAACCACTGTCTCTGCAGGGTTTCCATGAGGACCAAGTGATGTGAGCAAGATGTGACTAGACCCTGGTGCCCTGCTAACGCTGGTGATCCCTTGCCCTCCCTCTGACAGGTTCTGGGAATTCCTTAGGGGCTGGTGGAGAAATGCAAGGAGCAAGCTGAGGGCTGCATGAAGGGGTATACCGTAGCCACATCCTGCTCCTGATTGCTCAGAGATGCTTATTGAAGGGGCTTTCCTGCCCTGGACTCCCCAGGCTGCAAGCTGCCCCATCACAGGCCCAGATGGTCCACTGGAAAAAAAATGTGGTCTGGGCTGACTGATTTCTGCTTCCGATGTGGGGGGATCAACCCAGCTCACTCGGCAGGGCAGCACAGAACCTGAATCGAAACCCAGATCTGTTAGGCTCCTATAGTACACTAATGGAGTCTAAGCAATTTGGAGGGAGGGGCCCTGCCCTCTCTGACCTACGTGATCTGGAGAAAGTTACTAACTGAGCCACTGAGTGCCTTAGTTTGATCATCCATAAAATGGGAATGCAGTGGCAATGAAACATTTATACAGAGTCCTTGGTGTGATGCCCAGTGTTAAATGAAAGACTGCAGGCTCAAGTTCACTCAAAGACACCTTGGAAGAAAGGCTTGGTGATTTACTTCTGGAAAATCAGACATCGAAAACCCCATGGGATACAGTTCTCCTCTGGAATCTGCTCAGTGAGAAGTGGTGTTGTACATTACAGCAGTTAACACAGTGCCTGGCAACAATACAGGCAGAATAAACGAGAGCTGTTAGTATCTTTCAGTCATGCTCTTCTAATCCAATCAAAGTGCTCAGGATAGATCAGTCAATCTTTTTTCTGCTACTTTCCACAGAAAATTAGTTGACAAAAATGCCCTTAAGACTTATAGAAGTTGAGGTTTTTCCTCCTCTTCCTTTTCTATGTTCTTCTTTCCTTGTTTAGTCTTTAACCATCTCTGGGTCTAATGGATGAAGGAGCCAAAGAGTGTAGTTGCCAAGGGGACTGAGAGCTGCTTCTAATAAAACCTGAGTGAACAGTTGACCTTCTGAGGCAGTGGACTCTCCATCACTGGGGGTATGCAAGCAGGCTGGAACGTTACCTGGTGGGGGTCTCTTAGGTGATAGGAGCATGTGTTGAGTGCTTCTTACTTCTAGGTTGTTGTTGTTAAGTGCCATCGAGTCGGGTCCGACCCATAGCGACCCTGTACAGGGTTCCCAAGGGTGTAAATCTTTACGGGGTAGAAAGCCTCATCTTTCTCCCGTGGAGCGACTGGTAGTTTCGAACCGCTGACCTTAAGGTTCACAGCCCGATTCGTAACCACTACGCTACCAGAGCTAGGTATTGCACTGAAAATGCTGTTTCTTCCTCATTTAATCCTCATCGTCGTCTTATGAGATGCTGCTGTTGTTGTTAAGCACCGTCAAATCAGTTCCGACTCATAGCGACCCTATATAGAATCTCTGCGGAGCAGCTGGTGGGTTTGAACTGCTGACCAGTACGTTATCCAGTAGCACCACACCAGGACTCCTTGTATGAGACAGGTAGTTTTTATCCCCATTTAGTGGGTGAATAAAGCGATGGAACTTTCATATGGTCCCCTGTGAAGAAGTGGCAAAGCTAGGAGTTACTACATTCACCATGAGCTGTGGACCCTCTGGGCTGAGGTTGAGGGTTGGGGTGATATCCTGAGCCATGAGGATACCACCGTCTCTACTGAATGAGACAGGTGATGGTGGAGCTGCTGGTGATGCCATTTTCTTCACCTGGCCAGCCAGGGTCAGTGTGATTCCGCGTCTAGGACCTAGGAGAACATAGGGTGGAGCTAGGCAGGTCTTTGCATTGCTGTCTGTGATGGGGTTGGGCTAGTGCTTGGCGGCCACTTGGGAAGAGGGAGCTGGGAGTGTTAGTGCCGATTTACTATGGATGTGCATACCACCAGGCTTAGTCATTGGGCACTGTTGGTGTAGCTTTTCAATTTCTTTCTCTGGATAAATTCACTGGAAGGGGTTACAAAATTCTCTCTAGAGTGGCTCAGACCTGGGGGTATTCAAGAAGCTACTCCCTTCTTCCCCTAGCATTCTCCTATGGGGAGCTGACGTTAGGTTCCTCACCTCCAGAAACCAGCGAGGCATTTATCAATCCTAGAGGGCTAGGCAGACCCCCTCATGGGCATTTCATTCACATGAACATGGCTTAGACCGGAACATGAGTTTTCCTCCATGCCAGTCTCTGTGGTGTCTCCATTCCAGACCCATGCTTTTCTGTCACCTGCTACAACCAACTCTACTGACTATCTTCAGCCTGAACCTCTCCACATCACAGAGTTTCTACTGCCACTGTTGTGGATGAGTGACACCTAGTTAGCTCCAACTCATAGCGGCCCTGTATAAGGTTTCCAAGGAGCGGCTGGTGAGTTTGAACCTCCGACCTTGTGGTCCCTTGACTGCCACTAGTCCTGTTAAACCACTGCCATTTTGCCCCGAGATTGCTAATTTGACCTTCTAATTGGTCTCCATGCATCTCTTTCTATGTCCCTGTGATCCTGTCTCTGAACAGCTGATAGAAGGAACTTCAGAAACAAAACCAGAGCATGGAATTCCCATGGGGGGTCCATACCTTGGCTCCTGTCCTCACAGTCCCAGGTCCCTCTGTGCTCTGGCCCCATTGCTCTCTTCTCTTGTCCCCTATTTCTCAAGATGGTTTCCACCTCTGAGCCTTTGCATGGCAGTTTCAGTTGCTGGAGATTCTCTTCCTGCTGGCACCATTCATTTAGGCTGAGTGACATCCCTCAGATCCGCCTTCTCTGACCAGGTGGTTTAACTTGTCCCTCCCCAGACCACAGCCTGATTCACTGTGTGCCCCGTGACCCTGCGTCACCGCTTCATCAGGCCTTCTCCTCTGCAGGGATAGTCTGTGTCATGCCATCTGTATCCCTGGACCCAGGCTGGAGCTGGCCCACACATGGCTCACAAGACATTTATTAACAGGTGAATTTCGTGGAGTCATAGACTTCCAGTTGGAAGGAACCTTAGTCTTTTGGATTCTGGAAAGTTCTTTGCTCCCCCAGAATGCTTCCCTGCCTCCTTTCACGTACAAGGTGCTCACTTTCCCTGAGGCAGCACTTTTTGTCTCGGCAGCAGGAGCTTTGGGGCACTGCTTATTTTGACCTGAAATCAGCTTTCCCAAGCCTTGCACTGCTCCCAGCTCAGCTTGGGGATTCCGTCACCTCTTCTGCAGAAACGCTGATCTCATATGTGAAAAAGTGTGAGGAGGGGTTGGGGCATGCATTTCACTGTTTCCAGGTCTACTGGGCACTGACCTCAGTTTCCCCTCTGGCCATACTGGGAATCATGATCTTTAGGGTCAGAGGGGATGCTGGTATGTGCCTGGCCTGGAACCAACACAGGGTTGGCACTTAACAAGTGTTTCGGATTTGGAAAAATGTCTCCATGGTTCTACACTACCCTGGGACCTCCGTAGACTCCCTGATCCTTCTGTCCTGGGACATTTTCCAAATAAGAAAAAGCAGAGCCCCAAGACCATGATGCTCAGGTGGGCCCTGGTGGTTGGTAAGAAGAGAGGAATGGGTGGGTGCCAAGCTCCCCTTCAGTGATTTATAGTGTTTTGCCTTTTGGAAAACATTGCAGTACAAGGTTGTCCAAGGTCACTGCCTCTGTTTTGTGCTTTCTTTATGAAAAGGGAGAAGAGAAAGTGGGCAGCATTTCCAATGTTTTAAGGAGCTGGCTCAGAGCCAGCCACTAGGCATCCAAGTAAGGCAGCTGACTGCTCTCCGCCACATCCGAAAGTGCTGGGAGGGAGGGCAGAAGCAGCCGAGACTCTTAAGGAACTACTGTGTGCCAGGCCCTTACTTGGAGCATGCAATAGGGAATGAGCATGTGCCAGGCATAGCTCTAAGCTCTTTCTGTGGATTAACTCATTTAATGACTCTAGTTCTTACTACACTGGTATGAGTAGGTGTCATCGCTCCCATTTTAAAGAAAGGTTAACTGAGACCCGGGAAACTTCAATAACATGCTCTGGGCCCTACATCCAGCATGGACTAGATTTAATCCCAGTTTCCCAAGTTCTAGGAGATGTGGATAATGATATCTGTTGTGGTTTAGATGAGGGGTTGAAGTCTTTGAGGGGCCCAGCAACAAGCATCCCCACCAGAGCTCTGTTCTAGTGTCTGCAAAGCCGGCCATCACTCCTTGCAGTGCAATGTAGGGCTGCTCTCCTTGCTTCTCTTCCCTTCTGCAGCACCCCTGCAATGGGTAGACTGACAGTTTCTAGGAATGAGAGGGAGGGCCCGCAAAACACCCTGAACCCTTCAGATTGCTCGCCAATGGAGCTTTGAGCTTTACATGAGTGTTTGTATTTCCAACACAGACCTAAAGGAAGCAGCTGAAATCCCCAGTAAACCTTCCGCTCCTTTTTAAACCACCTTCTTTGTTATCCGAGGGATGTCAGGAAAGACTCAGATAAAGAAGTGATGTCTGGGCCCCACCATCCCGGAACAGACCCCCCCCCACACACACCAGAAGATGAAGTCAGATGAGGAGAAGTTTCTGGGTTGGAGCCAGGATCAACTCAGGGTCAAGGTGGGAACTGGCCCAGCCTGCTCGCCTAGAGACAGCCTACAAACCCCACTTCTGCCTGTCTCAGAGGCTCTCCTGCTCTGCTCACCCCTACACAATCAGACCTTCTTCAGAAAAGGCTGGGGAGCTCCTAGAAGCCAAAGGCCTTCTTTGTCTCTTCTTGATGATCCCCCAGGGTCCACTAGTGATGGCTCTGCTGTTGCAGGCAGAATCCATCCTTGAAGTTCTAGATAATGGGCTCCAATTAGAGCATGACTGTCTCAGGAGACATGACAATATCCTAGGCCTCACTTTCCTCATCTGTAGAATGGGCATGATGTTGCAACAACCCAGCTGGCAGATAGCCATCAAAGAAAGACAATGGATAGGAAAGCATGTTGGTTAGCTTCCCAGTTACTATCCTGGCCTACAGACCAGTGGTTCCCAAAGGTTGAACCATGCTGATGTTATCTGGCTCCAAAAATGGCCGATGGTTGGCTCCGTCTTGCAGGTATTCTGGTGGAATTGGTTCTGAGTTGTAAAAGCTGCAGTGTGGAGAGGGGACGACTGAGCCTGATTTGTACGACTGTCCAAGGAGGTTTGCAGACCAGCAACAGACTCGATTTTCCCTCCTGGGGCCTGCTCTGCTCTCTGGGTTTGTTGATGCTTTCTGCTGGGAGTTGTGGCTCTCAAACACCTCCATATGCAGCTGTCTGAAGACTGGGGGGTGGGTCACCCTATGATTCTGTTTCCTGAGTTCCTTCCCTATTTTGAGCCTGTGTTGCAAATAGAGGAGAAATAGGAAATTCATGTCTGTCCCTGCCCTTCAGGTACGCATGTAGAGTTTGTTCCCTGCAGCGTCCTCCCCTTTAAGGTTAAGAGGAGGAAGGGAGGAGAATAGCACATCACTGACCCCTCCACCCATGGGCCTTTCACATGGACGGTGAGAGAGGCACTCTCAGCCCATCAACAGGAGAGCAAGCCGAGGCTCAGACAGCTCAAGGACTTGCCCACCCTCTCACAGACTATGAGCAGTCACGTGGCATGAGGGAGGAAGGGGGCGCCTGGCAGAGGTCTTCAGGAGGAGCTGGAGTCAGGATTTCAGGAGGCAGAGTGGCTTGTCTCTCTGCATTCCTCTCTCTGGGGTCCTCAAAGCAGGGGCAGCTCTGGATGTCTGGGACAACACAGGGTTGTCATACCCAGGAAGGGAGTATTAGGGACCACTGAGCCTCCAGCATTAATCCTGCAGTGCCAGGTTTGGGGGCACTCCTCACCTGGGAATAGTTAGGTGGGGGTCAGTGGTCAGCCTGAGAGTCAGTGGCTAGATCTGCAGAGGCCCAGGAGGTCAGGATGCTGCTGCGCCTCCCAGTGACTACCAATGAGGAAACAGGTCAAGTGGCTGGCTGACATCACTACAGAATTTGTATGACAAGCTACAACAGTCCAACTTGAGGGAGAGGGTAGGAACTCTGAGTTAAACCCTGCTCATCCAAGTTCTCTTGTTGAGATGGAGGTGAAGTCTGTCTTTTTCCTATTTGTAGACATGAGGAGCTATAACTTAATCGTGCTCATGAGGAACCTGTACATAGACCAAGAGGCAGTTGTTCGAACAGAACATTGAGGAAACACTGAATGGTTTAAAATCAGGAAAGGTTGTGGGCCAGCATTGTATTCTTTCACCATACTTATTCAATCTGTATGCTGAGTAAATAATTCAAGAAGCTGGATTATATGAAGAAAAACTTGGCATCAGGGTTGGAGGACAAGTCATTAACAACCTGTGATATGCAGAGGATACAACCTTGCTTGCTGAAAGCAAAGAAGACTTAAAATACTTACTGATGAAGATCAGTATGGGTTGCACCTCAAGGTAAAGAAAACAAAATCTTCACCACTGGATAAATAAATAGCATCAAGATATATGGAGAACAGATTGAAGTTGTCAAAGACTTCATTTAGCTCACATCAACCACTAACGCTCATGGAAGAAGCAGCCAAGAAATCAAATGACCTATTTATTGCATTAGGCAAATCTGATGCACAAGATCTCTTCAAAATGTTCGAGAGCAAAGATGTCAGTTTGAGGAGTAAGTGTGCCTGACCCAAGTCATGCTATTTTCAATAATATCATATGCATGTGAAAGTTGGTAATGAATAAGGGAGACTGTAGAAGAATTGATGTCTTTGAGTTATGGTGTTAGAGGAGACTATTAAAAGTACCATGGATTGCCAAAAGAACAAACAATTTTGTGTTGGAAAAAGTACAGCCAGAATGATCTTTAGAAGCCAGGATGGCCAGACTTCATCTTTCATACTTTGGACATATTGTCAGGAAGGACCAGTCCCTAAAGAAAGGCATTATGTTTGGTAAAGTGGAGGGTCAGTGAAAAAGAGTAAGACCCCCAATGAGATGGACTGGCACAGATGGGCCTGAGCATAGCAATGATTGTAAGGTTGGCGCAGGACCAGGCGGGCAGTGTTTCGTTCTGTTGTGCACAGGGCCTCTATGAGTCAGTACTACTCACTTGACATAAGTAGTTGTTAAGGCAAATGCAGATACAAAAGAAAACCAACCAAACAAACAATAGCAAAAACAACTGGTTACCTTCCAGCTGATTCCAACTGGATAGTGATCCCATGTTTGTCAGAGTAGAAGTGTGCTCCGTGAGGTTTTCAATAGCTGTTTCTTAGAAGTGGATTTCTGTCACTGGGCAGATTCAAACCACCAGACTTCCTTTAGCAGCAGAATACAATAACCGTTTGTCCCACCCAGGGACTTCAAGTGCAGATCAATATGTTGCAGGTGTACAAAGGCATCATCCAAGCAGACTGAGTTCCTTTGGTGAGCTACCTCTGTGCGGAGAAACTTAACAGACAGAGATAAGTCAAAATACCTCCTGCTTTCAGGGACTCTCTGTCCTGCTGGGGCAGATAGTGGATACAGGATGCTGTGAGTTCGGCTTCAGAGGTGCCCTGGGAACTGGTATGCGAGAAGGTGGATGAGACAGGGAGGGCGTTGCCAACATAGGGCATGGCAGAGACCCAACATGGTGTAGCACATTTAGGGTCTCTTGGATCCTTGCTGTGATTTCCTGGATGGCACAAATGGTTAAGCGCTTGGTTACTAACAGAAAAGTTGGCAATTTGAACCTACCCAGAGGAACCATACAAGACAGACCTGGGGATTTGCTTTGACAAGGGTTACAGAAAATCCCATGAGTCAGGTCAACTGGGTCCTCATTATGACTGACATTTGTCAGTAGTCCTAGATGAAGCTGGTGATGGGCTTCTGAGCCAAGGGAGGAGATCCTAAAAGAGCCCACTTTGGGAAGGAGAATCTGCTTGAGTCACTTGGGGTAGGGAAGATCACAGATGGTCTGCTGGGTTATCTGTCCTCTCTGCCCCTAGCTTTGTGTCTCTCCCCATCAGCCCAGCTTCTCTCCCTCTCTCTCTTTTGAGGGTCAGGAACCCTGTCCTGCCCAGGTGCCGAGTGACAGGAGTTGGCAGCATAGGAAGGCACCCAGCCTGGCCCTCATCATTCCCCATTCAGCCCTAGTGGCAGAAGTGATGCAGTCATTTGCATTTCAAAACCTGCATCTCTCTGCATCTTCCCTTAATAAGCACCAATTACACCTCTGCCCCAAATGCTAGGTTGCTTGCGTGTCATTGGACTTTTATCCTGTTTGGGGTGGGGAGGAACTGCTCCCTTAAATGTCACATTTAGCATATGCAAATGAAGAGATAATTGTCTCTCTTGGAAAATGAACTCACCTGCTGCTAGAAGCTTCAGACAAAAGCAGGCATCCATGGAGCGGGCACCAGGGCAGGCCTACGTCTGCTCCCTCATTCTGTTTCAGTCAGGGCCTTGTCTGCTCTCTCCGCCCATCTAGAAGTTAACATTTAGAGGTCATCCCACCATTGTACAGATGAGGACAGTGAGGACTCAAGACTTGTCCAAGGTCACAGGGTGGGATCAAAAAATAGATCTCATACTGGGGACTTTGCCCCCTACTCTTGCCTGTGGAGGGGCCTGGCTCTTGGGAACCCTGGAGTTCTGACTCTGGACGCCTGGCCTGCCCACCACCCTGCCTCATTGGCTGCTATCCCTGCTGTCAACTGGGCCCCTCAAGGATCTGGCTCAGCCCAGTCCACCTTGCTGTTGCATGACCCAGGAATGCCAGTGGTCTTGGGAAAAGGGTCTCGAGGGTCTCTTGACTCAAGTGTCCTGATGGGGACAAGTGTTCAGAAAGGTTTCCGGACTGGCCCAAGGTCAGACGGTGAGTTCAGGCCATCTAAGCGCTTCTGATGATCAAAACCAGGATGGAACAGGGAGGAGTCAAATGCTCAGAGATGAGGCCCGGTCCTCGGTCAGAACCAGGGGTAAGAATGGTGCTTGATATGAGCAGGTAAGGGGACACCCACTCCTGGCATATGTTTGTCCTCACACTTGCCACTAACTTGGCCACGACGTCTTTGAGTCCTATTGCTTAGAGCTCCCTCAGGTGACTCTCCCTGCCAGGGCCCCAGGGTTACCCTGCCCAGGTCCTTCCTTTAGTTTGTGAACCTCTTGGTCTTGGCAAGCTCTCTGGGCCTCAGTTTCCTTCTTTGTAAACTAGGGATGGAGGTACATAACATGAATGGCGTCTGAGAAAGTTTGAAGCACCTGATGTCTGAGTTCTGGTGGGTGTCCTAATAATCAGACAGAGCCGGGTTCAAATACCAACCCTGCCACTTTCCTTCCTATGTTAGCCTATATGACCTTGTTGTTGTTGTTGTTGTTAAGTGCCATCGAGTCGGGTCCGACCCATAGCGACCCTATACAGGGTTTCCGAGGGTGTAAATCTTTACGGGAGTAGAAAGCCTCATCTTTCTCCCGCGGAGCGGCTGGTAGTTTCGAACCGCTGACCTTAAGGTTCGCAGCCCGATTCGTAACCACTACGCTACCAGAGCTCCTTAGTTTTCCTTTAATAAAACCTACATCATAGGACTGCTCTAGGCTTAAATGAAATGAACAATGTAACATCCCAATGAGCCCCCTAGCTCAGAGGAAGTGCGCCTAAAGGCCAAGGGCTGTGAAAATTCCATCTTTTCTCTCTGAATCTGGGAATTCCCCTCTTGTGGAACTTACAAGGGTTGCCCCAGGATACAATCCAATGGAATCTGACCTTTAAAGTCCCTCTCAACTTGGTGGGTGTTCCCTCCTAGCTCATCCTTGTCTGTTTTCCTTGATGCCTGCTTCATCTGGACACCTCAGACCACATATTCTCCATCTCTGATTCCTCTGGATATTATTAATGCTTTCCCTTTGCCTAGAAAGCTGTTCCCAACGTGCCCACTTGACAAACACCTAAGCTTCCTTCAAAACTCAAATGCCTTCTCATCTGCCTGGGGCAATCAGGGAAGAGATCACTGGTCCCCTGCCCCATTGAAGTTCTTAATCACACAATAGCCACTGGGACAGAGTTCTGCTTCAAGTATCATTTGTTGTGATGTGTGGCCCAACCAAATGTGAGTTCTGAGGTAGCAACTCTGGTTCACTTGTCACTGTGTCCTCTCCAGGGTAGTCATTGTTGTGGCTGTTAAGTGCCATCGAGTCATTTCTGACTCATAGCGACCCTGTATAGGGATTCCCAGGAGCAGCTGGTGAGTTTGAACCAGTTTGTGGTTCAAACCCACCTTGTGGTCCAGTACGTTATCCTACTGTGCCACACTAGGACTTCAGGTTAGTCATCAAAGCTGATTCAATATTCCAGTGGATTCTCTCTTCCTTCTGTGTTTTCGGTAGAATTGCCCTTCTCAGCCGCCTCTGAGGTTACGTGTGCCCATGTGACTTGCTTTGACCAATGAAAGGAGAGTAGAATCCAAGGGTGCCACTTCCGAGTGGAGGAAGCTATAAGGGCCATGTTTTACTCATAAGCTTCCTTTCCCTGTCTTGATGCTCATGGATGCAGAAGGAACCTGCTAGTCCACATGATGCAGTTACAATGCAGACCCAGGTCAGGCATGTACCATGAGTGAAAAATTAACATTGGTTTTGTTAAGTAGCTGAGATTTGGGGACTGGTTGTTCCTGGAGCAAACCCTAGCTCATGCTGACTGATTCAGGGACCATGCAGGTTAACTGAAGTATGAGAAGTGTGGAGTTTTAGGCAACGTGCAAGTACAGTAGTAGGGATGGGTGTGTCTGAACTAAAACGGCATGTCTTGTCCAAAGACACTCAAATATGTAATTAAAAAAAATACTGCACTGGCCCAAGAGCACACATCTGCCAGTGACACTCTGTGTGTTCCTTCCATAGTCTTTTCATGTTTTTTCACAATTTCAAGTTGAGGCTTGAATTTTTTTCTTCATTTCTTTCAGTTTGAGGGATGCCAAGCATGTTCTTCCCTTTTGGTTTTCTAACTCCAGGTCTTTGTATATTTCCTTATAATATTTGACTTTGTTTTCTTGAGCTGTCCTTTGAAATTTTCTGTTCAGATCTCTTACTTCCTCATTTTTTCCATTTGCTTTAGCATCTCTATGCTGAAGAGCAAGTTTAAGAGTCTCTTCTAACATCCATTTTGGCCTTTTCTTTCTTTCTTGTCTTCTTAATGACCTTTCGTTTTCTTCCTGTATGATGTTCTTGATGTCATCCCACAACTCTTCTGGTCTTTGGTCATTAGTGTCAAATTCATTGTATCTCTTCTTGAGATGACCTCTAAATCAATGTTCAAAGTCATATTTGGGCTCTCATGGACTTCTTTTAATTTTCTTCAGCAAAGGGTAGCAGTCCTTTGTTGACTATGTGAAGTCTTTCAACTGTGTGGATCATGACAAGCTATGGGCCACATAGCGGAGAATGAGTATTCTAGAACACTTAATTATACTCATGAGGAACTTATACATGGACCAACAGGCAGTTGTTTGAGCAGAGCAAGGGGACACCGAATGACTTAAAATTAGGAAAGGTGTTTGCCAGGGTTGTATTCTTTCACCAGATTTACTCAATCTGTATGCTGAGCAAATAATGCAAGAAGCTGGATTCTACAAAGAAGGAGGTAGCATCAGGATTGGAGGATGAATCATCAGCAAACTGCAATATGCAGAAGATACAATCTTGCTTGCTGAAAGTCAAGAGGACTTAAATACTAACTGATGAAGATCAAATACCACAGCCTTGGGTATGGGTTGTACCTCAATGTAAAGAAAACAAAAATCCTTACCACTGGACCAATAAATAACGTCATGATAAATGGAGAATAGACTGAAACTGTCAAACACTTCATTTGGTTTGGATCAACCATCAACACTCATGGAAGCAGCAGTCAAGAAATCAAACGACATATTGCATTAGGCAAATCTGCTGCACAAGGCCTCTTTAAAGTATTCAAGAGCAAAGATGCCAGTTTGAGGACTAAGGTGTGCCTGACCCAAACCATGATATTTTCAGTAGCTTCAAATGCATGTGAAAGTTGTACAGTGAATAAGGAATATCGTAGAAGAATTGATACATTTGAGTTACAGTGTTGGAGGAGACTATTAAAAGTACCATGGACTGTCAAAAGAACAAACAAATCTATGTTGTAAGAAGTACAGCCAGAATGTTCCTTAGAAGCCAGGATGGCCAGACTTTGTCTCTCATTGTTGTAGTTAGGTGCCATTGAGTCGGTACCAACTCATAGCAACCCTACGCACAACAGCACAACACAACGAAACACTGGTTCTGGGCCAAACTCACAATTGTTATCTTTCATACTTTCGGCATATTAGCAAGAAGCTACAGTCCCTGGAGAAGGACGTCATGCTTGGTGAAGTGGAAAGTCAGTGAAAAAGAGGAAGACGCTCAACGGGATGGATTGGCACAGTGGCAGCAGCAGTGGGTTCAAGCATAGCAACGATTGTGAGGTGGACACAGTCCTGGGCAGTGTTTGTTCTGTTGTGCAGAGGGTCGCTAGGAGTCGGTATTGATTTGACGGCACCTAACAACAGCCAGTGCCACAGAGCAAGCCCAGGACCAGGACTGACTCCCTGTCTGCTAAGAAGCCTCCCCACATTGTGAAATTGTTAGTCACTGTTGTGTTGACCTTGATGCAAGGAGATCTTACTATGAACAACAGAGTGAAATATAACCCAGTGCCGAACCATCCTGGTGATTTTTGGTATGTTTCAGTCCATTGTTGGGCCCACTGTTTGAGCCCAATGACCAGCAACTGGTCAGTTCTGATAATATGTCCAAAGTAAGCAAGATGAAGTTGTACCATCCTTTCATCTAAGGGATTGTTGTTGTTATGTGCTGTGGAGTCGGTTCCGACTCATAGCGACCCTGCATAGGGTTTCCGAGGCTGTAAATCTTTACGGGAGCAGAAAGCCTCATCTTTTTCCCAAGGAATCGCAGCCTAATTTGTAACCACTATGCTACCAGAGCTCCTAAGGGATATTCCAGTTTTATTTCTTATGACTAATTTGTCTATTCTATTTGCTAACTGGCAGCATCTATGGACTCAAGCGTGGCAACGGAAGTGAGGTTGGCCCCGGATCTGGCAGTGTTTCATTCTGCTGTGCATAAGGTCGCTATGAGTCGGTACCGACTCGATGGCACCTAACAACAACGACAACAACTGTCAGTCCACAGTATATTCAATATTCTTAACCAATACTACGATTCAAATGCGTTGATTCCTCTGTCCTCCTTTTGTTTTTGAGCTTTTCTACATGCATTGGAGGAGATTGATAAGACCATGGCTTGGATGAAGATAGGAAACTTATTTAAGGATTGAAAAACAGGTAGAGCCAGAGCTCTTTCCTCAATTTATAGAAACTGTGATTCTGAGAGGAAAAATCATTTGTCTAAGCCCACATAACTAGCCATTAGCCAGGCCAGACACCAAGATGCAAACCTCCTGACCACAGCACTTTCTTCGAGGCCTTGATGGATGAAGGAAACCAGGTGCCACGTCCGAATTCTTCTGCCCTGGCTGGTACATCCATCAACTCTTCTCTCCTGACCCCTAGCTCTCACCAGGGCTGGCTGGCTCTCAGGGAGCAATTGGGCACTGGAGAATAAGCCCTGACTAATGGGCTCTGGACTGGGTCAGAGCCGGGGCCCCAGCCTTCCTTGGGGTCTCATGGGGAGCTTCTTCCCAGCTCCCGTCTCCTTGGCCTGTCCTCGAGGCTGCTTGGGAGCTGTCGTGCTGTGATTAATGAGCGGTTGCCCTCCCTTGGGTCCCTCACACTGGGGGACAGCTGGGACGTGGCTTTGGCTGTTGTGGGTAGTGCTGGGGATTGGGAAGCCTTGGAGCGTGGGCTGCAGCTGTTTACTTGGCAGGGCTTTGCTTGCAGATGTGGGGCTGGCAGGGCTGTCGGGGCGGGTGGGGAAGTCAAGGGGTGGGTGGAACCCAAAGAGAAGCCAGTACCACGGCCCCTCCTCAGGAGAAGGCCTATGCTTTGGCTGCGTGTGCTCCTGGAAAGGGGTACACACCCACTACCCCATGTTCAGACAGTGGTTCTCACCCCAAATTACCTGATCTGCAGTTCTCTGTTTTCTACCCTGCTGTGCCCAGATGTTGGTTTCGTCTTCCTGTCCCTGCACCTCCTGGAAGCTAATCCCAAGGCCCCTCTAACTCAGGCCAGTGTGGTTTTGGTTTTGGGGTTGAAGCAACATTGGGCTCGGGCCCAGGCTTCAATTATCCTGGACAGTGGGAGAGGCCAGACTTGGAACAGTTCTTAGCTAATGGAAAGGTGGAACTATGGGCCCCTCCCTGCTTAGCTCATCTCAGGGGACGGGGCAGGGCAGGCCGCTGCCTTTTCCTAGAGTGCAGCCATTAGTTTTCAGGATGTGAGCTCAGCATCTCTGGGTGGGGGTCCTTTCCCCACCCCATCTGAGACATTTTCCTAGTCCTTGTCCAGAATGTCCTGCCATGTCTTTTTCAACCTGGAGCATACAGTGGTAGGGGGTAGCAAGTTGGGGTGGCTTCTAGAATTATTAGTTGAGTAGGGTGGACTTACAGAATAAAGAGGGCACTCAGAATACTCTATCAGTGCTAAATAGCGTTGTGCTTATTAATATGAGTAATTCATCCATTCCTTAGTCTTTCATCCTTCTAAGATTCATTTATCTATCATTAATTTTTTCATCTACCAGTGAAGTCATCCATCCATCCATCCATCCTTCCATCCATCCATCCATCCATCCATCCATCCATCCATCCATCCATCCATCCATTCGTCCATACATCCAGCAAACTCTATGGAAGTACTTGCTCTGTACCAGTTGCTAGGATACAGAGATAAACAGTCCACCATTTTGCCTGAGGAGTTCTGGTGTGGCACTGTAGGATAAGCATGGTATCACGAGGTTGCTTTGAATCACAAGGTTGGCAGTTCAAACTCACCAGTTGGAATCAACTCAACAGCACTTAACAACAACAACAACCTTGCTCTGAAAGAGTTCCTAGGCTGGTGACCAGAAAGTCAAACAAATATCAACCTCTCCTTAGCAATATCATGCTGTAGTAGCATGAAAGCTGTTGTATCAGTCCAGCGGGTTAACTGACTCCAACTCATATGACACTTCCTCTGGGGGCACATTCTCATTCGATTCGGTGGCAAGGGAACTTGAAGGACAGAGAAGAACAGGAGGGACATTTCTGCCAGATAGGCCAGAGCTCTGCATCTACATAGCATGTTCCAGAGAGTGGTGTGGCTGCAGCGTGCCGGAGGCCTGGAGGGGCAGTGATGACAAATCAGTTGGAAAGGTCTGTGGAGGCAGGTTGTGGAGACCCAGGCATGCAGGAACTTGGAATGCAGATTCAGGCTCTTGGACTTTATCCTGTGGTCCTTGAGGAACCAGAGAGCAGTGTGATGCGTAGGTGAGGTCTAGTCAGATGTGTATTCCAGAAAGATCGTTCTGGTGTTTTTGAAGCAGGCATACCTGGATTCTACTATACCTCTGTGACTTTTTAATTCTGTGACCTTGGACAAATCAATTCACCTCTCTGAGCCTGCTTTCTTTCCCCCAGAATGGATGTAATGCTCTTAACCTCACTGGGTTGTTGTAAGGTATTAATGACATCTTGCCTGAGATGTTCCCAACACGGCTCCTGATCATGGTACTGTCCAATACCCACCCCTGGGCTGTGCTGAAACAACATTGGAATTAGAGCTCAGGTCTTTTGTTGCTGACTCCAACTCATTTTGTGTGTTTGGACCACTCCTCAGTGGGCCCTAGTTTTCCTGTCTACAAAGTGGGGATAAAAGTAGCTCCTCTGGGGATTGTTATGAGGAGCGGATCAGGTCATGGTGGGCTGAGGGTGTAGCCGTGGGGTCAGATTCAGCAAGCCAGTGATGTTCCAGCTTGGGAAAGGTCTTGGGATCAGATCAGTGACCCCAGGTGCCCTGGCGCAGAGCCACCCGAAACTTCCCACCCATGCGTAGCACCCTCATCTCCACCCTGCCCCACCCTGCTCAGCTGTTCCGAGGAGAGGGCTTCCTGGCTTGATGACTGCAGTTGCTAATCCCAGGGAGCAGCCGTGCACAGACGAGACCCAACATGTTTGCTACATTCGGCAACCAGTGTACCCAACCCCATGGCTCTAGGTCATTTCCATTAGCTGTGGGGGTGGGGACACCCCACAATGCCCTTAGCTTCTGCCTGACCCTGGGATCTTAAAGGACCAGGGAAAACATCAGAGACAGACATGCGCTAGAGAAGAGCCACGCCCACAATGACCATGCTCAATGTGTTCCTCTGAGGCCAATCCGGACAATGGAGCTCATTGGAAAAACAGAGGTGCTAACACTGATGTCCTGGACGGCAAAGTTCATTTGAACCACAAGACTGGAGGTTCAAGCTCACCAACTGCTCCTTGGAAACCTTATATAGGGTCGCTATGAGTCAGAAGGACTGGACGGCACTTAACAATAACAACAACAAACACTCATGTCGTGGATTGAATTGGATCCTCTCAAAAGAAACTCCTGTGTTCCATCCCCTAGTACCTGTGACAGGGACATTGTTTGGAAATAAGGTCTTTGAAGATGTAGCATGAGGTCACACTGGAGCAGATTGGGTCCTAATCCCATAGGAGTGGTATCCTGTAAAGGAAGAGAAGCAATGCAGACAGACATATAGAGGAAGGGTGGCCAGGTGAAGATGTTTCTATACACCAAGGAGCACCTGGTGCTACCAGAATTGGGAGAGACAAGAAAGAATCTTTCATTAGAGCCTTCAGAGGGGGTAGTTGCAGCCCAGCATTTGACTTCTAGCCTCCAGAACCGTGAAACGATGCATTTCAGTTGTTTTCAGATCCCCACCGTGTGGTACTTTGTTATGGCAGCCACAGGTACCAGAAACTACTAGCTTCATAGGCTTTATCTGAAGATCAAGGGAAGAAGATGAAGGGAGGGCCTTTGTAGAATGTAACTCACATGAGTTTGGTACCTAGTGGCAGAGAAAGAGAGTCCCTGGCCTTGTTCTCAAGGACGACAATGTACGTCAGAAGAAGCAAATGGTGGACCACGCTGATGCCTGAAGCTGGAACATCTCCCAATCTTCAGGGCCCAGTATAAGCACTGCCCCTACTCACCTGACCCTCATGTGCTTCCCCCCACACTCACATGTGCACAAAAGCACACACATGTATATGCGCAGCACACATGCACATGTGACATTAACATGCGTGGACTGTAGGCATACCAGGTATGCACACAAGCAAAGCACAAATGTCCAAATGCATGTGTATTTCTCCAAGACTCATGTGTACAATTACAACAAATACACAGACCTGCCCACAGTCTGGTGATACACCTCCAACACATTCAAAAGTGATGTCTTTCACAGGTAAAGACGTTCCCCATTTAATTGCACTGACCTGGTATGGCACTGTAGGAAACGCACTTGGTCACAAGGAAACCTTTACTACGCTTCTATGGGTCGGAACTGACTCGACAGCACTTAACAACAACATCCCATAGAATAAAGTCCCAGAATAAGCACTACATTATCAAATGGAAATTTCTTCCTATCTGGAAAGTAGCAATTACAGAGCACCTTTTCTACCCTCAACCCTGCGCCCATCCCCATGGGCTTGCTCACTTGCCACTGCTAGCCTGGGACCTTGACCCGTATAGGACTTTTTGCCAAATATGACTCGATGTCACATTTCCTGTCTGCTTTAGCCATGCCAATGAGCAGCCCCTCACAGGACTCTCAGATCCTCAGTGTGTGTATGGGGTGGGGGGAGGGGGACAGTGTCAGAGTTTAAGCCCCTGACTTAGGAGGTAGGAACAAACTGCTGGGGGACACAGACAGGTGGGCAGTGAGGCAGTTGGGTCACATTGAGAGGACAGAGAAGTCTGGCCGTTCACACAAGAAGGGGGTATCTAGGGTTGATTCATTTATTGGGCTCCCCACGGAAAGCTCTGTGGATTGCAATCATTCCAAAAAGATTTGACACCTAAAACTCGACTGCAAAATCAAAATTAGTTGATATTAATTATACATATGCATAATGTAACATTATGTCAGCTTGTTAAATGCTCCCGTGCCTCAGCTCCTATGAAGTTCTAGGTGAATGATGGTTGAAGTGGGCTGTAGATGGGACCTGACAAGTTAGTTTATTATGACAAGACGTGACATTCCAGAGCAGGGGTGGGGACCTTTTTTTCTGCCAAAATTTATAACATCACTTGTGGGTCATACAAAATTATCAAGTTAAAAATTATTTGCTCAGACATTTAATTAACGCACCCCTAATACATGGTCACTATGGGTCAGATCCAACTCGATGGCACTTAACAACAAAAAATATGGAGTCCTAGAGTCCTGGTGTGGCACTGTGGGTTAATGCCTGGACTACAAAGTCATTTGAACCACAAGGTCAGTGGTTCAAACTCATCAGCTACTCCTCGGAAACCTTATACAGTGCCACTATGAGTCAGAACAAACTTGTGGACACGACAACAACAATGTGATGGCTGGAACTGTGTTTGCTTTGGCAGGGCCAGACCAAATGGCAGGGGCTAGATGTTCCTCACCCTTGTTCTAATGTAAGAAGACTGGGGGGCTCTGTGATGATGTATGAGCAACTCCATTAGGGTAAATGGGGGCAGGGGACACTGTCTATATCTGCTGAGTTGCCGGCTTCTGACTGTCCGGCTGATACCTGCTCTGAAACCCCTTGAGGAGCTTAGCATTTCCAGACAACCTCTAGAGAGCAGGCTGAGGTCTAATAGTCTAGAATCTTCATGGACAACTGGGTCAGTTCCTGCAATAGCTGAGTATGCGTTGGTCAGTTTTCCTAGGGCTAGGAGTGCAGATAGGGTATGGCAGGGACCCAGCCTTTGTCTTGATGTGAATGAGTTTAAAGATATCTTGTGAAGCCACTCAGGCTGGGGTTTGTTCTTAATCTTGACACCTGCTCTCATCCCCATTTCAAAGAGGGGAAGACTGAGACTTTGTTGTTGGGGTGGTGTAGGTGCTCCCAGAGCTGCAGAGACCTGGAACTTGCTTCTCACAGAGTCTAAGATCCTATGAACCCCAGTCCGTGAATTACCAATTCAGAGCTCTGAGTCTGGCAGCCAAGGCATCTAGAAGTTTCTTGGAGATCAGTCACATTGGGGGCCTTGAGTTTGAGGGACACAGAGTAATGCTAACTTATATACCTGAACACTTTGCTTGGGGACTCAGGTGTGGTAACTTAGGGACATCTACATGTGCCTGGTGACTTGGAGCCATTTGATTTCCCTAGCTCAGTGCTCTGGATGCTGATCTTAGAGAAGGCGGTCAGAGGCACCTTGGCACCTTGCTACTTCTCAATGTGAACCAGACCAGCAACCCTGACGTCTGGCACAGCTGCCCCTAGCATTTCTCTAGAACTTTCCCTAGAGGGGAAGTCAGAGCGAAAGTGGCCCAATGGGCCTGGGCGCCAAGGTGGCTGCATATTGACTCTGCCTGCCCTCTCTGGGATTGGCAGGACCATGGTGATTTCTTTATCATAAGGGCAGCATTCTCAATCCTGTGGACGTGCAACTGCACTGCATTACTTCTGTTTTTCACTGAGACGGTGACTCGTGGGGCTGTATGTTGTGGGCATGTATTGTCCTGAATATACGTAGTGTGCACATGTACGCTACACAATGTGTTAGTACACCATTTTGTTTAAGATGGAGATGATAATACCTTCCTGGTATGGCGTCAGTGTTAAATAAAATAATTATATGCAATGGGTTGGCACTAGGCGTAACACAGAATTGGCACTCAATACATTATAGATAGGTAGATAGACATAGATAGGTAGCTGCTGTTTACTTGGCTCTGACTCACTCAGACGATCTTATGCACAACAGAATGAAAAACTGCCCAGTCCTACATTAAGCTCATGCTGTTCCATCAACCAGTGTGGTTATTGGACCAACGCATCTCACAAGGGGCTTCCTAACTCTCACCGGCGCTCTACGTCACCAAACGTGACACCATCCTCCAGGGACTGATCGCTTCTGGCCATGTGTCCCAATATTCTGTTGTAGCCCATAAGGTTTGCGTTGATTCATCTTCAGAAGCATGTCACTTCTTCCACTTCAGTCTTCCTCTGGAAGCTCTGCTGAATTCTGTGACCCTGATGGTATTTGAGATCCCCAGTGGTATAGTTTCCACCATCACAGCAACACATAAGCCATCACAATACCATAAACGGACAGACAGGGGGTAGTAATACATTACAAC
Organism: Chrysochloris asiatica; assembly: GCF_000296735.1. NCBI lineage: Eukaryota > Metazoa > Chordata > Mammalia > Afrosoricida > Chrysochloridae > Chrysochloris > Chrysochloris asiatica. The sequence goes on along the minus strand of NW_006408538.1, from coordinate 25,597,091 downwards.
AACTATTACAAGTACTACTGGTCTCTTTTGTTATCATTTTATAGTTAAGCAGTTCAGGTGCTACTTAGATAAGTTATTGGGGATGCTATTGGTCAGATGGGCTCCCAAGACATGCTCAGGGCCCCTTGGCTTATTGGAACCCAGTCTCTCTGTCTTGTGAGGCTCAGTTCCGGGCTTCAGGGGCGCGCTGTGTTAACCTGAGATGACCATGGCAAATCACTGGCCAGTCAACAGAGCGCAAACCGCTGGATCTTGGTTTCTGGAAGTCTTGGTTGGCTTCTGGGCTTTCTTAGAGCTGAATGTCATTCTGGTCCTATCTCCTACTGCCATGGTCTGAGCAAGTCAGCCCTCCTGGAGTTACTGCAAGGATAAACTAAAACCCTACAAAATGTCAAATGGCTCCTGCTCTCTTCTGTTGTCTGTGGAACAGTTGGCAATTCCCTTGGTTTTCAATAGGAAAGGATGTCTGTGAGTTGGGTTTTGTCTGGGAGACTCCCCATTGTCTTAGGTCAGGCTCATTAGAAACAAAAGCTGAAGCAGGGGTTCCTGTACAAGTGATGTGTTGAGGGACCAGTCTCAGGAGAAAACGGCCAGACAGTCAGGGAAGTTGGAGAAGGAGGGGAAACAGCTCAGCAGCCATGTCAAGGTCATCCTTAGACTGATCCCAGAGGAGCTCTGGAGTGTGAACTGCATCAACGAGTCTGTCCAGCTTAAAGCAGGGGGCTGGGATTGAAACTCCCACGTCAGTAAATCTGATAGGCTGAGGACTGTCCCTTGGAGTAGTGGGCACATTCTCTGGCTTTTTCAAACAAGGCAGCTTGTATCAGCTAAGGACAATTCTCTGGAGAAGGGTGCAGTGGGCTGGGGAATGGATTCACAGACCTAGGTAAGGGGATTCGATGGGACACGGGCACATCTGCTTCACCATCTATCTTAGGCTGGGTTCTCTTGAGAAGCAAAACCAGTGAAGCTTGTTGTTAGGTGCCACTGAGTCAGTTTTAACTCAAAGTGACCACATATACAATAGAATGAATGTCCTGTACCATCCTCAAAATTGTTTCTAAGTTTGAACCCATTGTTACAGACACTGTGTCAATTTATCTCAATGAGGGTCTTCCTCTTCTTTGATGACCCTCTATTTTACAAGGCACGAAGCTCTTCTGCAGGACCGATCCTTTCTGATAACACGTCCAGAGTACTGAGACAAAGTCTCACTAACGTGACTTCTAAGGAGCATTCTGGTTGTACTTCTTCCAAGACATCTGTTCTTCTGACAGTCCATGGTATATTCAATATTTTTTGCCAACACCATCACTCTAATGCATCAATTCTTCAGTCTTCCTTATTGATTGTCCAGCTTTCACATACATATGAGAAGATTTAAGTACCCCAAGACTTGGGTCAGGAACATCTTTGCTTTCAAAGTGACATCATTGCTTTTGAACACTGTCTTAGGTTGGGTTCTCTAGAGAACTGAACTCAGTGAAGTTTATATATGCATATATTAAGAGAAGTTTAGATAAAGGAAATAGCTCACACTTGTAGAGATGGGCAAATCCCAAACCCGTGGGTTAGATAAACCAAGCAGATCAGGCAGCAGACAGGCAAGCTGGGCAGGTAACATGGTAGTCTGCTGATGAGAACAAGTCTCTGGCTCAAATCTGGATAATGAGCCAGATGCAACATCCAGACCCAGCAGAAAGCAAGCAAGCTTTGCCCAAGTGTCCACTATATTGGAAGCAGGCCGTACACCCTATGAAACTTTCTTTCAACTGATTGGCTGTTCACAGCTGATCTCAACATGGATTGATGACATTATCGTAGAGCTCATCATGGGGGATGGGTATTTCTTACCTGCCAAACCACTGAAAATCCTGGCCCAGTCAAGCTGACACAAAATCTTATCACAAACACTTTCAAGAGACTGTTTGCAGTAGATTCGTCCAGTGTAATATATCATTTGATTTCTTGGCTGCTGCTTCCATGGGCATCAACTATGGATCCAAGTAGAATGGAACCATCCATAACGTCAATATTTTATCTGTTTATCATGATTTTTTTATTGGCACTATTGTGAGGGTTTTTGTTATATGTATGCACATATTGTTCATTGTTGTTATCAAGTGTTGTTGAGTTGGTTCTGACTCATAGCGAGCCCGTATAGGATTTCCAAGGAGCAATGTGAATTTGAACTGCCAACCTTGCAGTTCAAACTGACCTTGAAGTCCAGTGCTTATTCTACAGTGCCACACCAGGACATATAGAAAGCTTTATCTCAAAGAAATGGCTCAGAGGTGGGCAAGTTCCAAATCTGAGGGTCAGACATCAGACTGGCGGCTTATGCTGACTCACATTGCTGTAGGGATGAATGAACCCAAGATCAATAGGTCAGATGGTAGGCTGCTGGTTCAAGTTTCAAGAACCAAAGGTCAAATAATGACTAGCTGGATGCAGGCTCCAGCGTAAGCAAAAAGCCAGAGAGCTTTTCCGGAATGGCCATATATATTGGGTGCAGGCCACACCCCTGAGGAAATTCCCTTTAAACTGATTGTCTACCCAAAGGAGAGCTCATCATTATGTCAGATCACAGAATTAACTGTCAATCCACTGAAACCCATGTCCCAGTCAAGTGGATTAGTTCTAACCTTAGCCGTTGTACCCTTCATGGTCAGTTCTCCTTAAGGGTGATCCTATGTTTTCCCCAGATTCAGTTCCATGTAGCTTATTAAAAACCAGGTTATCCAGGCTGAACAGTGGTGGTCCTGATTTTCCATGCAGGATACCTGAGTTTGGGTCCTGGATAGTGTACCTCAAGAACACCCACCACTTACCTGTCAGTGCAGGATTGCATGTGACTTGGATGCTGAACAGATTTCAACAGAGCTTCTAGACTAAGATGACTAGGAAGAAAGACCTGGTGATTTACTTCCAAAAAGTCCATGAAAACTCAGAGGATCACAGTGGTCTTGGATTCGGCAACAACTGGACAGCACTCTGTTCTGTTGTGCACGGGGTCCTCATGAGTCAGGAGCTGGTTCCATGGCAGCTAACAACAGACCCTGGTGAGGGTCTGGGCACACTGAAGTGTCCACTCCAGTGTCCACAACCCAGCAGGACCTGCTGTTGCTTCTGCTGAGGGTGTCTGCATGACTGGTATGTGCCCTGTCCCATACTCCCTGACCTCTGATCCCCTGGGCAGAACTTCTTCAGTCCAACTTCTGTCTGGGTCAAGTTCATCTTGCTCAAAAGCGAGGTGGCACAACCTGAAGAGTACAGGTTTTCAGTGACAGAAGGAACTAACAAGTATTCCACTGTCTTTGGGATTGGTGTGGGCAGGGAAGAAGGGTCTAGCGGGCAGCCAGGCAGGTTTTTTTCCCCCTTGAAAGCTTTCTGAGCCAGGCAGGACAGCCAGCACAGAGAAGCATTCAGTCTCCTGCCCTCCTGTCCTCCCTCCTCTCCCTGCTGGGCCAGCTCAGCTGCAGCCCAGTTCTTAGCTACTGCTGGGGAAAACAGAAAACCACAGCTATGCAGCACAAACAGGCCTGCATCGTGTTTACGCAACGATCTAGGCCTGGGCCCTACTCCAAAGAGGCTGGGCTCCCTGCGGCACCTCAGACAGCTCTTCCTGTCCAAGACCCTGCTGTGGAGGCTGCAAGGCTGGAAAGGCCCTTGGCGGCCACTGTGGCCAAGTCTCTCATTTCATCGGGAGGCCCAGAGATGGGGAGCGAGTTGGCCAAGGTCACACCGAGAGTTGAGGTCTGGGTGGGGAAATGTGGGAGGGTGGCCAAGGTTGAGGTTCTGAGGGAGGACAGAGAAAGAGGGACTCACTCACATGGGACTGCTCTGGGCTCTCGCCTCTCATCTTCTCCTCACATCTGATCAGCTGCTGGTTTTCAACCTGAACCTCTAAACTTGTGGAAACTGCTTCCTCAGCCTTCTAGGGCGAGAAGGCTTGGAATACCTCATGGTAAATGTTTCTCTCTTCCAGTCCCACAACTCCCGCTAGCCTCCAGTCATCCCCTTTTCTCATCTGATAAACTCTTTCTCTTCCTTCTGTACAAAACTGAAACTAACGTCTCACCTTTCCATCTTTAAACTCTTCTTTACTGAGGCCTACTTCCTCTCCCTTCCCTCTCAGACTGGGGGAAAAAGGGATCTATATTTCCCTTTCTCTGGTGTGGTCCCAACCTCTCTAAGGCCTCACTCTGGCTATGAGCAGTCCTCACTTTGGGCCATTACCCTCGTCTGGCCCTGGAATGCACCAGCTCAGTCCTCAAGGCTGCCAACTCTCTCACTGTCGCCAAGTCTCCAGGATGCAGTGTGACCAACCACACGTCCAAACATTTGCAAACCATGCAACTTTGTTTCCACTACATTCTAATGACTTTGAAGCCATCAAGGAGTTTGCTGAGTCTTAACCAGTTGCCATTGAGTTGACCCCAACTCATGGCAACTGCCTGAGTATCAGGGTAGAATTGTGCTCTAATATAATTGGAAATTGATTGTCAAGCTTTTCTTCCAAGACACCACAGTTAGACATGAGCTACCATCCTTTAAGTTAGAAGTTGAGTGCATTAACCATTTGCTCCACCCATGGTCTCCTTGTCAAATCTTAGGTATACCCAATTGATCTCCATCCTCTATCTGACACTGAGCCGTCTCCAGCCTTGTCATTTACTCCACTCCCCTTTCTTGGATCAACTGCCTGATGTCTCTTAAGTCTACTTTAATGCCTTCTTCTCTGTCTGATGCTCAAGACTGATTCTTCCCTTGCATTCTAGCTTTGGCCAGTTTGGTCTCAGGAATGAGTATGAAATAAGAAGCTCTTTGTTTCCATGGCTATGGCTGTGTCTTCATTGTAACACCTGAAAGCCCTAGACCACATGTTCTTCCTCTGCTCTGGATCCATATAGACCATTACTTATTGATGCTTTTCATTAGAATCGACATCTCCTTCTAAAATCTCATGATCTCCTCTGCCAACTCTCTCCTCCTTGTCCATGATTAGTTGAAAGCACTGTTCAGCAACATAAGTCAGAAATCTGGGCTTCATCCTTGTGGTAGGGTGACTAGTGGTCCCCAGCGATACCCACGTCCTAACCCCTGGAGCCTGTGAAAGCTAGTTATGGTGTTTCCAGATATAAGGAAGGCATCTTGAGATGGGAAGTTTATCCTGGGTTATCTGCACGGGTCTGATCTAATCACAAAGATCTCTGTAAGAGGCAGGCAGGTGATCAGAGTGAGTTAGTAGAGAGGTGATGATATTAACAAGAGGATGGAGTGATGCAGCTGCAAGCCAAAGGATGTCAGCAGACTCTAGGATTTGGAAAGGCAAGGAGATGGATCCTCCCTGGAGCCTTCAGAGGGAAGAAGTCCTGCCAGCATTTTGATTTTAGCTGTGTATCACTCATTTCAGACTGCGAGGTCGGGCTGTAAGTCCCTAACTTGTCATAGTTTGTTTCAGCAGTCTTAGAAAACTCATACAATTACGAGTGCTTTTTCTTCATCACTGACTCCACCCATTTGATCCCCAATCCTACCAATTTTATCTTCAAAATAGATTTCAAGTTCACTACCTCCCCTCTCTTCTTAAGCCCATGCCTTCATTTCTCATAAGAGCTTTTAATTAATGATCTTTTAACTAATGATCCTATCTTCCTATGCCATTGCTTCAAGAGTGAGCCTGAATAATTGAACTAAGTAGAACTCATTGACCATCAGGATTCAAGAGGTACCTTAAGAGGTCATTGAGCCCACCTCTGTCTTGGGGATTGATGATGCTAGTGGACTGTGTCCTCCAATGATGTCCTCTCAGAGTTTGCACTGTGTGCATACATGTGCAGCACATGTGCTTGTGCCTTATTGAGGGAACAACTGATTTTAAAATAGTTTCTTAAAGAGCCACTAAAGGCGCCTTCAGTATGAGAGATCTCTTGGGAAAAAAAACCAACTCTATTTTGACGATTTAAGTGTTAATGATTCAAAACCATATGGATACAATTTCCCTATCATCACTGATTTCTTTCTTTCTTTCTTTTTTAAGTATCAGAGAAACTGCTTAGGGCAAAATGCATTTATGATTTTATTGATCCTGCAGTTTTGCAAGGGATGTTCAGCAATCTGAGTGAGGAGCGAGCTTGGTGGGCCAGGCTGTGGACCTTTCCCTGGACTGCTCTGCAAGTTGTCTCCAAGGGAGGCCAGGTTCTCTGTGTCTGGGAAGAGTTTTCAGTACACAGCATGGTGGGAAAAGAACGTTGCATCTTGGTGGGGTTTTTGCAAAACCTCCAGAACTAATTTTAAAATGACTTAGGTTTTGGCAGACTTAAGAGGTGTTAACTCAAACCCCGGTGTATTTGAAGGGAAATGTAATTAGAAAAATGCTCTCCTAGTTAGCTAGGAGGCTGTGCTAAGCAGCAAAGATTCTTGTTGGAGAATGGTTTGAGGAGATAACAACATGTGGTCATAAGAGTCCACATGCCGACCAGCACATGAGTCCCCGCTCCCTTTCCTGCCAGGCCCTGGAACTCATGCCCAATGTGAAATGAACATATGCAGGAACCATGGAGGATGCCTCTGCCAACGCCACCAGTCCTGCCCGGAAGGACCTGGTCACAGCTTAGCCACTGAACAAAGCTGATGGTAAGAACAGATTCCGATCCATACAGAACATGCATAACCTGGTTCTAATCCAATGAAGTCATTGTACTAAGTGGCCAAATGACCCAGGGTGAAGTCCCTCCTCCCAGTGTGGCAATCTGGGCACTTCCAAGCAGACTCCAACTCCTCCAGTCTTTGTATCTTTCTGCCTTCTGCCACCATGTTTCCCTGCCTGGTCTTCCCCAGAGTCTCCCTGCCTGACTCAGTATTTCCCTGCCTGGGACCCCAGACTCTTCTCCCGGAAAGCAATGCAGTGATGAAGAACACAGAAGAAGTGCTGCTCTCCTATGTTGTTGTTGTTGTTGTTAAGTGCCATTGAGTCAGTTCCTACCCTTAGCGACCGTGTATAGGGTTTCTGAGGAGAGGCTGGTGAGCTTGAACCACCAACCTTGCAGTTCAAATGACTTTGCACTCTGTCACATTAACCATGACTCCTTCGTTTTTATAGAGGAGTGCAATGGCAGGACTATCTTTCCTTTTACTGTGGATGCACATCTGTGACTGCATTGTCTGCAGTACTGCATTGGGCTGAATCTCAACTTGAGCTTTGAGCTCCTGTAGGAAAAAGACTTGCCAGAATCCTGTATGCACAAGGTCCAGGGCCTAGCATGGGACTGATACTTGGTTTTGTACTCAATAACGTGGACGGGATAGGGTAAACTTTGAGACTCTACCACTGTTATTCCATCCATCTACCATACCCAATTTATCCATCCATCTACTTGTCACCCATACATCTGTCTTTTCTTCCATCCATCCAGGTACTCAGTCAACACATTGAGTGTTTTTTGTTTTTCAAAAGGAGAATAATTATCTGCAGAGGATGGCAGGACTACACTCCAAAATTCTAATATAAAATGGTCTTGGAATATTCCAAATCCATCTCCTAGCATAGTGCAATAACTATGACCCATTCACCCAACTTTATCTCATCTTAATATTATTTCATATTTTCTACTATATGTACTTCAGTTTTTTTTTCTTTTAAGAAATAAAATGCTGTAAATATAAGGCCCCATATGTGGACCTCCACAATCTTATCCTCCTTTCCCCTTTCCCAGAATGATGTTTTTATTCTTATGTATGTTTTTATTCTTTTACTATGCATTTATGTGTTCATTGTTGTTGTTGTTAAGTGCCGTCGAGTCGGTTCCGACCCATAGCGACCCTGTACAGGGTTTCCGAGGGTGTAAATCTTTACGGGAGTAGAAAGCCTCATCTTTCTCCCGCGGAGCGGCTGGTAGTTTCGAACCGCTGACCTTAAGGTTCGCAGCCCGATTCGTAACCACTACGCTACCAGAGTTCATAGCCAAGATATAATATGGTTTATCAGGCTATAGGTTTTATATAAATGATGTCCCAATGTGTATGTCATTTTATAGCTTGATTTATTTTTGTTTGTTCTTAAGATCCCATTGCATTTTTTATATATCAGGGTCTCTATGGGTCAGAGGAGTCCTGGTGTGGTGCCTGGTGGGTTAAGGCATCAGGCTGCAAAGCCATTTGAACTGCAAGGTCAGGGGTTCAAGCTCACCAGTTGCTCCTCAGAACTCTATACAAGGGTCACTATGGGTTGCAACTGACTCAATGGCACTTAACAACAGCAACAACAACAGCAACAACAATGGGTCAGAATCAACTGGACAGCACTTAACAACAACAATAACATGCATTCAGGCCATTAACTTGTCATATAATAATAATACTGTTGTTGTTCTATGCCATCGAGTTGGTTCCAATTCATAGTGAGCCTGTAAAGGGTTTCCAAGGAGCAGCTGGTGAGTTTGAACTGCTGACATTCCCAGGACTTCTGTCACATAATAATCAACTTAATTTTTCCTCTTGGAGGAAAAGTTTCTGGAGGACACATGAGAGTGTTGTTTTAATACAGTTTTTCTAGAGAAGAAAAATCAACAACACTTATATGTAGAGATTTATTTCAAGGAAATGGCTCATGTTGTTTCAGAAGCTGGCAAGTCCCAAGTCCATGGGTCAGACGTCAAGCTGGAGACTTCTCCTGACTCATAACCAAATGGGCTGACAGCCCCAAGGTTGTCAGGTAAGATGGTAGACTGCTGACTCACAGAGGATCATGAATCCCAAGATCTGCAGGCAATGTGACAGACTACTGGGTCAAGTAGAAAGCATCAGTGGTCAGATACTGATGAACTGATGAAGCAGATGCAGGATCCAGATTGAGCAAACAGCAAAAGAGCATTGCCAGGATGTGCATAGATCTTGGAAGCAGACCACATCCCTGAGGAAACCCCCTTTCAATAAAGTGACAGCTGAACCTTATTCCATTGCAGATTTCATCATTGATGTGACTACATTATAGTAGATCTCATCTTGGGGGATGACATACTGTCAAAGCACTGACAATCATGGTCCAGCCAAGTTGACACACAACCTTAACCATCACAGCCCACTCCTTTTCAACTTGGCACCTGTACACATCTCCTTAAACCGTACATGATCATTGAAGAAAGACAATGGTTAAGTTATACTCACACTTAAAATACATTTAACACATGTACAACCAAAAATACACTAGCTCCATTTTCAGCTTATATTTCATAAGTGCAGAAAACAAATATATTTGATACACATATGCAAAGAAGAAATATTCATAACAATTACAGTCCTCACTCCTGCAACTTGGCACATGTCTTTTTTCCCACCTCCCATTCCATGTTCCCTTTGCCATCAGCAAGCACTTCATCTGGTCATGATTTTGTGTCTGGTGGGGTGATCCAAATCTCCATTCCTGTAGGGTCTGGGCCATTAGTAGTCATGCTGGAATTGAGTTGCTGTAGTCTTCTATTGACTTTAAACTCAGAACCAGGTAGCAAGCACTAAATGATGTCCTAAGGAATCTCCTGTGTTCCAGACATACTCATCTTTACCTCATTTATCTAATACAAATCCAATTTCCCCTTGGCAATAAGTAGCAACCACACCAGTCAATGCCATAACTCTCTTCTTTGTCTGTGGATCTAGAGGCATGAAGAACACAAATGTATTCTTAACTTACAATTACTGTAATCAATGTTGTGTCTCTGCATGGAAGATTTCTCCATTTGGCACTAAGACCTCAAGACCCACCCCCAGAGAATAGGGTTTTAGGGAAAAGGAATAAAAAATAAATTGAATGTGTCACAGGAATAACAGGGAGCAGTGCCACTCCCATTTCCACACTTTGGTTCTTGGGCCCGTGAATCCTGGCTATTGGAGAAACAGCACCCTATGTTGGATGCTGGTTTAGAGAATACTCAACTTCCTGGAGAACATTGCACAACGTATTGCAGGGTTGCCACCTAGTTGGCATTGTATTTGTTTCTTTGAATGTTGTTCCATCTTTATATCAAGTCAGCTGCTTCAGGATGATGGGGAACATGGTTGTTGTTGTTATGTGCCATGGAGTCGGTTCCAACTCATAGTAACCCTATACAGACAGGATTTCTGAGGCTGTAAATCTTTACAGGAGCAGAAGCCTCATCTTTCTCCTGCAGAACAGCTGGTAGTTTTGAACTGCTGACCTTGTGCTTCACAGCCCGATTCGTAACCACTACGCTACCAGAGCTCCTTGGGGAACATGGTATGACCAGTGAATTCCATGAGCCTGGGACCACTTACACATTTTATTTGTTGCCAAAAGTGAATTCCTTGATCTACAGGTGATGCTGTGTGGGATAACATGATGGTGGATAAGGCATTCTGTAAGTCCATGAATGGTAGGTTTGACAGAAGCATTGTGTGCAGGCAAGGCAAATCCGTGTCTGCAGTAAGTATCTATTACAATAAGAACAAAATGCAATCTTTTCCAAGGTGAAAGTGGTCCAACATGATCAACCTGCCACCAGGCTGCTGGCTGACCACTCTGAGGAAGGATTCCATGTTTTAGAGTCAGTGTTGTTTGCTCCTAGAAGATTAGGCTCTTAGTAGTGGCTGTAGCAAAGTGGACTTGGTGAGTGGAAGGCCATGTTGCTGAGCCCATGCATAACCTTTGTTCCTGCCACCATGGTTACTTTGTTCAGGAGTCCATTGGGCAGGATGGCTGGAGAAAGAGGATTATGGGTTTCCACAGAAAATGTCACCTTATCTATTTGATTGCTAAAATCCTCTTCTGCTGAGGTCACCATTTGGTATGTATTCACATGAGATACAAATATCTTCACTTTGGGGCCCATTTAGAGAGTTTTATACACGTGCTTATTACCCTGACTTCCTTATCAATAATTTCCCAATCATGTTTCTTCATAGTCTCTGACCATCCAGCCAAACTATTGCTCACAGTCCATGAATCAGTGTACAGATATGCAATCATACATCTGGCCTTTTCTGTATTCAAATAAGTTGAAAAAAAAAACAGGTGTACTGCTAGAAGTTCTGCCTATTGGGAGGATTGTCCATCACCACTGTCTTTCAGGGAAATCCCAGAAAGGAGCTGAAGTGCTGCTGCTGTCAATTTTGAGTGGTGCCTTCATACTGTGTAGAACCATCTGTAAACCAAGCATGAATTTTCTCTTCTTCAGTTAACTGACCATAAGGAACTTCCAATGAGGCTATAGGTACAGACTGGCCAAAGGAAGGAAATGTGACATGAGTGGAGTTCATGGGCATTTGGGCCACTTCCTTCCGGTCCTGCTTGGACCCAGTCTTATATATACCACCTTCATTTAGTGATGGATAGCTGCTGTGTGGATCCAACTTTATGACTCTGTGGGTCAGACAGCACCCAGTTCATGATGAGCAGCTCAGGCTGAAAGGTAACTTGGTAGCTCATGATTACATTTTTAGTCTCTGCTAGGGCCAAAATTTCTCAAACATTGAACGGTTATCTGCAGAGGATGGCAGTACTTTGCTCCAAAATTCTAAGACATCGATGCTGTAATTCACCTTTAGAGACTTGCCAAAGATTTCAAATTGCATCTTTATTTGCCACTAACACTTCAAGCACCATTGGATCAGCTGGGTCATATGGCCCAAATGGCATAGTGACTTGTGGAGCAGCCTAAACCTGTTGAAGAGCCATCTCTTAGTCTAGTCTAGGCCTTCCTCAAAACTAGCAGTTCTTCTAGGCACTTGATAAATAGGCCTGAAGAGCATACCCAAATGAAGACTACGTTGCCTCCCAAATCCAAAGAGGCCCACTAGGAATTGTAACTCCTTTATAGTTGTGAAAGGGGCCAGATGCAATAACTTCTCCACTTTAGTACAAATATCCCAATATGCTTCACACTACTGGATCCTAGAAACTTCACTGAGGTAGAAGGTGCTTGAATTTTTGTTTGGTCAATTTTCCATGCTCTTGGACCAGCACTGGAGTCCTGGTGGGGTGCTGTGGGTTAATGTATTAGACTGCAAAGTCAGTTTGAACTGCAAGGTTGGAGGTTCAAGCTCACTAGCTACTCCTTGGAAACCTTATACACGGTTGCTATGGGTTGGAACCAACTTGACAACACTTAACAACAACAACAACAAAGGATCAGCACTGGACTAAGAACCACAAGGTCAGCAGTTTAAACTCACCAGCTGCTCCTTGGAAACCCTATACGAGGTCACTATGATTAGGGACCTACTTGATGGCACTTAGAATCAACAATAGCAACACCACACAAATAGGAGTCCTGATGTAGCTCTGTAGGATAAGCACTGGATTACAAGGTCATTTGAAATGCAAAGGCAGTGGTTCAAACTCACCAAATGTTCCTTGGGACCCTTATACAGGGTTTCTATGAGTCAGAACTGACTCAGCGGCACTTAAAAACAAGAAGCACACAAATGTCTTACCAATAAGTTTAGAATCATTAATACTATTTCCTAACTAAGTTTACTCAGCACAATGTCATCAATGTAATGGACCAGTGTGATGTCTTGTAGAAGGTAAAGGTGATCAAAGTCCCTGCAGACTAAATTATGACATAATGCTGGAGAGTTGTTATACTATGAGGTAGGACAGTGCAGGTGTATTGCTGGCCTTGCCACCTGAAGGTAACTTGCTTCTGGTGATTCTCCTAAACTGTAATTAGGAAAAAAAAAAAAAAAAAGGCCAGATCATTAGCTGCTTACCAGGTTATAGGACATGTGTTAATTTGCTCAAGTAATGAAATAGCATCTGGAACAGCAGCTGCATTCTAGTCATCACCTAGTTAAGTTTATGATTGTTGTGAAGTGCCGTCGAGTCGGTTCTGACCCATAGTGACCCTGTATAGGGTTCCAAGGAGCAGCTGGTGAGCTTGAACCACCAACCTTGCAGTTCAAATGGCTTTGCAGTCTGGCGTATTAACCCACAGCACCACACCAGGACTCCAAGTTTATGATAGCTCACTGTCATTCTCCAAGATTTATCCTTTTTTTTTTTTTTTGGCATAGGCCAAACAGGTAGTTAAGTGGAGATGTGGTAGGGCTCCCATTTCTGCATCCTTTATGTCCTTTATGGTAGCACTAATTTCTGCAATCCTTCCAGGAATATGGTAGTGCTTTTGGCTTACTATTTCCTAGGTAGGAGCAGCTCTAATGCTTTCCACTTGACTTTTCCATATTGCTGTTGTTGGTCAGTGCCATCAAGTTGGTTTAGGCTCATAGCAACCCCGTATAGAGTTTCCAAGGCTGTAAATTGTTGCAGGAGCAGAAAACCTCTTCTTTCTGCTGCAGAGTGGTTGGTGGGCTTGAACCACTTACCTTATGGTTCACAGCCCAGTGCTTATTATACAGACTCATCACACCCCCCTTTCCTAACATAATAGCCCTCATTTCACATGCCAGAGATTCGATGTGGAGTTCTGTGCATTGCTGAACATATCTATTCCAGTCATTCATTCTAGACCTAGGGAAATCACTATAGGATGTGTTCATGGACTCACTATGAAATGAAACTGAGCTAAGACTCCATTATTAACTTGGCCTCCATATACCCTTACTTGGATTGGTGGCCCCCTCTTTGACTGGTGGGCCAGAGGGACATTTCCGTTCTCCTGAAATTAGTGTCAATTCAAAGCTAGTGTCCATTAATCCTGACAATTTTGATTATTTCCTTTTCCCCAATGAACAGTTTCTCTCATAAAAGGCCAGAGATCCCTTTGGGTAAGACTGGGAGAAAGATTAGCAGTATAAAGTTTTGTCAGTGTTGTGGGGTCCTTGCTCCAGGAACCCTACTTCCCCTTCATTCAAGGGATTGTCAGTTGCAAATGACTCAAGTCTGGGAATTGATTGACTCTCTATTCTGGTGATTCAAGTTAGTCTTCTGTTTACTTGACCTAGAGTCTTACGCTTGCATAGATGAAGTGAAATATTTAATAGAGTGAATAGTAAGGCATGCCTAAGTAGCCAATACTGTTAGTCCATAGGAGTCAGACAATTCTTGTTACGGTTTTGACTCTGCTTTCCTTGATGGTAACCACACCCACTTTGTTGATTAAGTGTCAATTAAGCTGCTCTTGACACCTACCCCCATGGTTTCCAATCAGTCCCAATGTCATTAAGTGTCTTAATTCAATAAGGAGAGTTACTATTTTTGAAAATGACTTAAAGAAAATAGTAATCACAGCTTCTCCCAACTCAAATAGTGGGAACTGACAACTTCAGAATCGACAGGCAAGACAGCAGGCTGCTGGCTCCCAGCCTGCAGTGACTAATAAATCCCAAAGTTAGCAGGCAATACAGCAGACTCCTGAACCAAGGCCTGTGTTGTGACTCACACACAGAAGACTCACAGATTTAAACATAGCTTAGACTAAGCATTAGGCTAGAAGTGGTGTTGAAGGTTTACAGAAAAAAAATAAAAGAGAGAAATTTGATGGGAGGAAAGAAGAGCGTCAGGGAAGGCTTGCCAGAGGATGGTAGGGGTTAACTGTTGAAAGACAAGCACACATTTTGCAGTTAGAAGAAGAGGAAATAGAATATTCGTGGCAGATAAAACCATACAGCTGAGTCTTGGTGGTATAATGCCATTTGTTCCTTGCTTCAGAGATGACATTATTAGACTAATTTCTACACTTCAGGCCTTAGGTGTTTTCTTTGGGTAAACCTTTGTATCCAACACAGACTGTTTAGGGACCATATCTCATTATCCATACGCCTCTTTATTCATTCAGTCAGCAAACAGTTACTGAGAACTTATTATCTACAGCTTTGTTCCTAGGCCAGGGATACAGCAGGGAGTCATAGGGACCAATTTCTTGTCCTCAGTATTGTGAAGAGAGGAAGAGACAACAACACACACAAGGAAAACATCAAATGTTGAGTGTTCTCCATGCAGAGCATTTCAAGAGTTTGATGGGCTATGCTGTTATTGTTGGTAGGTGCCGACGAGTTGATAGGCTGTTGTTGTCGGTAGGTGCTGTCAAGTTGGTGCCGACTCATAGCAACCTTATGTACAACCAAATGACACATTGCCTGGTCCCGCACCAACCCCACTCTTATTGAGTCCATCACAGCTGCCACTGTGCCAACCCATCTCGTTGGGGGTCATCATGCTTGATGTCCTTCTCCAGGCACTGGCTTCTTCTGTCAACATGTGTGAACTATGAGAGATGAAATCTGGCCATCCTGCCATCTAAGGAGCACTCTGGCTGTACTTCTTCCAACACAGATCTGTTTTTCCTTTTGGCAGTCCTCCAACACAACAACTCAAATGCATCCGTTCTACTGTCTTCCTTATTCATTGTTCAACTTTCACATGCATATGTTGTTAAGTGCTGTCGAGTTAGTTCTGATCCTTAGTGACCCAGTGTAGGGTTTCCAAGGAGCGGCTGGTGAGCTTGAACCGCAGACCTTGCGGTTCAAACCAACTTTGCAGTCCAGTGCATTCACCCACAGTGCCACATGGCTTGGGTCAGGTGTACCTTAGTCCTCAAACTGACATCTTTGCTTTTGAACACTTTAAAGAGGTCTTGTGCGGCAGATTTGCCCAGTGTAATATGGTGTTTAATTTCTTGCCTGCTGCTTCCGTGAGTATTGTCGGTTGATCTGAGCAAAATGAAGTCTTTGACAACTTCAATCTTGTCTCCATTTATCTGGATGTTAATTGGTCCATTGGTGAGGATTGTTATTTTCTTTAAATTGAGGTGCAACCCATATTGAAGGCTATGGTCTTTAATCTTCATCAATATTTTAAGTCCTCTTTACTTTCAGCAAGCAAGGTTGTATCATCTGCATATCCCAGGCTAATGATTCATTCTCCAATCCTTCATACAACCATATAAAGCAGCTATGTAGTCATGCATAGATGCTTAGTGGGATGGTTGGATGACTTCTCTGTGCACGAAACACTTTAACCTGATATGTGTATGACAAGCAAGAGGCAGCCACGGGAATATCAGGGGAGGAGCCCACAGAAAGGAGAAAATGTGTCTGTTCAAAGAATTGGAATCACACTTGGCTTTATGCAGTAAGATGAGCAGTTTGTATTTTATTCCAAGCCAGATGAGGAGGCTTTCTAGGATAAGGTCCTTGGGTGGTGAGGGGAAAAAAAAAGATGTTTGCTCTTTGCTACAAACTGAAAGTTTTGCATTTAGAACCCACCTAATGGACTGAAGGCAGACCTTGTTACCGCTTCAGTATGAGTGGAGCCAGAAAACCGTAAGGAACATAGTCCTACTATGAAACACACGTGAGACCACTATGAGCTGGGATGGACTTGGCAGCAGCAAATGTATTTTTGTTAAGCAGACAAGTGATATAATTAAATTAGTTTTAAATGAATAAATGTTGAGGGCTAAGGGTTGAGTTGAGGTGGAGGGTAAGTCAGAAAGCTTCTTCACAGTCTGCAGTTTGGCCCCGGCTGTGGGCAATGGATGTGGGCATTGATGTGTTTTCAAGACAGAGTCGGTAGGTGGAAGGTTGGAGGGGAGGGAAGCGAGCAGGCATAGACATTGTGCAGGGTGTTGACCTGAGCCCTGGGTTAGAGCAACATTTTCAGGGAATGGAATGGATTTGGCAGTTTAGGTAAGGGTAAGAATGAAGACTTCAAGTTTGACCCCATTGATTTTGAGATGGCTTTAAGACAGTGGAGTGAAGCTTCCAGTCACACATCTGGGGATTCCAGTCTAGGACTCAGGGAGGGGTCATGGCTGCAGCCACATGGCTCCGGGAATCCCTGGAGTGGAGGTGGTACCTGATCATTGACAGACAGGTGCCTTATCCCATACACCTGCTTGCTGTGCAGCCCACGGTTCCTGCCTCACGTGCACTGTGCTGCTTCTGAGAGCTGGGGAGGGCAGGGGTTCAGGTGTCCATTTTACAGACGGAGAGATGGAGGCCTAGTGAGGGCAGTGACTGGTCTGTGATCACTTAGGCAGAGCCAGGATTCCCTCATGGCTTCAGAGCTGCATCTTCTTCACCAGGCCCCACGGGCTGCCTCTGTATAACTGACTGAAGTGATACTCTAAGCTTCTCTGAACTTCTGTTTCTTCTTCTGTAGACTCATTTATGGCTTTCAAAAGCCAGTATTCTGTGATACACCAAGGTTGAAGTAGCTTGTATGCCAGAGATGGAGTTCAAGTCCAGGGCATCTCTGTGCATTCCTTGTCTCTTGACTGTTGTGAGGACCAGTGTTGGCCACACGCTGACTGTTCACCCCATGATGAGTCTCCACAGCATGTTACTATCCTCTACTTTGTATGTAAGGAACCCTGACAGCGCAGTGGATTAATGAAGAGCTGGGTTACTAACAGCTAAGACTAGGAGTTCAAATCTATCAGTTGCTCCGCAGTAAAAAGATGAGGCTTTCTGCTCCTACAAAGATTTACAGCCTTGGAAACCGTATACAGGGCCGTTCTGAGTCGGAACCGACTAGGTGGCACACCGCCACCACCAGCACTTTATATGTGAAGGGTAACCTAGGCTCATTGAGGTTGGGAAACCCCAAGCCCAAGCCCATTGCCATGGAGTTACTTCCGACTCGTAGTGATACTAATGGGAGACAGTAAACCTGCCCCTAAGGTTTCTAAGGCTGCCCTGGAAGATTTCACTCTACAAGAAGTCACAGGCCCAGAAGAAGGTCAGGACTTGCAGCCACATCTTTCTCCCATGAAGTGACTGGTGAGTTTGACTGGTGAAGGTTAGCACATTCACACACCTAGAAAGGACCACGCACCTAGAAAGGACTTGTTGTTGTTAAGTACCGTAGAGTCGGTTCCGACTCATAGCGACCCTGTACAGGATTTCCAAGGCTGTAAATCTTTTCAGGAGCAGAAAGCCTCATCTTTCTTCTGTGGAGCAGCTGGTAGTTTCGAACTGCCGACCTTGCGGTTAGCAGCCCGATTTATAACCACTATGCTACCAGAATGCACCTAGAAAGTAAGTACTATGATGATTATGTCCATTTACAAAGGGGAGGTGAAGCTCACCTTGGAGAAATCACCTGCTCTTGGGCATACAATGAGGAGTGCAGTTGGATGCAAACTCAGGCAGCTGAACTATGAAGCTTCTCTGTTTAGCCACTTCTCTCAATGGTGGCATTAAATCAATAAGTGATTGCTCACCTGTTTATTTTAGGGGCAGGGGAACAGAGGTCCCCCCCTAGGAGCCATTTCTAGCAGGAGTGCGTGGAAACCCAACACCCAAGGTGCCTAACACTGTGGTGTGAGGAGGGCCCAGGACAAGGTCTCCTAGGGCAGTAGTTTCTGGCTGCCTGTTTGTGTTAAGGGACTCAGGGACTCAGGAAGGGCAGGCAGAGGTACCTGTACAGTGGCCATAACCAGTTAGCTAAAGGCAGGGAACTGCTGACAGGGAGGAAGACAGCCTTTCCCAAGGCTGCAGCAGGTCTGGACCTCTCCTGGGTCTCTGGTTTCTTGTCTAAAACAGAGGCTACATCAAATGAAATCACCCACCCAGTAAGTCAGTGCAGACTCGGTACCAGAGGAGGGCACACTGTGGCTAGGACCTGCCCTCGCGGGCTTGTCATCCTGTGAAGGCGTTGGCAGATGGACAGGTATGTGCCACATTAGGGGACACAGCCTAAGGGCTGGGGAGTTGGTGGGCTCAGAGGCTAACGTGCAAAGAGGCAAAGTTGTGTTATCAGTGTTTCTTACCATACTTCATGTTTTCCTGTGCCAGGATTACATGATTCTGGTGGAAGAGCCAGGTTTGTGTGGATCAGTACAACACACATTTTGGCCAAATCATCTTGTTAATGTCGGCGAGTAGGTTTTGACTTATGGCAACTCCAATCAGAAGTTTGCTCGCTTTGGTGCACCTGCACAATTGTTGGTATGTTCATTGTGGGACTACTGTGAATTCTGAGTGACTTCCAGCCAGAAGACTCTTATCCCAGCACTCTACTGGACAGCATTCTGTTCTCATTCGTAAGTTTTGGGAGACTGGCAGACCTTTCTTCCTGGTCTACAAACTCTGCTGAAATCTGTCCATGGTGGGGGACCCTGCTGGCATGTGAGATGATGCCATATTGAAAAAGCAGTTTTTGGAAATAGATGCGATATCCTAATTTTATAGATAGGAACTCTCAGGAAAACCCCAGCCTAGGGTGGCAGGAACACAGAGAGAGGCAGAATGGGCAGGCAGGTTCATGTCTCAGGCCCCATGGTTCCCAAATATGAGTCTTTAAGTCATGGGAGATTTGGTGAAGGCACCTGCATGTCTCATAAATCCACCAGGACATGAAAGTACTTTAGCTCACTTGGACCCTAGCACCTTCAGGAAGAGGTGGCTGGGCTGGTTGGACTCAGGACCCAGCGCTGGGGTCACAGTCACCTCAAGGTGGGCCCTTTCAGCCACCAATGTGCCAGCAGCTCTGGGGTGGTGTGCATCAGAGGGGGGCTATTAGGGCAGGTGGAGTGGGGTCTGGCAGTGTCCTCCCTGGGATAAAGGTGGGGCTGATGGCCTCCACAACAAATGGGCCACCACTTCTTTCATTAATTGGTAGAATGGCGTGTAATAATAAATGCTCCTTAAGGCTGGGACGTGGCATGAGCCACTGCTTTTTCAGCTGCTAATAAGGATCATTAACTGCATATGAAAAGGTTTTATACACATTTGTTAAAGCCCTTAGCTTACTGTGCCCACGGCTCACTGCTCCCTGAGACATTACAGGCAGCTGGAGACAGCAGGGAAGGTGACAACATGGGCCCAGAACCCTTATGCCCACATTCAGAGCTCCCTGCCACTCACCGTCGGCTTCTCCTACCTCAGTGGTGAGGCTTCTCAGGGGACTCAGAGAAGGAGCAGCAGCATGGATGGCTAAGTGGATGGAAAGAGAGAAAACTCCACTATGCCCTAAATCTGGACTTTTGAGGGACTCGTTTAGCCTTTCTGAGCCTCAAGCTCCCCACCCATAAAGTAAGATCTTATTTACTACCCACGGTTCTGGGGAAGATTCAGGGAAATAAAATACACAGGGATTGGTCTCCCTTCCTCGGTCTCCTTTTCCTTTGCAGAAGTTCGGAGTTCTCCCCTCTGGAAGTTTAAGAGGAAGGAAGGGTTAGGGGCTACAGGAAGTCAGAGGAAAAGAATAAAGGAGCATCTTCTTGGTGTGGGGAAGAAGGTTCCAGGCCTGGGAGAGAATGGGACATCCTTTTCACATTACCTGTCAAAGTATCATTTTTAAGTTGTTTTCCATTGGGCTCTGAGCTGCAATCATGTGTCAACACCAACGTTCAGGAAATTTCTGCTACCTGTAGCTCTCTGATGTTGTTGGCCTTTTGGGGATGAGAAGAGGGTGGGCCTGGCAGGGTTGAGTAAGGTGGGAGGATATTAGGGATTTGGGGTCAACTGGGATTCCTCCCCATGTGAGGAGGGGTCTGCTTCTGGGCCTCATGGAGAGGGGAGGGAAAGAAAGGGAGAGGACCAAGGGGCTGGCAGGGTCCCACAGCCTATAGAAAGGCATGGAATCCCCTTTAGAACACTTCTTTGGTTTTGGGGAGCCCTGTGCTTGCTCCCTGCTTCCAACACAAGGCTCTAACACAGACTTAGGGGCACACACAAGACCTGGCTGCTCCCTAGGGCCCTTCTCTCCCAAGGTCCTCCTCCCACTCTTACCCAATAACATTGGGAGCTCAGCCCTTCCTTGTCTTCCTTCTTGAGGAAGCTGATTTATGAAACCATAAATAACAAGGGCCTACTGATTGGAACACGTGCACAGCTCGGCTCCTGCAGCTCCAGCATGGCCTCGGAGAGGAAGGGTGTGGGGAGGCTGGGCTGATAGTGGGAGGTAGAGCTCCGAGACTGGCCATGAGCTGGGAATGTCTGCAGAGCCAAACCAGGATCCGACATAACCCTGGAGAAGAGCTGAAACTGTGTGAATATGTGGGTACGTGCATATATTTTCATGTGTGTGTGTGAATGCATGTTTGTACATGCATGTGTGTACAGTATGTGCATGCATGCACATGTACCCACATCTGCATGTGGGAGGATGAGCCTGCACACACATATACACACACTCACATACATTCATGCACAGCATTACTTGCACACACATACTTACATGCATGTGAACACAAAAATGCATGGTGTATGTGTGCATGTATGTGTTTGTGTGTGTATGCATTGGTGTGCACACATGTGCATGTGTGTCCTGTCTGTGCATGTGTATGCATATGTAAGTGTGCACACATGTGTTTTGTGAGTCCTGGAGAAGGGGAGGTCGAGAACACATTTGGGTTTCCCAGACCCAAAAGCCAGTTGCCATCTAGTCCATTCTGATTCGCAGGTTTTTCAATGGCTGGGTTTTCAGAAGTAGGTCACCAGATCTTTCTTCCTGGTGACTTGAGCTGCCCATTTTTGCACCCTGAGAGACTTCAATCAGGTTCCCACTGTGATTGGTGCTAGGCACAGTTACATCCTTTTGACCTCCAGATCTTTATACCACTGCAATCCCTCTAAAGGGATGCATTGTCCTTTATTCCTATTTTACACATGAGGAGACTGAGTCTTTTTACACAGGTGAGTCTTTCCCAACCTCCCACAGGTGGACATGTCTCTACTCAAAACCCTTCTGCAGTTCCCCATTGTCTATACGAAGCTTTGCCATGCTTCTCATGTCTCTGTCTTTGTTGACCCCTGTGTCTAGAGTTCTGGAACTTTCTCCAGCTGGGGAGTCCCAGGGAAGACACATAGTTAACACATTCACTTGCTAACTGGGCAGTTGGTGGTTTGAGTCCATACAGAGATGCCTTAGAAAAAAGTCCTGGAGATCTGTTTCTAAGAAAATCAGCCACTGGAAACCCTATGGAGCTTGGTTGTACCCTGACACATGTGGGGTCACCATGAGATGGAATTGGAGTGATGCAACAGGCTTGGATTTTTCATTTTGGTCTCCAGCTGAGGAGCCTGTAGACCTCCCACTGAACCCAATGGCCCCATGCTGGGAGCTCTGCTTCTATATCTAGTTTGAGACCCTAGCTCTGTGTGCTCATCCTGATGTGATCTCCTTGTCTCTAGCATTTGTCACCCTGGTTCCCTTTTATGTGGTCATGTTCTCATCCTTGTTGTCTGGGGCTCTGATTCAGAGCATGAGAAGAGTGAATAAATGCCTGACTAGTTCAGGGAGATCCTGGACTAGACAAAGGTCCTCTGTGAGGTGAATTGAACTTGATCTGCCTTGAATTGAACTGCCTATCAGAAGCTTCTGGATGGTTTCACGTGTGGGGTCTACTGTGGATTCCCATAATGTGCAGCCCGGTTGAGGGGCCATTAGCCATGGCTCCCTCTCTTCTTCCCAGAGAGGGCTAAGAGTCAGAGAGCTCCATTTGATTCATGGGGGTGGTGCTGGCTCAGTGATAAAATTTTCATCTTCCATGTAGGAGACCCGGGTTTGATTCCTGAACAGTGCCTCTCAAGTACAGTCTCCATCCATCTGTTGGGGTGGCTTATGAGCTGCTATGATGCTGAATAGATTTCAGTGGAGCATCCAGACTGAGACTGGGGAGAAAACAAGTCAAGAAAATCCGATGGAACACAACAGTGCAATTCATAATGGATTGTGGGGATGATGCAGAATTGGATAGCATCCCATCCCATTATAATGAGCTGATACGAGTTAAGGGTCAACTTGATGGAGTCCTAGAATGGCTCTATAGGATAAACACTGGCCCACAAGGTCGGTTCGAATTGCAAGGTCTATATAGGGTTGCTATGAGTTAGAACCTACCCAAGGAACTTAACAACAACAACAATAATAGGATTTGGTCTCACAAAGAGGTGGAGGAAAGCCAGCCAAGACCATCGTCGTCTTAGAACCTCACAGGGATTAGGGGGCAGATGGCATAAACTGAGACCTCGGCGGGGCCGGGGGAGCAGACTTGCAGAGCTGGGTGGAAGCCTTAGCTGGCTTGTCACGTGGACCTAAAGCCCAGTCCTATGGACTTCTGCTTGAGCAGAAGGTGAGCATGTGGCCATATTCCATGGTCTGCCTTTCTCTGATACCCACTGGCTGCCTCTTCCAGTCAGCAAAACATGCTCAAGTTCAGGTGGCTTTCATGAAGCTAGCAGTCAGAGCAGCAAAGAGTTATAAGATTCCTTTTTAAATTGAAAACGACAAAACAACAACCCAAAAACCCACAACAAAAAACAAATCTTCCTTGCTCTTTAGCTCCCTCCCCTCCCTGGAGGGAAAAATATGGATTGGAGATGTTTTCAGTTGCAGCATTTTCTTACAGCTCCTTTGGCTGCTAGTCTAGTGCCTTGTGGGCACGTGAATTTACAGCTTGGCCTCTCTGGAAGTTGCTGCAGGGAGAAAGATGGTGAAATTTCATTCTTGCTAATTTAAAACAATAATAATTGTTCACACGTTAGGATGCATTCCTAGTAAACCATTCCAGTCTTTGGGAACAACTGGATAGAAAGCCGACAAGCTTCCTGCTAGCTTTGTGATGTTCATTTATTCACCAACGCAGGGTGACTGAGCCTAGCAGCGGTGCTGGGCACTGTATATGGGGACAGGGAGACTGGCAAATCATGACACTGGTAGTTCCTAGACATGAGGCATTGGTATTCTTATAGTGGACAGAAGGACAGGCCTGTGACTCTGTACATGGCTACTGTTAAGAATTGCATTGAGATCCCAAAATATTTGTTTGCATCCAACCCCAGTCAGTATCTGTGACTGTGCCCTTGTTTGGAACTGGGGTCCTTTAAGATGTCAGCTAACATGAAGTCATATGGAGTAGGGTGGGACCTGACCCAGCCTCCTAGTGCTGTCCTATAAAGGAGGGGACAGAGGAAAGATGCCCATCTGAGGATGCATCAATGAACGCCTGGAGCCACCAGAGCCAGGAAGGACAATAAAGGGTCTTCCCTTAGAGTCTTCAGAGAGAGTTTGCCCAGACACTGGACTTCCAGCCTTCAGAACTGTGAGGGAATAGATTTCTGTCCTTTGAAGCCACCGGCTTTGCAGCAGGCCTAGGAAACAAAGAAGAGACTGATAGGACTCCCCTTGGTGATGGATGACTAAGAGCAGGAATGCAGAAGGAAGACTGAGTTCTGGGGAGAGGTCGTGGTTCAGCTTGAGGTGAACATGGGGTGAATCGGATGGAACCAAGCCCAGGATGGAGACAGACACTGTCTGTCTGATGGGATGGAGGTGTGGGTGGGAGGGTCTTGGCTGCGCTGTCAGAGGAAAGAAGCAGACCCAGAATCAGGCTGAAAGGGAGAGGCACTTGGGATGGGTATCTGTCTTCCACAGGGAAGATGTCATGAGCAGCAGCATGGTGGGGGACCTGGCTCAGTGAGGAGTTGAATTGAGGCTCTGAGTTGGCAGGAAAGACCTGGTCTTTCTTGAGCTTCTTGGATATGCTGTGGGAGAGAGCATGCGCTGCCAGTACCCAGAAACCACACAGGTAACAATACTCACCTTCAGGAGAAGGTGTCGGGACCCCTAGACAGAGTGTTCGGCATTTCAGAAGGAAGGCCTGAGCCCAACAGAAAGATATCTGTGACTGTCTTGAGAGCAGTGGCTGTGTATATGGTACTTTTGGGTTTGTTCTCTGAGGTGGCGGCCTTAGGACAAAAAGAACGTTGGCTTGGCAGGGACTAGAACTGGAATCTACAATGGCAGGAGACCCTTTCACCCTTGTTTGCCAGGGGCAGTCCTGGTTTGTGTCTGAATCCTGATAATACTCACTAAACAGCTCTCCCTTCCCCTCCAAAGACCCAGTTTGGAAGATAAATGATGCTATCTTATCAGTAGAGTCCTTGGATGGTGCAAACACGAGCTAACCAAGAGGCTGTAGGTCTGAATCCACTCAGAAGTACCTAATACGAAAAGCTTACAGATCTGCTTCTGAAAGAACTCAGCCATGAAAGCGATGGAGGCAGTTTGCTTAGAGACATTGCATTTATGCTGATGGTAGGGGATCATGTGCGAAAGAATAGTGAGAATGGTCTGTTACTTGAAGAAAGGAATCAATGCCACTGAATTAAACAGGTAGAGATGATCAAATTGGCATATGTTTTGTTGTTTTCAGTACACATACGAAGACCCTAGGAGTCCTGGTGTGGCACTATGGGTTAATGTGCCAGACTGCAAAGTCATTTGAAGTGCAATGTCGGCAGTCCAAGCTCACCAGCTGCTCCTCGGAAACCCTATACAGGGTCGCTATGGGTTGGAACCAACTTGACGGCACTTAACTATAACAACACACAGACCTTATGGAGCAGAATTCTACTCTGACACATGTGGGGTCAAGATGAGTCTTAATGGATTGAACTGCAGCTAAGAACCGGGGAACTTATCATCTCTAAACAGACTCACAGTGACTCCCCTGTCTCTCACGCAATCAGCTGGTCCTGGAGATTCTCGGGGTTCTGCAGAGCCCCCAACTGAAGGCCTCAGTCACTCATCTTAAGGGAGAGGGCTTCAGGGGCAAATAGAACTGGCAATTATTTTTTGAAAGCAGTCTCTGCTGTCAGATCTAGAAGCCAACTGGTTTACCTAGAGTGCTGCAGGTTCTATGACTAGGTAGGTTCTTTGGTGGGAGAGGTGACAGTTCTGCTTGCCCTGGGTGGTCAGAACATGCAGGGGTGTGTTGCATTTACTCAGCAGGGAATGGAGACTCAACTCTGTGGTTGAAGAAATAGGGCTATTTGGCCTGGAGAAATCATAGAGGTCAAGCATTTGCCACTTAACTAAAAAAGAATGCTTGTATATTTTTTTCTCTTTCTATAGTTAATGAGATAAACCAGGTGTCCAGAGGAGGTAGTGAGTTCCTCATCCCCAGAGGAATGTGAATAGAAATGGCCTAACTACTTGGTGGGGACATGGAGAAGTAACAAAGCATGGACCACATGTTAGACTGTTGACTTCCAAGGTCCCTCCCAGGCCGGCTTCTAGGATTCTCCAAATGCCAGCCTCTGCTTCCCATAGCCAGCTGCCTTCTGGGTGAATCTAAAGCCCACCCAGCTCTGACCTCCTTGCTGGGTGGAGCTCTAAGGCAGCCGCCAAGTCCTCCCACTCCAATGCTACAGGGTCACTGCTTTCCCGGCCTCTGGGGTTGCCTCTTACAGCCACCACCCTCCTGGAGTCAAGAACTGAATAAACTGGTTAAACAAGGAACTGAGAAGCAACACACACACAAGAGAGAAAGAGGGAGACAGACTGGAATGAGAAATGCTGTCCTGCTCTGGCCTTTTATCATCAACCCAGGGAAATGAATATTCTGACCTAATAATCAAAACAAGCTGTAATTGCAAACAGACTCTCACAAGCCTGTGAGGCAGCTTAGGAGCAGGCAGATGAGGTACCTGCTGAGCACAGCAGGCCTGGCCCCGCCAGCCCTCCTCCCACTGCCAGGATCGATGCAGCCGCCTGGTGGTGCACACCATTTTGCTGGCCTGGCTTGATCAAACCCTGCTCACTTCTGCTTTTCTCCAGGGACTGCAAAGCTTCCTTTGCAGAGGAACCTGCTCAGAGGACGCCAGCTCCCTGCACCCTACAAAGGATGTGATTAAATACCCAGCAGCATCCTGAGCGATCATAAGGAGATGGGAAGGAGGTCTAACTCCACCTCCTCTTGGCTCAGAAAGATGTTCTCTTGGGTGTGACACTAAAGTTGGAAGTTCTTCATGTCCCCTCCTTGCCCCCACCTTTTTTGTGTGTTGTTTCAGGCACACCCTCAGCTCAGATTTGCTTTGAAGGTCAGTAATTTCCACTCCTTATTCTCAAAACAACGGCACAGTACTTCTGGGTCCCAAATGTTGATGCTCTGCACTAAGGAATGAATCTCCCTCAATAAGAAGTACATTCCAGAATTATTCACCAACATCTCAGGGCAAGAGGTATAGGAAGGACCGAAGACCAATCCATCTGGGTCTTTGTCCCCAAGGCACTCTTACTTACTAAAAACCCAGCCACTACACCTGAGGTGACTAGTGTGTGCCCTTTCTAGGCACCAATACCCAAAAGTCTTGGGGGTCCACTGGCAGGGTAAAGATATTAAGGGAATTAAGCTAAGTCTTGAAGAAAGAGAAGGGCAGCGTTGAATAGGGAAGAAATCTCCTGGGTGGATGGAACAGCTTGAGCAAGGGAGAAGAGACTTAACACAGTGTCGTAGAGATCTGTGTGGTGGTTGGATGTGACTGGTGATGATGGGGTCTTTGTTGGAAGCTGGAGCTGGAATTATATGTGGATTGAGACTTGATTATGATGGGCTCTGAAGAGCTTGCTAGGAGCTTGCCTTCATTCCAAAAGAAATGGTTGTCCCTAGAGTATTTGATACATAGCTGTTGTCTAGACATGTCCTCCTGGTGGTGACTTAAGGGATGGAGTCTGGAGGGAGGGAGCGGAGGAAGGGTGCAAGTGGGGAAATGGTCAAGAGTTCTGGTGAAAGGAAATGCAAGTCCAACTTAGGAACACAGCAGTGGAATGGAGAAACAGGAGCAGAATACGGGCAGTGTCTTCTTGAAAAGGTCCTAACTAGGCCAGTGGTTTGCTTACGTGTTGAGTGGGGTTGTTGAAGAATCACCAGATGGGTAGCATCAGGGGCTAAAAAGGTTAGTTTTGAGGATGACGACTTAAACAAAACCCCTTTTTACTTTAGAAATAATTATAGATTCATCAGAAGTTGCAAAGACAGTACAATGTAGTCCTGTCCTCTCTTTTCCCCCGGTGGTTGCATCTTGCAGATGCTAATACCAAGTCAAGAGACTACCGCCATTGGTCCTTAAAGGTAACCCGGCCCCTACCTGTGTGACATGAGCTGGGGCTTTTTGGAGCTCTGCTGTTCCAGGCACCGAAGCCCTTCTCTGGGCACTGAGACCAGCTGGACAGGACAGGAAGGCTTAGACGCAGCAACTCCTCCATCAGACAGGTCTAGACCTCACTGGGCAGTGCTGGGTTCTGAATCTGCAGGGATGGGGTGAGCTAGAGTATTGGGATCCTCCCTCAGTTTCCCTTCTTAGCCCTCCAGGTCCTGACTGACTTCTGAACTCCAATGTGGCTGGCTGAGCTATGTTGTTGTTGTTAAGTGCCATCGAGTCGGTTCCCACCCATAGCGACCCTGAACAGGGTTTCCAAGGCTATAAATCTTTACGGGAGCAGAAAGCCTCATTTTTCTCCTGTGGAACAGCTGGTAGTTTTGTACTGCTGACCTTGCGGTTCGCAGCCCGATTCATAACCACTACGCTACCAGAGCTCCTTTGGCTGAGCTATACCAGCCTCCATATCTCACATCAGGCACATCTTGGAGGGATGGACCTTTTCTGACCCCTTCAGGTCCCAGACTAGCTCCATACATTATCCAGCAAGTGGCATCGTTGCTTAGAGGGTCCTAGGGTTACCAGTGGTCACCTCACTCTTCGAAATAAGAACCAACTTCAGCCAAGATGGAAGCATCTTTTTAAGCTCTGCAGGTAGTCCCCCTGAGCCCCAGCTGCACCCCGTCTTCCACCTGTGTATTCTGAAGCTCCCTAGTCACCCCAAGGCATGACCTGCTGAGAAGACAGCTCCCCTGCTACAGTGTCCCTCAGACATCTTTGAGTTCTTTCTGGGGGTGCCATGGCAAAGAGCTGGGTAGGTGGTGGCTGAGAGTCGGGTATCTAGCTCCTAGGCTGGTCCACCACTGTTGTGCCCTCTGACTCCAGGCAAGTGACTCAATCTCTCTGCTGGGGGCACCTGAAGAAAGGAGAGACGTGAGCATAGTTTGGAAAGTCAAGTGCTGCAGACATTCTAGAAGTCAGGTCTAGACATACAAGCCCTGTTACTTCCCTCTCACTGTGTAAGTACTACGTGATGATTTTCCTTACCCATGAAGGGTAATTAATCATTAAACCATCTGTGGAGCTTCTACTATATATACAAACATTAGCCTGAAGCCTCATTTACAGGTGAGAGTGCTCAGGCTCCGAGAGACGAGGAGAGTCCTCAATCAGCAAACATGTATAAAGCCCCTGTTACGGGCATCTTGATGTGTTGCATATGGAGCCATAGTCAATCCCATCTTTACCTGTGCAAAATTAAGTGTCTAGAGTGGTGTTGGCATTTACTGCAAACCAGGCGCTGAATCCAAAGCAGATCCCGCACTGCAATTGCTTGCCAGCTGAAGACAAGATTTCTTTTTTTTTTTTTTCTGAGACTAGGCAAGGAACTAAAAGAGCTTCCAGATCTCTCTCAAAGACATGATGGCGTCCCACATCTGTAGACTGACCTACTGAGAACGTGCAGGTACTCATCTGGTACAGCCTGACTCTCTTGCCTGAAGCAAAACCTCCACTGCTCTTTGGCATCTGGCTTTCCCTTGTGGCCTACTTGATGCTGGGTGGCAGGGACCTCAGTTCCAGAGGCACGTGCTGAGTTCCTTTGAACTCCTTACTCCACTTCAATCTCACCCACTACCCTTCTCAACTCTTTCTCTGATTCTTTCTACCCAGCTGTCAGTTTGTCATACTGTGGTGGCTTGCACGGTGCCATGATGCTGGAAACGATTTCAAATACCAGCAGGGTCAACCATGGTGGACAGGCTTCATCAGAGCCCCCAGACTAATACAGAGTAGGAAGAAAGGTTTGGTAATCTACTTTGGGAAAATTAGCCAATGAAAACAGCCTATTACAGCAGAATGTTGTCTAATGTAGGACTGGAAGACGGTACAGTACAAATGGAACAACTGGGAAGTGTTTCATTCTGTTGTTCATGGGTCACCCACCAACAGTCGGGGTGGATTCATTGGTGGCAACTAACAACATCTACCTACTTATCAACTTACCTAGTCACATGGTCAGTTTCTAAATGGGAGTAGGTAAAATGTGGACTTAATGTAGGAACAACAGAGATAGAAGCATATTTAGAATATTCAAAAAGCTCTTGTAATAGCCTCCTTTAAAACACATATTTATTAAAACCTAAAATTATAATAAGGGACCAACTAAACTAAAATCACACAATGATGGGACAACAAAGGGTTTTCACATTGTCTTGTTACTGACAGAAGTTCAAAGTGGCCGCCTGCCCAGAAGGACTCACACGTCATTTGATGGTGATGTTGTGAGTAGCAGTTGAGTGGATCATGACTCATGGCAACCCCATGTGACAGTACTCATATGTATTTAACTCTATTTTGCTTTTGCTATGTAAAAACATGATCTGTTCATGCAGCCAAAAGAACGTAATTATTCTGAAAAGAAAGAAAAGTTAGTCTCAGAGCTTTGCTTATTAGATGGCATATTGAGTTTCCTGGGAACATGAGATGCCTGAGTTTTGTTAGGCAAACCTGTATACAGTATTTGTCACACAATTATAGGTACACATTTAACATATTACCAAGAAAACAACAATATAGGGGCTCAAATGCTTGCCAGGCATACTCACATATGCCAAAGGTGTCATGCTTGTCCCAGAGTCCTTTTCTATTTTGAAGGCAGTGGATGCTAGAAGTTAATTTGATTTCCCAGAAATCAGTGGTCGCTTCTTATCATTCATTCATCTCTTCATTAATTCTTTTATTAAACTATATACATGTCAGTAAGTGTCATCTCTTGTACCGAAGGTGTCCCTCGGTGGTATACGCAGTTAACATGGTCAGATACTAATAAAAGGTACATGGTTTAATGCAGCCAGAGGTGCCTTGGAAGAAAGACCTGGCAGTTTATTTCCAAAAAGTCAGTCATTGTAAACCCTAGGAAGCATAGTTCAACTCGGAATCAAGTTATTCGTGAACCTACTTGGTGTCCTGGTGAGGCCCTGTGGGTTAATGTGCCAGACTGCAAAGCCATTTGAACTGCAAGTTCGGTGGTTCAAGCTCACCAGCTGCTCCTCAGAAACCCTATACAGGGTCGCTATGGATCAGACAGAGTTGACTTGACAGCACTTCACAGCAACTAGGAATCAGAGATGGCAAATGGTTTTGGTTTTTGCAATGTAATACAATTTTGCATTTGCTTATATCACGAGGCAATGCTTTAACAACTTTGTGTGTATTATTTTGTGATTTGATTTTCAGATTTCTATGTAAACATCTACTGGACTTTCACCATGTGGTAGACACAGTACCCCATAGATGCTTTTGCCTATATAATACTATTTTGTTCATACTGCAGCCCTTGGGAATACCTGTTCGTGTTGCATTTTTGCGACATTGATTCAATTCTATTTCTTTGCACTTTCAGTGTATTATCTATTTCTGAATTATTATTGTTCATCTTCTGTTTTTGTATCGTTCCCATTTTTTTCAATTATTTTGTCAGTTTGTTTCCTTAATTTTTCCAGTTTTGCGTATGTTTTCCTTGATTTCATCTGTTGTTGTTGTTGTTGTTGTTAAGTGCCATCGAGTCGGGTCCGACCCATAGCGACCCTGTACAGGGTTTCCGAGGGTGTAAATCCTTACGGGAGTAGAAAGCCTCATCTTTCTCCCGCAGAGCGACTGGTAGTTTCGAACCGCTGACCTTAAGGTTCGCAGCCCAATTCGTAACCACTACGCTACCAGAGCTCCTTCATCTGTAGCTTCCTTAAAATCCATTGAAGTTGTCTAATTAACATTCTTTTACATTTTTTATCAGGTAGTTCTATTTTCTGACTCTGTGTTTTGGTCACTTGTTTGAAGCACCCTGTCTTGTTTCTTTGTGAAAACTGAAATAATCTGCTTTCTCTGAGCTTTTGTGCTGTCATATTTATATTTTGTCCACGATTGATGTGTTGTCAGGCACGAGAACACCACCTGTCTCCTGTTGGATGAGGTAGATCCTGAAAGTGTGAATGCAGTTAGTTCTCTGTTCAGGGCAGGTTCATGCATCACTAGAAGAAGGGCTGCTATTTCCGGTGCCCAACCCCAGGCAGAGCAGTCACTGTGCTGGAAAGGGTGTCATTGGCTGCTGGGTTGGTGAGGGCAGGAAGGCACAGAAACAAGAGAGAATTGCACCCCCTCCAGTGGCCTTCTGTGCCCTTAGGTTGAATCAATGGCCATTTGCCAAAGTTCAAGATGGCCACGCCACTTTATGCCAGCCCACAGTCTGCCTGTTTTTCTTCTTTCTCAGAGCTCTTGTTCAGCATCCAGTCAGCACTCTCTGCCATATCCTCAGATGCTCAGGGCTCCAGGACCTTCATCTGTATCTGTCTCACTAGGTCTCTCAGGGCTCTGTGCCGAGGGTCGGCTGGCTCCTTGCATCCGCTTATTCTGCCATCTTGCCCCACCCTCTTGTTGCATCTTTTTTCCAGACAAGATACTTTATGTGTTTTGCTTCAAGTTACAGAGGCAAGGAATGTGGTAGAACTAATCCATTGCCAAATATACTGTTGTATATGTTGTGTGGTCAAAGAAAGGGCTCTGATGTGGTCAGAGGAGGTATCTTGTAGGTGGGTGGCCTTGAGTTCGACCTGGAAGGATTTGCAAAGGTAGAGAAGAAGAGGAGATCTTCCAGAATAGCCAGGCCTGAGATTAGCAAACAAAGACTCAGAAAAAGGTGTGTCAGCCAGTGCTCTGAGTTGCAAACAATAGAATGCAATTTTATCTAAATAATGTTAAACAAGAAAGGAGAACTAGGCTCAGAGCTCGGAAGTCAGAAAGAGCGTACTGTATCTCAAATTTATAGCAACCCCATTCCAGTGGTTGAGAGGTTTTTACCTCTTTCTGCAGGGTAGATACTGAGGGTTGCACTGCCCTACCTAAGTTGTTGTTGTTATCATTAAATACCGTTGAGTTGATTCTGACCCATAGCGACCCTGCATAGGGTATTCAAGGAGCAGCTGATGAGCTTGAACCATCGGCCTTGCGGTTCAAATGACTTTGCAGTCTGGCGCATTAACCCACAGCGCCACACCAGGCCCGAGCTAAGTACTAGACATAATTGTTAGAATCAGTGCAACCACTGGGTATGGAAATTATCTTCCC
Organism: Chrysochloris asiatica; assembly: GCF_000296735.1. Lineage (NCBI taxonomy): Eukaryota > Metazoa > Chordata > Mammalia > Afrosoricida > Chrysochloridae > Chrysochloris > Chrysochloris asiatica. Next base: position 25,564,160 of record NW_006408538.1, on the reverse strand, counting down.
TTGACACCAGAATACTTTCTGCTCAGGACCTGCATCTGCGTGTTCCTAGCTTCTAAAGAAGTTGGGTATGGATTGGTCTTATTGTATAGGTCACATAATTCTACCTATTCTTCAAGGATGACAGGCTGTGGTTATGTGCTGTGGAGTTGGTTCCGACTCACAGTGACCCTCTGTAGGGTTTCCGAGGCTATAAATCGTTATGGGAGCAGAAAGCCGCAGCTTTCTTCCATGGAACTGCTGGTAGTTTTGAACTGCTCATCTTGAGGTTAGCAGCCCAAGGATGCCTAGACAAGTAGATATCTGAGAACAAACAGATCTGTGTTGGAAGAAGTGCAGCCAGAGTGCTCCTTGGAGGCCAGGATGGCCAGACTTCGTCTCTCATACTCCGGACATATTATCAGGAGGGACCAGTCACTGGAGAAGGGTATCATGTTTGGTAAAGTGGAGGGTTGGAGAAAAAGAGGAAGCTCCCCAATGAGATGGATTGTACAGAAGCAGCAGTGATATGCTCAGGCGTAGCAACGATTGTGAGGTTGGCCCAGGACCAGGCAGTGTTTGGTTTTGTTGTGCATAGGGTCACTATAAGCTGGTACGGACTTCATGGTACCAGCTAACAACTACAACAACTAACAACAACAACATATTTTGGGGCAGGGACTCATAAAGTGGGAATTTTCCCAAACCAAGGGAGGTGTCTTGGCTGCCCTGACAAGGTGGAGTGAGAACCTGGCATCAGTGAAGAGGCCCACGTGGCGGGAACAGAGCGTTGTTTGACAGAATGAGAGCTAAGAAGAGAGGTACAGGCAACCAGCCCGTGGGGAGACGAGACATTTAGGCTAAGGGATTAGGGCCATATTCTAGAGCAACAGGGCCTTAGGAGAAGTCATTGCAAGGTTTGGAAGGAAGGAGTGACACATTCAGAGCTTTGTCTGAGAGTAATCACTTAAGAAGTTATGTAGAGGAGAAGTTGAATGGGGACATAGAGTCTATAGGGAGTGGCAAGATCAGGTCCAGGATGAGATGTAAGAATATGGATACCTGGACACTAGCCATTTGTTTCCACACCTTTGTCCTATTCTTGGCTCCCTCTTCCTTCAAGGCATCACGCAGGGACTAGCCTCTGGGAAACCAGGGCTCTTTCTCTTTGTCTTCTGTTCTCCAACACCTGGGAACTTTGGTCTCAGCCCCCTGACAAAAAGAGAGGAAAACAAAAGAAAGATCTGTCTGTCACTCATTCCTTTGTAGAGAACTTCTCTATAGCGGGGGGAATCAGAAGAGCTGGGCCCCAGGTTTTTTCAAGGTGTCTGGTGGATGGGGATGGAGTAGAGGCTGTCTTCTCTCTGACTTCAGGCTTACAGGTAAGATGCTAAGGTTTCTTTTAAGGGAGACTTCTCCAGAAGTCCTGAGACAGAGAGGAGACGTTGGCGGGAGGGTCTTCCTCATGACAGAAACATGCAGGACTAGACATAGTGGAATGAGAGGGCTCTGTCTTACTTACATTTGTTGTTGTTGTTGTTAAATGCTGTTAAGTCGGTTCTGACCCCAGTGACCCTGTATAGGGTTTCCAAGGAGCAGCTGGTGAGCTTGAACCACCGGCAACCGGCAACCTTGTGGTTCAAACCAACTTTGCAGTCCAGCACATTAACCCACAGTGCCACACCAGGACGCTGTCTTACTTACATTGTGCTGATTAATACAGAGGTCATATCATAGGTGGATGACTTTCAACAATAGACATTGATTTTTTCACAGTTCTGGAGACTGAAATTCCAAATCGGGTTTCAGTCACCCCGATTCCTTCCTTGTCAGCAGCTCTAGGCATCCCTTGGTTTCTTAGCTTGTAGTGATTCTCACATGGCATCTGTTTCCCCTGTGTGTGCGTGCATCTGTGTCTCTCCTGCACTTTTTATAGCTCAGAAGTGATTAAATTTAGTCCATACTCCTAACATTAACATAGCAACGAAAAATCTATTTCCACACAGAATACATTTACAGGTACAGAAGCCAGGGTTTCAATATAAGTATTTGGGGAATCTTTCTTATTACCTGTCTGAATTTGGCGATGACTATAGATAGTCGTGTGCAACATGGTCAGTGGGATGATTGGTGTTAGGTGGTGTCGGGTCGCTCTCGCCTCACAGTGATGCCATGTGACAAAGAAGAACTGTTCTATGAGGCTTCTTTGCCTGAAATCTTTACAGAAGCATCATTTTCAAACCTTTTTCTTGAGGAACTGCTTAGTGGATTTGAAGCACCAATCTTTCAGTTAACAAGTTAACAGCTGAACACTTAATGTTTGTGCTACGAAGACTCCGAATGTAGTGGACAGTCCTACACCTGAAAAATGTTCAATCGACACTGTTGTGGTATGTATATTTTCACAACAGTTAAAAAAAAAATCCCAAGTCACACAAACCTTATGTCTTCATATCTCCCTTTTAGATTTTCTCTGGCGTTCTACAGAGTGATGGATGACTCTTTATATATTGGTTGACTGACCCTGGGTTTGCTATTTTGCCAACAATCATTGGTTGGGCTGTAGTTTTCTCTGAGAATGGTTTTTTTGGACATCTTGAAGAGACTGGTCAATTTGCTACATAAATTATGGTTTGAAAATCTACCCAAATGGAATGACTTGAAGGGATTGGCTAGTTTGTGGTCCTGCTGGAAGGGCCATGCCTTACAATTGGCAAGGAGCTTGCTGACATAAGCAGATAACCCCACTACCATCAAGAAAAGTTTGGATCCAAGTCCCTGTGCTGAAACCTTCTCAATGCGGAAGAAACAGTTGTAACACTGAAGGCAGTGAGGTGGTGAGAAACCTTGGCAAGCACAGCAGAGTCCCGTGACAGAGACACGGTGGTAGCGGTACAGATTGCGGAGGTCATGTGACTGGCACGGAGGTGCAGTGGGCTTGTGACGTCTCCAGGCAGGAGAGCTGCTGGCAGAGTAGAGTGCCTTCAAGAATTTGTTGGAGGAGTTGGAGTTGTAACATTTGCTCTAACAGGGCAGAGGTCTGTGAGGCCTAGTAGGGAGGCCTAGAGACCCAGTGGCTGAATGGTCCAGGAATGGGCTCAGTGCTAGAGCCCAGGGAGGACCACAGCTCAGTGACCTGCTATACTAGATATACATAAGTTTGGCCTAGAGTGGAGAGGCCTAAGAAACAGAACGGTTACCTGTCTGTAGGCATGACTGAGAAGGCAAGTCGGCTTGAAGTTATGACCAAGAGTAGCTGTTTTGGATAGAAGCTATCTTGACGATGAAGTTGACCCTGTCCTGAGTTATATCCTGTTACTCTAAGTTGGAGCCTGTGCTTCCCTAATGGACTACCTAACAGTGAGTGTGGTCCATGAGTTCACTGTGGTCATTATAATGGATTATCAAGCCTGGCAGAGAAGTAGAAAGGGCCTTTTGCTTCATAGGTACCAATTTTGTGCTAATCCTTCTTCGTCTTCTTTTTTTAATGAAACTTTTGACTATGAATTGGCTAAAGGGTTACAGATTAGAACAATTGCATCCAACAAACCATACCCACTTCATTTCATCTTAATGATTACAACCCCTGCAATGTAATGTGCCTTATCCCACTTCCTCCTTGTGTTTCTCGCTTCCATTCCTCTTTTGTTCCCAGTCCTCCTGAACTTGGTCCTTGGGTAAATGCTGTCCTTTTACTCTCAATTGGTTGACTACTGTATGGTGTGTGGACCTCACCAGTGTTGTTGTCCCCTCATATACATATCAATAGCTTGGGTGAAAATTGAGCCACACGGTGAGGGTGAGTTCAGTTCCAGACCGGAATGGTAATCAAAGGGCATAGTGGCAGGATTCCACCAGTCACTCCCCATCCAGTAGGTCTGGCCTTTTAAAATGATTTTTGAGTGCCACATTTTTCTTCCACTCTCTTCAGGACCTTTGAATGTGATCCCTTTTGGAGAAGTTGATAGTGGAAGCCAGGCACCATCTAGTTCTTCTGGTCTCAGGGTCGTAAAGGCTGACGTTTCCACGGTCCATTTGTCCATTGGCCTCATTGTTTCCTTGCATCTTCAACTTTCATCACTCCTCTTTCTTCTGCACAGGAAAAGACCGATAGTTGCACCTTAGACAACAGCTCATGAGGTTTCAAAATCCCAGTCGCTGCTCACCAGCCACTCCTCAGAAATATCCAGGGTTGCTATGAGTTGGAATAGACTCGATGGCACTTACCAACAACAACAAATAACAACTCATTAAAGTAAGATGTAGAATGCTGTCTTTGCAGACAGCTATGACAATTGATCACGGTGTCCTCCAAGACTATAGTTTTGAGCGCTCAGGCCCAGTGACTCATGCCCTTGATGTTTTTGGTTATATCCAAGAAGTTTTCCCATCACTCATCTGTGAGTTTGTTGTGCTGTGGTGACTTGTGAGTTGCTGTGATTCTGAAAGCTCTGCCACCGGTATTTTAAATACCAGCAGGGTCACCATGGTGGACAGGTTACAGATGAGCTTCCAGATGAAGACAGACTAGGAAGGAGTGATGAACTGAAAGTGAAGAGGACTTAAAACATTTTCTGATGAAGATCAAAGAGCACAGCCTTTGGTATGGATAACATTACAATGTAAAGAAAACAAAAATCCTTACCACTGGACCAATAAACAACATTCTTATAATGGAGAAAAGATTGAAGTTGTCAAGGACTTCATTCTTCTTGGATCAACTATCAACACTCATGGAAGCAGCAGTCAAGAAATCAAACGATGTATTGCATTAGGCAAATCTGCTGCACAAGACCTTTATGAAGTGTTGGAAGAGCAAAGATGTCAGCTTGAGGACTAAGGTGTGCCTGACCCAAGTCATGGTATTTTCAATAACCTCATATGCATATAAAAGCTGGACAGTGAATAAGGAAGACTGTAGAAGAATTGATGCTTTTGAGTTATGGTGTTGGAGGAGAATATTGAAAATGCCATGGGCTGTCAAAAGAACCAATAGATCTGTTTTGGAAGAAATTAAGCCAGAGTACTCCTTGAAGGCTAAGATGGCCAAACTTCGTCTCTCATACTTTGGACATATTGTCAGGAGGGACCAGTCACTGGCGAAGGATATCATGGTTGGTAAGGTGGAGAGTCAGAGAAGAAGAGGAAGACCCCCAGCGATTGGGTTAACCAAGTGGCAGCATCGATGGACTCAAGCGTGGCAACAGTAGTGAGTTTGGCCCAAGATCAAGCAGAGTTTCGTTCTGCTGTGCATAAGGTCGCTATGAGTCAGTACTGACTGTATGACACCGAACAACAACAACAGCAAGAGTTTTCATAACGTTGCTCCCTGTATGCCCCACCATATTCATGGATATATTTGCAGTGAAAGTAAATACCCATGTAGAAATATCTTCTGTCAAACCTTTCTATATTTGTGGATCTCTTCCCCCTCTCCCTCTCACACCATTCAACTTGTGTGTCTATCCATGCATCTACCTGTAGATCACGGTTATTGCAGGAATGTATATATACCTGTTACCTCTGTTGTCTTGAACTCTTGAACTCCTCCCAGTGTCGTCTCTTGCCTCCATCATGCTTTTACCAACTTCCCCCTTATTGTTTATTGCCTTCCCCTTTACCCGATTTAACATGTGTGTACCCTCTAGTCCATGAGTTTTCATCCCATCCCCATTCTCTGCCACCCCATAGCTCTCAAAGAATGTTTCCTTTAGTGTGAAAACCTTCTCTTAACTTTTTACAATAAGTGGTCTCATACAAAACTTGTCCTTTTGTGATTGATGGAAACCCTATACAGGGGCGCCATGGGTCAGAATTGACTCGATGGCACTTAACAACAACAATGTCATTTACTATAATGTCCTCCAGGTTCATCCATGTTACAAGGTGTTTCACTGGTTCATTGGTGTTCTTTAATATTGTGTAGCATTTCAATGTGTGTATGGACTTCCAGAAGAACAAACAAATCTATCTTGGAAGTACAGCCAGAGTGTATCTTGGAAGCCAGGATGGTGGGATTTCATCTCTCATACTTCCTACATGTTATCAGGAGGGACCAGTCCTTGGAGAAGGACATGATGCTTGGTAAGGTGGAAGGTCTGTGAAAAAGAGGAAGCCCCTCAAAGAGATGGGTGGACACAGTGGTGGCAGCAATGGGTTCAAACAGAGTAACAACTGTGAGGATGGTTCAGGACTGGGCAGTATTTCATTCTGTTGTGCTAAGGGTCGCTATGAGTCAGAGCCAACTCTATGGCACCTAAATACAGCAACATGTGCTGAAGTTTGCATCATTCCCATTGAAAGATATTTAGTTTGCTTCCATCTTTTTGCTATTGGGAGTAGTGTTGCCACGAACCTGGGTGTGAATGTATCTATTTGTGTCATGGTCCTAATTTCTCTAGGCTATGGTAGCGTAATTGTTACAAATTGGGCTGCGAACCACAAGGTCAGTGATTTGAAACTACCAGCTGTTCTGCAGGAGAAAGATGAAGCTTTCTGCCCTCGTAAAGATTTACAACCTTGGAAACCCTGTACAAGGTTGCTATGAGTCGGAACCGGCTCCATGGCACGTAACAACAACAACAAATATACCTAGTAGAGGGATTGCTGGGTCATAAGGTATTCCTAATTTCAATTTTTTGATGAAGTGCCATACTCTTTCCCACAGTGGTCGCACCACTTAACAGTCTTACCAACAGTGTAGGAGGGTTCCAGTCTCTCTACACCTTTGTCAGCATTTGTTGTTTTCTGGGTTTTTTTTTTTTTTTTCCCCATTAATGCTGGAGTGAGATGACATCTCACCGTTGTTTTAATTTGCGTCTCTCTAATGACTAATGGGTTGGAGTCCTGGTGTGGCTCTGTGGGTTAATGCATCAGACTGCAAAGCTGTTTGGACTACAAGGTCAGTGGTTCAAACTCACCAGCTGCTCCTTGGAAACCCTATACAGGGTTGCTATTGGTCGGAATTGACTTGATGGCACTTAACAACAACAACAACAACAACAACAATGACTGTGAACATTCCGTCATGTCTATTGGCCGCTGGATGTTTTCTTTGGTGAAATGTCTGTTCATGTACTCTGTCCATTTTAAGTTGGATTATTTGTCCTTTTGTTGAGGTGTTGAAGTGTTCTATAAATTTTAGAGATTAGTCCCTTGTCTGACATGTCACTGACAACATTTATTCCCAGTCTGTGGTTTCTCTTGTACTCTTTTGGTGAAATCTTTTGATGCACCCACCCACTCCCACAGAGCCAATTCTGACTCACAGCAACCCTTTATAGTATTTCCAAAGCTGTAAATCATGATGGGATCAGAAAACCTCACATTTCTCCTTGCTGCATATAAGTGTCTAATTTCTAGTAGGTTCCAGTCATCTAGCTTGTCTTCCACTGCTGGTGTGTTTTCAGTCATGTTTGATAATGCATTTATGTCTTGTATCAGGGCCCCTAAACTTGTCCCTATTTTTCATTGATGAGCTTTATAGTTTAGGTTTTACATTTAGGTCTTTCATCCATCTTGAGATCATGTTTTTGTATAGGGTGGAAGATATGGGTCCTTTTTTATTCTTCTGCAAATGGATATTCAGTTCTGTCAGCAACATTTGTTAACGAGGTGAGCTCTTCCCCTTTTAATGTATTTTGGCCCTTAGTCAAAGCCAGCTCCCAATAGGTGAATGGATTTGCTTCTGGGTCCCTTCATGTGTTCCTTCACTGAGTCACTCATTTGGTACTAACTCAGCACCATGGCGTTTCAGCACACCGACTCCCAGTTCATCTTCTGGTTTGGTCTCCAGCAGCTCACGTTCAACCCCCCCTCCCCACGCTGCCTTCTGGCCACCATGGACATGACCAGGATTCTAGAGCTATTGGGTGATTATTCTCTTTCCATGTTCCAATTTATTGCTGATATCATAAAAAACCAAACTTAGGTGACAGAAGATAGAATTTGCTTTTTGCTGCAGAATTTGATGAAGGGCCAAGAAGGTGGCAATTGTTGTAAAGCGGAGATGGGCTATTTTGAGCATGCTGCTAATGATTTGTTTTCTATCTCCAAATGACTGTGCATATATTCTGTCTCCTGCCCACCCCTACTGGGATTGATGAAGGGGGCTGTGACTGGGCTCTGATGGGTCCTCGCTGCCACTCTTCATACATTTGTCTGATGGGCAAATGACCTGAACAGGTGGAGGTGAGCACAATGAGATTTTGAGTTTCTCAGTGGCCTCCGTGGAAATCAGCACAACCTCGGGTGATCAGGTGGGGCTATCCTCCATGACTAAAGACTTTTCCTGCCCAAGGTGATGAGACCAGCCCAGGGGCTGCCTGTTTCGCTCTCCTGAGCGCTCGTCATCCTGTGTTCCTCACAGTGCGAACTCCCCCACTCTTCCCAATGGCAGGCCATCAGAAGGTGTCCCTGCTGCAGAGGAGGATTTGCTTAGCTCCGCACAATCTGTCAGTGTGTCCAGCAGGACTTAGCTCCTGTAGGCTAGTTTGATGGCTACCCACTAGAGTTCCACGGGAGGAGGTAGAGGTGGGTGGGTGGGTGGGTGGAGGTGATAAGCCCTGCATCTTATTCAAGCTACATCTCTCCCTTCCCACTCCTGAGTTCAAAAGGAAAATCTAGGGAGCACAGGAGTTTCTCTAAAGCAAGTAGGTTTGGAACGATCTCTCCTGGGTGCTCCAGAGATGTAGGAAATAGACTGGACCACCTAGAAATAGAATGGACCACCTTCCTCTTAGCACAGAGCAGAAGTCAAGGTGCTAAGTGGCTGAGCAAAGCCACAGTGCCAGTGAGGGGTTGAGGCAAGTCTCCTGACCTCTCCCTATAGCCAATCCCCTTGCTCCCCATGACGGGGGGACATTTATTCTTGCCAAACTCTAAAAGCATCAATTTTCTGATTAAAATAAAAATCTTGACTCTGTCAGTCTTCATGTAGGAACAGAGTAAAATGGGTCCACATATAAAGAAAGGAGAGAGCATTTATGGCACACCTACTACATGTCTGGGGCTGTATGGCGTATTTTGTAGATTTCGGATGTAATCCTAATAGCGAATATTAGAAGCATCTATCTTTGCTCATAGTTACTGATGGAGAAGCTGAAGTTTAAAATAAGCAGGTTACTTGCCCAGAGTCATTTAGGACACAAGACTGGAATCAGAGTCTTGCTTTCTCTAGTTGGGCTTCTACCTCTGTTCGCAGGGAGCACTTGCATCCTCAGGAGGGACAACGAATCAGGAGCTCCGTCTTCCTAATCTCTCACTGTTCATTTGCTCATTCATTCATCCAGTCATCCCATCATTTATTTGTTCTTCAATTCATCCATTAATTCATGCAATTGCACTCATCTATCCAGCTGCAAATATGTACTGAGCAGTTATTCTCCTCTAGGCCCTGTTCTAGGCACTGGGAGCAATAACAATGAACCAAGCTAACAAATCCTCCTCATAGGACACATATGCAGGGGAGATGAACAATAAATAAAATATTAGATTGAACCATGAGTTTGCTAATAACCTATCATTTTGACCTACAAAACTGTCCATTTCGTACAGTTCAACATAATAAGTAAATGATCCGCATGGTGATGGGTGTTGTAAGGGGAGTTGGGAGTCTGGGACTAGGGGGCTTGTTTCTTCTATATTGCTGCTGAAGGCAACTTTCTAACGTGCTCATCTGACCATAACATTCTCTATCTTGACGCAGGAGTTCCAAGTCCTTCCCACAGCATTCAGAACCTGCTCCTCCTCTGTCAGTCACATGCTCCAAACACAGCCGCTCTATCTTCAGGGCTCTGGGCTCCCAGAAACTCAAAGTCCGTCTATTGTCTGCTGTCCTCCAGGCTCAGACCTGTCCTCCAAGACTCCTCTGGTAGTTTTAATTGCTCCTTCCTCTGCACTCTCACATCACTTGGTAAGAGCGCTGAGGCCCAGGAAGACCCCGTGAGTGAGGCCTTATTAATGGCCTTATTTTCAGTGGGGGTGCAGGACCAGTGTGCAGCGGGGGCTCAGGCCAGGTCTGGTGAGTGAAGGGATACATGGATGGACGAAAGGGTGAAATGCTGGATGACAGAAGTAGATTCAGGAAAGGTTGTACTCCAGGGAAAGGGTCCAGGGATGCTGACCCTGGTGTTAGAAGCATTGCCAGAGGAGGAGGGTTGCTCTTCAACCTTGCTCTCCCCCTTTCACCCCAGCGTCAGATGCCCTTTTCCTCCAGCCTATTGGACTTTGAGTTCATAGAACCCTCCATGCTTTCCTACTGCCAGTCTCTCCCCTTCTTCACGTCTCCTCACAGAGCTGCTTCCAAGAAGGCTTTGGGGAAGCCATGCCTGTTGCCCGGGACTGGAAATCTCAGCCTGGACCATTGCTGGTATTGTGGTGGTGTAGAGAGGAAAGACTGAGTTTCTGGATCAGACTGTGTTTGAGGAGTCCCCAGGTGGCGCAAAGGGTCAATGTGCTCATCTAACTGAAAGGGTGGAGGCTGGAATCCACCCAAAGGGGCCTTGGAAGAAAGATCTGGTGATACACTTGAGAAAAATGTCATTCAAAACACTGTGGGGGACACTTCTTCTCTGACACACATAGGGTCACCTCCAGTTGGAGTCATCTAGACAACATGTGATCTGTCTTTGAGTTTGTCTGTGACCTTGAGCAAGTTCATTGTCTTTTCTGTCATTCTTCAGTTATATCTTCTGTAATTGTTGTTTTTAAGTGCCATCAAGTCGGTTTTGAATCATGGTGACCCTGTATAGGATTTCCAAGGAGCAGCTGGTGAGTTTGAACCACCAACCTTGTGGTCAAACCAACCTCATTGTCGAGTGCTTATCCTCCAATGCTACACCTGACCTCCTTTCTCTGTAAAGTGGGGCAATAGTTGTTCTGGCCTCACTGGGAATCTTGCAGCACTTACCTAACACATGATGAGTACTAGTGTGGGCTGGGCACATAGTAGGTCCTCAGCACCAAGTGAGGATGCTCTTAGAATCCACCTGGCTCAAACCCATCTGCCCAGCACAGTGCCTGGAACACAGAAGGAGTCCAGCAGGAGCAGTGGAATGAAGCTTCCACGAGGGGGACAGAGTGGACAGAGGTTTGTTGCTGTGGCTGAGCAGAGAGGAGGCCAGTGTGACAGCTCCAATGGGGGGAGTCTGACCCTGGGGGCCTCCAATGCCTATGGGGCATGAGGGGAGGCTGAGCTTCCTGCAAGAAAAGGACCAATCTCCTCCCCGCACATGCCGGAGGAGAGTGACTCTCCGCCCATCTGGGAGCAAGGTTGCCAGAGAAACCACAGATGCCCAGAGCCCGCATTTGGCCTCTTGCCGAAATGCTTTTCTCTGTAAGATTATATATTCCAGGCCACATCCCTGCCATCGACACTTCCTCTCTCACTTTACTCCTTTTCTTACTCTTCCATCATAAAAATCTCCAGAAACAGGTTTTGTTCAAAGTGAATGAGGCCATAAATTCTCTGTTTCTGACAGGCTGACAAGAGAGATAAATTCTGTAATGGGAGATGCAGCCTGCTCTCTTGCCCTGTGGAGCTGTGGCTGCTGTTAAGGTCTGGCCAGGGAAGAGGGATGCTATGGGGGGAGAAGGAAGCCCCTGGACCTGCTTTGGTGGGCTGCCAATGAGCACAGGTGAGCTTTCTGTCAGATCAATGTGCGTACAACTCGGGCTAAGTCTTCTGGTTTGGTAACTTGGCTAACTGGTAAACTGGGAGGACTCATTCATTCATTCATTTGACCCACTTGTAGTGATCCTGTATAGGGTTTCCAAGGAGTGAATGGTGGGTTTGAACTGCTGATCTTGTGGTTAGTAGTCCAGTGTTGGTCTTACAGCACCAGACTAAGGCTCCTAGCACAGAGAAGAGGTACCTAATTCCCCCTCAAGTATTACCTTCTTTAAAAAACCTTCCCACAAAGGGCTAGAAATATTTGCAATTCAAGTCATTTCAAGGAATTGATTTCCCTGGTAAATAAAAAGTCTCTACAAATCATTAAGAAAAATAAATAGCCCAATAGGGATATGGTCAGAGGATATGAACAAACAGCTCTGACAAAGGAGTATCCCAATGCCTCTCGAGCTAATGATGGATGACTACGTGGTCACCGTCATGATGAGATGCCATCTCCCTCTCCTAGCTCCCAGAGCTTGATCAAAACGGTGCTGAGGAGGAGGAAGGGCACTCTCAGATGTTGCTGGGAGGTGAAGAGAGTGCTAAGTTGTTCTAGTAATATGGAGATCAACGTGACCCACTTCTATGACGGCCGATGTCCCAGTCTCTCTCACACTGCATGTGCACACAGTCAGCACCTAACAAATATGTCTCTGGAGATTGAACCCATCTCTACGTGTACGTAATGACATATATACAAGATAATTCTTGGACGTGTTTTCTGTATCACCAACAACTGGAAACAATCTAAGTGTTCATCAGCAGGTGAATTGGTTAAATAATCGATGGTAGATTTGTGTAATTGAACAATCGTCAAAAAAAAAGATAACTGGAAATATCTTTAAATACTAATATGCATTAGGGGTGTGTGATGGCTCCATACAATAAGCACTGCATTGCAAACCACATGGTTGGCAGTTCAAGTACACCAGTTGCTCTGTGGAAGAAAGAAGAGGCTCTTCGCACAGATTTAAAAGCCTTGGAAACCTTATACAGAATCACTTAGCAACAATGTATTAAATTCCAGGTTACATTTTTAAGTGAAAATAACAAGGCACACAATGGAATGGAATTCTGAATATACTGTCATCATTGTTGTTAGATGCTGACAAACTGGTCCCAACTCATTGTTAGCAAGCCATGTACAACAGAATGAGACACTGCCGCCGTCCAGTGCCAATGTCCCAATTGTTTATGTTTGAGCCCATTGCCGCCGCCTCTGTGCCAATCCCTTTTGTTAACTGACCCTCCACATTATCAAACATGGTGTCCTTCTCCAGGGACTTGGTCCTTTTCACCACATGCTCACAGTATGAGAAATCAAGTGCACCTTAGTTCTCAAAGTGACCTCTTTGCTCTTTAATACTTTATAGAGTTGAGTTTTGTTTTTTTCCCTAGCAGATTTGCCTAGTGCACTATTTTGTTTGATTTCTTGACTGCTGCTTCCATGAGCATTGATTGTGGATCCAAGCAAAATGTTTTTGACAATGTCAATTTTTTTCTCCATTTATCATGATGCTTGATTTAGTTGTGAGGATTTTTATTTTCTTTACATTCAGATGCAATTCAAACAGAAGACTGTAGACTTTGATTTTCATCAATAACTATTTCAAGTTCTCTTTGCTCCTAGAAAGCAAGGTTGTGTCATCTGCATATTACAAGCTGTTAATGAGTTTTCCTCCAATTTTGAAACCATGCTCCTCTTCATATAATCCAGTTTTTCAGATTATTTGATGAGCATAGAGATTGAGTAAGCATGATGAAAGTATACAACCGTAACATACACCTTCCTGATTTTGAACCATTCCGTATTGCCTTGTTCTGTATAAAGGACTCCCTCTTGGTTTCTCATAAGCACAATTAAGTGTTCTGGAATCTGTACGGGAGTTTGTTATAATGCATACAGTTGAATGCCTTGCCTTTGCATGGTCAATAAAACACAAATAAACCTCTTTCTGATATTCTCTGCTTTTAATCAAGACCCATCTGACATCAGCAATGATACCCCTAATTCCATGCCCTCTTCTAAATCCATCATGAATTTCTGACAGCCTCTTGTGGGTGATATATTATTGCAATCATTTTTTAGTTATCTGCAGCACAATTTTACTTGCATGTAATATTAATGATATTTTTCAATGCTTTTTCTCATTCTGTTGGGTCACCTTTCTTTTGAATAGACACAAATGCGCACCTCTTACAATCAGTCAACCCAATTTCTTGGCATAGAAGAGTGAGTGCCTCGAGTGCTGCATCAGTTTGTTGAACCATTTCAATTTGCATTCTGTCAGTTCCTGGAGACTTGTTTTTTGCTTATGCCTCCAGTGTGGCTTGGATTTGTTCCTTCAATACCATCAGTTCTTTTTTTGTTTTGTTTTGTTTTTTTAAGTTTTTATTGTGAATTGAGTGATAGTTTACATGGGAGAACATCAGCTTTACACTCATCCTATCATATTTAGTTTCATTGCAATTATTATAATCTCCTCTGTGCATCGTCATTCAACAATATTTGCTTCTATTCCCTTTGTTTTTGTTTGGTTTTTGGGGTACACTATAATACTAAGGAATATACATTCATTCAAACAACTGAAGTGCTTACCCTGCAAGCCTGCCCCCCATTTGCCAGCACACAGCCCTTCTCCCTCCATGACTCTAGAGTCCTTAGCTGCTCCATCTCTCCACGTCATCATCTCTGCCTCCATCTCTGGCATTGCCACTTCTCTGGGTAGGGTCCCACACTCCGCTTCTGCTCTTCTCCCTTGATGATCCTAAGGTCCTCCATTCCTGGACTGTAAGATCAACCACTCCCCCCATTTTGGTGCAAAACTTGTATCTTTACAGACAATCGCTATTAGTCATGATAACAATAACTCACTATTGAATCATAAGAGTCTTCATCTCCTTTCACCAGAACCATTTAGACAAGATGAAAACCACTCAGTGGGGACTCTACCTTCCCCCGCACACTCTGAAACTAAACTCCCTCTTGAAAACTTGTAAGCCAGTCACTTCTTGCCTTTATAGCCCCCTCCCCACTTTATAGCCAATGTCTAAGTTGCCCACCCCTATCAACCCTGTGTACAGAGAAGATGGGAATGATCCTTGCTGTGAAGTTTCCTTCCCTCTTGGTTGGGCAATAGCATCAGTTCTTGATCATATGCTACCTCTTGAAATAGTGAACATCAATGAATTCTTCTGTGGTCTTCCTTATTCATTGTCTAATTTTCACATGCATATGAAGTGATTGAAAACACAATGTTTTTAGGTCAGGTGTACCTTGGTCTTCAAAGTGGTCCTCTTTGCTCTTTAACACTTTAAAGATGTCTTTTGCATTAGATTTGCCTAATACAATACATCTTTTGATTTATTGACTGCTGCTTCCATGAGCATTGATTGTGACCTTATGCAAAATAAAGTGACAGTTGCAATTTTTTCTCCATTTATCATGATGTTATTTATTTGTCCAGTTGTGAGGATTTTTGTTTACATCTTTACATTGAGATGCAATCCACAGTGAAGGCTGTAGTCTTTGATCTTCATCAGTAAGTATTTCAAGTCCTCTTCTCTTTCAGCAAGCAAGGTTGTGTCACCTGCACATCACACGTTGTTAATGAGTCTTTCTCCAGTCCTGATGTCACTTTCTACTTCATATAATCCAGTTTCTCAAATTATTTGCTCAGTATACAGATTGAATAAATATGATGAAAGAATACAAGCCTGGCACATACGTTTTCTGATTTTAAACCATTCAGTATCTCCTTGTTCTGTTTGAACAACTACCTCTTGGTCTATGTACAGTTTCTTCATAAGCACAATTAAGTTTTCTGGAATACCCATTCTTTGCAATGTGGTCCATAGTTTATGATCCACACAGTTGAATGCTTTGTCTTTGTACAGTCAACAAAGCACAAGTAAACATCTTTTTGGTCTTCTCTGCTTTCAGCCAAGATCTACCTGACACCAGCAACGATATCCATTGTTCAATTTGCTTTTCTGAACCAGGCTTCAATTTCTGGTTCAATCATTTAAAAATTATCTTCAGCAAAACTTATTAGCATGTGATATTAATGATATTGTCAGATGATTTCTGCATTCTGTTGGGTCACTTTTCTTTGGAATGGGCACAGATATGGATCTCTTTCAGTAGTTTTCTTCCATATTTCTTTACATAGTTTGTTGAGACATTTCAATTTGTATTCTGTGAAATCCTAGAGGCTTGTTGCTGTTGTTTTTTTGCCAATGTCTTCAGTGCTGCTTGGACTTCTTCCTTCAACCATCAGTTCTTGATCATTTGTTACCTCCCAAAATGACTGAACATGGACCAATTCTTCTTGATACAATGACTGTGTTTTCCTCTTACCTTCTTTTGATACTTCCAGTCTGATTCAGTATTTTGTTTATGGACTCCATAAATGTTGCTATTGGAAACTTGCATTTTTCTTCAGTTCTTTCAGCGTGAGAAATGCTGAGCATGTTCTTCCCTTTTTGGTTTTCCAATGCCAAGCCTTTACACATTTCATTAGAATACTTTGTCTTCTCGAACTGCTCTTTGAAAATTTCTGTTTTGGTCCTTTAGTTCATCATTTCTTCTAGTCACTTTAGTTTCTCTGTGCTCAAGAACAAGTTTCAGAGTCTCTTCTGACATCCAGTTTGTCTATACTTTCTTTCCTGTCTTTTTAATGACCCTTTGCTTTCTTCATGGACGATATTCTTGGTGTCATCTCACAACTCTTCAGGTCTTCAGTCATCAGTATTTAATACATAAAATCTGATCTTGAGATTTATTTAAGATAATAACTTCGCTTTTACGGACTTGTTTTGATTTTCTTCACCTTCAGCCTGCAATTGCATGAGTAATTGATGGTCTCTTCTACAGTCTGCTCTGGCCTTGTTTTGGCTGATGATATGGAGCTTCTTCAGCAGCTCCTGCACAGATGTAGTCAATTTGGTTTCTGTTTGTTGCATCTGGTGAGGTCTATGTACGTATTTGCTGTTTATGTTGTTGAAAAAAGGTATTTGCAATGGATAATTTGGCCACCTTCCAAAATTCTATCATGTGATATCTAGCATCGTTTCTATCAACAAGGCCATATTTTCCAACTAAGGATCCTTCCTCTTTGTTTCTAATTATCACATTTTAATCTCCAGCAATTATCATCAATGCATCTTGATTGCATGTTTGATCAGTTCCAGACTGATCAATACACAAGTCTTTCTAGTAGGACAAACTGACATATATCTATTTTATTGTTGTTGTTAAGTGTTGCCGAGTCAGTTCTGACTCATGTTGTTGTTGTTGTTAAGTGCCATTGAGGTGGTTCCAACTCATAGCAACCCTGTATAGGGGTTCAAAGGAGCAGCTGGTGGGTTTGAACCACCAACCTTGTGGTTAGCAGTCCAGTGCTTATCTTACAGCTCCATACCAGGAATCCACACATATCTCTATAATTCTATATATGTGGTTGTTGTTCTTGTTAAGTGCCGTTGAGTCGGTTCTGACCCATTGCAACCCTGTAAAGTGTTCTGAGGAGCAGCTGATGAGCTTGAACTACTGACCTTGCTGTTCAAATTGACTTTGCAGTCCAGCCCATTAACCCACAGCGCCACACCAGGACTCCATTTCTATATATACATACGCATATTTTCATATGTATATATTTATATACCTATATTGTTGTTGTTGTTGTTAAGTGCCATCGAGTCGGGTCCGACCCATAGCGACCCTGTACAGGGTTTCCGAGGGTGTA
>NW_006408538.1:25503627-25546663 GCF_000296735.1 Chrysochloris asiatica | reverse complement strand
TTCTCCTGCAGAGTGACTGGTAGTTTCGAACCGCTGACCTTAAGGTTCGCAGCCCGATTCGTAACCACTACGCTACCAGAGCTCCTATATATACCTATATATACACACATATTTTCATACATGCACATGTTTCACAACATATATTTTCATATTGTAGTTGTTTTTAAGTGCTGATGAGTCGGTTCCAACTCACAGCCACACTGAACATGGTTTCCTAGGAGCATTTGGTAGGTTTGAACTGCCAACCTTGTCATTTGCAGTCCATTGCTGATCCACAGTGCCACACAGAAGTCCATGTTTTCATATAAGTGCACGTATATATGCATGTTTTCACATCTACACATATTTCCATGTATAAACACATATATACCAGCCACTCCTTGGAAACCCTATTCAGGGTTGCTATGGGTTGGAATCAACTCATTGGCACTTAACAACAACAACAATATTTTCATACATATAAGAAGCTTTCTGGTAGCGTAGTTATAAGTCAGGCTGCTAACCTCAAGGTCAGCAGTTCGAAATTACCAGACATTCTACTGGTGAAAGATGAAGCTTTCTGCTCCCTTCAATATTTACAGTCTTGGAAACCCAATGCAGGGTCTCTGTGAGTTGGAACTGACTCCATGGCACACCACCGCTACCACCATTTTCACATATATACACATGTTTTCCTACCTATACATGTTTTCACATATATACATGTTTTTCTATATATACACACCGTTTCATACATACACAATTTCTATATACACACACATTTTCACATATTGTTGTTGAGTGCCTTCAATTCAGTTCCCACTCATAGCAACCCTGTATAGGGTTTCTGAGGAATGGCTGATGGGTTTGAACCACCAACCTTGTAGTTAGCAGTCCAGTGCTTATCCTACAGTGCCACACCAGGACTCCAAACAATAATTATTGTTAATAGTTTAAAAAAGAGAGTCAGAGAAGAAGCCTTCCTTGACTCTCTGAGCCAGGGATGGGAGTCTGCAAAGTGAACAGGTGGAGAATTGGGGAAGGACTTGTGGGGAGAGGACAGAGTGCAGTGGGATCTGGGAACCTTGGATTTGATGTGGTTGGAGCAGTCTGGGGAAGGCTTGGTAAGAATGTGACGAGGGAAACAAAAATGATGGCTGAAGACAGACGTATCTATCTCAGTAAGGAGTTTGGAATTCATTGCAATGAAGCACTCTGAGAGGGTTATACACAGTGAAGAAGCTCATAGCTTAGACAAGACTCTCTAGTGGCAGTGTGGAGTATGGGTTCAGTGAGATTGAATGCACCTGGTTCTCTGCTGGGCATCTGCAAGTTTCATCTCCAGCGATTCCTATAAACCAATAAATGAAGCAAGTTGCCAGTGAGTAGATTCTGAGGCATGGTGAGGCCAGGTGTTGCAGAAGAGAACCTAATGCTAGAGGGTTTTCTGCAATCTTTATGAAAATATATTGCCAGACCTTTCTTTCGTAGTGTCTATGGGAGGGTTCGAACTCCGAACCTTTTGCTTAGTAGCTGAGCACAATACTGCACCACCCAGAGACTGAAAAATTCCTGTAGGTCCCCAAAAGTAAAACCAAATCCACTGTCATCAAATTGATTCCAACTCATAGCGACCCTAGGTAGGGTTACTGAGACTAAATCTGTATACGTACGAGCAGATAGGATTTCTGTGGGTAGACAGTAGGAATCACTTGATTACATATGAATAAACTGATGTCTCACAAATGTTATGTAGCTCATTTAAGTTCTTGTGGCTTCTAAGCGGCGCGACTAAGATTTGAACTCAAACCTATGAGTCTCTAGAACCTGGTCTCTGAAGATTGCTCTAGGAAGTACTGCCGTTCAGGTATGCAGCCAGGTGGTAGGAATCATGGATCCAGTGGTCACACTGTAGCCCTTCAGCTCCAAGCACTGGGCTAGTTAAGTGGATGGATATTTACTCCCCAGCTCCCACCAACTGCCTGCACATGACAGCCTGCTTGTTCTGTCTCCGACTCTGCGAGGAGCACATGGGACTTAAATACCTCAAATGATCCAATGGAAGGCAAGCAGCAGACATTTCTGTGACCTGTTCTCTTCTTCCAACAATGTATCGAGGTTCGAATAGAGGCAGACTTCTGACCAGTGGTAATGGGAAGGCATATGAGCAGGATCCCCGGGATGGGCCCGGAAGAGATCCACTGCACTCCAATTGTGCTGAGATTCCAGGATTTGAAAGTCATTGGTTTGCCTTGTCCTGTTATTCCCTTGCTTGCATTTGTCTATGATTCCCGGTTTAATCAATGTAAACACTGAGACTTGAAGAGGCCAAGTTTTGTCAAGCCTATCTGGCTGGTCTAAGGTGGAACCCAGTCTTGCGCTCCAGTTCCTTTTCTTGCTGTCAGTCTGGACTCATTTGACTCCTAAGAAACAAACCCTAAATGACTTGCCATTTCTTTCATAGACGTTAAGTAAAGAGAAGTCTGGCTTCTGACTCTGAGGCTGATACTTTAGCCATTTACGTCCCTGCTGTTGGGCAGACCAGTCGCTGGACCCTGGGGTGAAGTGAGTGCCCCTGGAGACTGAACCTGGGTAGCCAGAGTGGGACAATGGTTCAAGAACAAGGCCTTGTTAGGGCCTCTGCTGTGAAGGCTAACCACTGGCTAGTTTAATTAGGAGCTGGGGGAGGGAGGCATGGAGGAGAAGAAGGGTGCATTGTGTTGCAGGGAGCTGATGAGGTCAGTGGAGGTGGGGGGTTGGGAGGGGCCTGGGAACCAAGGAAAGGACGTTCTCCTCTGTCTACCTCTGTGGAAGGCCAGACTCCCAGTGTGAGGGACTGTTGAGGATGCCAGCGGGGGACAGACTATAGCGGCACCACTCCTCTGCAGATTTGCCTCTTTCTGGGTTTGTATGGAAGGTCTCAAGACTCCCTCTAGGCTCTCTGGGGCTTCCTGCTGGCTTTTCCTAAAGCCTAAAGCCAGGGCTCACAGCTCAATTCTGCCACTAACTTACTCTGGGGTAAGTCCCATCAACTTTCAGAGCCTTTTTGTTTTTTCTCATTTGAAAAATGGGAGTAAATAATGTTGGCTTTTCCTACCGTCACAGAATTTCTGGAAGACACAACTGGGAAAATACATGGGACACACTTTGAACATTGTAAAGCACTGTATAAATGTTTGCAAGAACATCGATAATAATCTGACGTCCCTGCCACCCATGAACATCACCTGGTCCTCTACAGTTTACCCTGAGACCCTATGTCTTCCTTTCTGGTGGTAATAGGTTGTCTTGATTTTTGAAACATTTCTACAGAAAAACTTTATTGTTTTTGTAACCCTAGAAGTAGGACTCCTGGTGTGTTGCTGTAGGATTAGTACTGGACTGCAAACCACATTACCAGCAGTTGAAATCCACCAGCAGTTTCTTGGAAACCCTGAGTCAGAATTGACTTGCCAGCACTTAAGTTGTTCAGATTCATTGTAAAATACTTGGGAGATATTTAAAAAATAAAGAAAAATTAAGATTTCTACTTGATATGAAATCACCAGGGATTTGGGGGCCGGTGTTTCTCTTCCTTGGGTGGCACAAATGTTTGGGAACTTTACTACTAGCTGAAAGGTTGGAGGTTCGATACCACCTAACGGCATCTCAGAATACATTCCTGACAGCCTCTTTCTGAAAGATCCCAGCCTTGAAAATCCTCTGGAGCAGCCCTACTCTGTGCACATGGGACGTAGGCGTCAGAATCGACTCAGTGCTAACAACAGCAACGTTTCTCTCTTGGCTTTGGCCTTCTCCATGTAGCCACTAGATCGAGAATAACAAATGTGTGTAACAAAGGTAACTCCAGATTTACGGTGGGTTTCCAATCTGATGACTCTATTATAAGACAGGTCTGACATAGGCCGGATACATCTTTCGTTTTATATTTCTAGTTTTCATACAGCATTCTTTTCTGTTGTGCCTGGATGCTACTTCAGAATCATTCTCAATACAGCCTCTGGGTAGCCACTCTCACTCCACCAGAGAGACAAGAAGAAGAAGATTTTCCATTGATGACTGGGTGAGTTCTGAAGATCTCTGACTCCTTGGATGGGAGAGTCCCAGGTTTCAGGTCTTGGGGGGAGTTCGGATTATCATCAACATGTCCCTGTTGAGGTATTTCCTTTATTTGGTTAAAGCATCTCAGTCTTGTGCTTTAACTACAGAGGACAACACTGGGGAAAATTTTTCTGAAAAATTTCAAGATATTAAGAAAAAGAAACAAACCTTGTAAAGTTCATGCAATGCAAGCAGGGACTTAATAAATAAATTCACATCTGCACAAATGCTTGTGTTTCTTCTTCTTAGCATGAAACTGGGTCAGGTAGAATGTTGGTGAGGCTCAAGCTTCCAAAGAGAATGCTGTGTTGGGGAGGGAACAGACTTCATTTGGGATCTTCTTTGTGCAAGCTGTATCATGTATTTCTCACAACAACCTTGGAATATGAATTATCATGATCCCGTTTTACAGATGAGAAAACAGACTTGAAAACAGAAGTCACTTCCTCAAAGCCACCTGACTTGTAGGTGAGAAAGGACAGTCCTGGTCCAAGGTCCCTGCATAACCGGACCGGCTCCATGGTCTGCTGTGTAGGGAGGACTGCTTCCCCGTCTCCTTAGCTATCCCTACTGTCACCTTTCATGGGTCCATCCCTCAGGTGGACTCCAGGCCTCTCCTTTGACAAACTTTCAGCAGCGGAGGTGAGAACCAGGTGGAGCCCGGAGCCAAGAACCTGGGCCAGCTGGCTGCTCCTGCTCCCTTCTGGCCAGGCCTTCCTTCCAGAAACAATGAGGGGGTCACATTAGTGACCCTAGCTCAGCGATGAGTATGGCTTTGTGAGCCAGCCCACCTGGGTTCTCTCCCCAGCTTTATCACATATTAGCTGTGTGACCTTTAACCTCTGTGTGCCCAATTTCTTAATCTGTTAAAGGCGAATAATGAGAGGGTTACTAGTTGGGCTGCTAACCCAAAGGTCAGTAGCTAGGATCCACCAGCCACTGTGCTGAAGGACATATGATGCTTTCTGTTCCAGTGAAGACTTAGAGCCTTGGAAACTCTGGGTCCCCATGAGTCCGACTTGATGGTACGCAGCCCCCACCTACCACTTACCTCAAGGATTGTTGTAGGATTGGATGTGTTCATTCACGTGAAGCCTGGCAGATGGAAACACTCAGTGGTCTGGGTTATGACAGGTA
The DNA here is from genome assembly GCF_000296735.1 of Chrysochloris asiatica. Taxonomy (NCBI): domain Eukaryota; kingdom Metazoa; phylum Chordata; class Mammalia; order Afrosoricida; family Chrysochloridae; genus Chrysochloris; species Chrysochloris asiatica. Next base: position 25,541,446 of record NW_006408538.1, on the reverse strand, counting down.
GGCCTACCCAGGCAACGAGAAGTGAGGAATGCCTTGGCTTGGGGGCTCTTGCAGACTTCACCCTGACAAACTGACTGACTTGCCACCTTTATTCTGGACCAAGTTCCACCTCCAGGAAGCCCTCTAGGATGGGCGGGTCGACCCGCTCTCTCCGTTCTGTGGGCGCCCAGCCCCCGCTGCTGATGCCACCCTTTGGCCTTAGACAAAGCGGGCACCAGCAGTGGCAGCAGCCGGGCTGGCCGGCTCTGTGGCTTTCATGATGCTGGAGCTCCCGGGAGTCTGGGCCTTGCTGGTCTGCTTTGAATGCTATTTGCATTGCAATAGGCGAGCCGGGCCTTCAACACAGGCCCCTTCTCTTTTGACAGAACAGCCTCACAATCGCCTATTGACCGGGCACCTGTTCCTGCCCCAGACATTATGCAAATGTCGGCCAGGAGCGAAGCCGCCAGCCCCCCAGGCCATTGTGCATTGAACCTTGATGGCGCCCTGCCAGCTCCCAGCCGGCCTTTGTTCGCTGACTGCACAACACCACCCCGCCCCTGCCTCCCGCCCGCCTGAGATGCCCCACCAAGGAGCTGCCCGCTGACAGCTCCTTAGGTCCTTGTACCTGAAGAAAGATCCTCTGGAGCCATGCTGAGGCCGGCTGGGCGCCACAGAGGGAGCCTGGGCCTGGCTGGGCCCTCCATGTCCCCAGGGGACTGCTGAGAGGAGCTTGGCAGGTGGAGGGGGGCAACCTGGACCGACCGTGCCATCTGGGGAGGGGAGGATTATAATAATCACTCTCACATCTGCTGAGAGCCTTCTAGTTTGCAAAGCCGCCCCCCTGCAAGACCACACCTGCCCCTTGATGAGGTGGCAGGGTAGGGACTGGGTGCCTCCACACAGGAGCTGGGACTCAAGCCCGGCCTGTTCTTGTTTCTGGGTCTGTCTTTGGACACAGAGCTTCACTTGCTTCTTTGTCCACCTTCTCTTCCTGCCCGCAGCACTGGGGACTGTGGCCTTTAATGAATGCCCTGCACAGCGTGGCTCCGGTCTGCTGCCTCTCCTCGGTTTCTTCACTCTCCTTCCTGTTCTTGACTTCACCTGCATTCACTCACCAGATACACACTCAAAGTGGAGGTCTTGGAGCAGCAACATCACCAGGTCAATTCCTACTGCAGCAGGGACCCTTCGGGTGGGCCTCACTGTCTGCGTTTTGAGGATTACTGCTCCAAGCCCTGGATAGGATAGATGGTTTGCTCTTGGCCACTAACTCACAGGTTGACAGTAGGAAGCCACTTAGTGGTACTGCAGAAGGAAGGCTTGGAGATTTGTTTTCATAAAGATGACAGTCTATGAAAACTATGGAACAGTGGTACTCTGTAACACACGGCATTCTCATGAGTTGGAATCAGCTCAATGGCAAAGGGCTTGTTTTTTTGGGTTTTGCCCCAATCACTATTTCCCCTTCCCCCCCGCCATCCTTGTGCAGTACTTCTGAAGCTTGGTTCTGCTTCTACCTACCATAGCTCTCACCCTTCCCTGCTAGGCTGAACTTAGTGGGCCTTAAGGAACGCCAGCTAGCCCGAGGCTGGCCCCAATGTGTGAGACGCGGCCCTCACTTTCACAAAACCCCATCTGGTGAGATGCGGGCATCTGGGTTACTCATCTCTTTGGAGGGAAAGGGTTTTGGGCAGAGCTGGTGTAGTGCTGTGGGTTAATGCACTGGTTGCAGTTCAAACTCACCGGTCACTCCTTGGAAACCCCATACGGGGTCACTATGGGTCAGAACCAACTAGACAGCACTTAACAACAACAACAATACCGGCTGGGGCAGGCCAGGTTGTCTGGGGGCGGTAGAGGGGCAAGCAGGAGGAGAAAGAGGGATTTTAGGAAGTGAGGTTGAGGTAATAGCGTGGCCACACTTTCCTGTGCTCTTAGTCACCTGACTATATGGGACCTCCATAGACTTCTTGCTTCTAGAAGGAGCTCCAGACTTGAAGAGTCAGGATGGGCTTGGTGGGCTGTGTGTGTGTGTGTGGGGTACTCCTGAGATGTTCTGGAGGTGGGAGTAGGTTCTGGAGGCGGGGGTCTCAGCAGGTGGGGGTCTCAGCTCTCCTCTGCGGGGCCTGTTCCAAAAGCCATCAAGAGTGGAGCGTTCCCACCCTGTGGTCCAGTGGATGTCCCGGGCAGAGTGGTCCCGTTGGCTTCCATCATACCCCTTGTGTGGGCTGGTCACCTCTGCTAGCTTCCATGCTCCTAAAGAAAGGATCAGTAGAAAGAGACCCTGGGCGCTGTCCAAACTGCCCCCCTCCAGCTCTTTGGCCTTGACAATCTTTTACCCGATGCCAAAGTGCTTTAAAGAGTTTGGCCCAAAGCAAGGAAATCTGATCTCATGAGAGGCTAGGGCACGGATTTCAGAGCCAACTGTTGGTCTGGTCTCACAATTTGTCTTCCTCAGAGCTGTCAGAGGACTCTGCCTAAGAGAGAAGTAAACAAGAGTCAACCTCTCCTCCCCACCTCTACCTCACCTAAAACCACATTCCTTAGTGTGGTATTCAAGGCCCTACACTATCCAACCTCACCACTGCAGTATTCTATCACACCTCCACCTGCAACCCCCTCAGGTAGTCCTCTGCTTAGAGTGGGGCAGGGGTGTTACTTGATGCACTCCTGCCTTTGGATCCAACTGATACATGTGTACTCTTGTTCACAGATGGCTCCTGCAATGCTTTCTCCATTGTAAAGACTTCCTCATTTGTGCTTCTGTTGAACCAGTGTTAAGTGCCTGCTGTGTACCAAAGTGTTGAGCGAGCAATTGCCCCTTCTTTCAAGGAATTTCCAGGCTGATATATCATGTGGCCTGAACAAGAGCTCCTTAAGGGGGCATGAAGAAGGAGGGAAGAAGATAAATTAGGAGACAGGCTGGCCCCATTCAATTAGGGAGTATGAAAGGAATGAAGAACTAGGAATGACTACTGGGTTTCTGGATGGGTGGATGGTGGAATTATTCCTGGAATGGAAATGGAGAGAGAGCTAGAGCCAGTGTGTGGAGTCAGTTTGTAAGGTGGAGAGTTGGGTCCTGGTTGAAATGAGTTTGAAATGGGGAGGGCAAATGGTTAACATGTTCAGATGTGAACTGAAAGTTTAGAGGACAGAGTTGACTCAGAGGTGCCTAGAAGAGCAACCTACTGATCAAGTTTTGAAAAACCATCCATTGAAAACCCTGTGGAGCAGAGTTCTTCTCTGACAGAATGGAGTTGCCATGAGTTGGAACGGATTTAATAGCATTTTTTTTTGTGTGTGTATCTTTTTTCTGGGATATTTTTACAGGGAGAAAGGTATGCCCATCAGATGGCTGAATGAGGGGTCTGGCACTCAGGGAAGGTCAAGACTGGGGCTGATCACTGGGTACCAGGTCCTGAGGTGCAGTGGTATGCTCTGCCTTTGGCACACTCTTCACACCACACAGCATGATCAACCTGTGATGTGAGGCTTGTATTGTACGTCTGCTGGCCCCACTGACATTAGAGGCACCAGGGAAGCAGGAAATACAACCCATGGCTTCTGCATTGCTGGGGTCTGTTGCTTGTGTTGGGAGTCCTAGTGTGGCGCTGTTAATGCGCTGGACTGTAAGGTCAGTTTGAACCACAAGGTCGGTGGTTGAAGCTCAGCAACTGCTCCTCGGAAACCCTACATAGGGTCGAAGACACTTAAAAATAACAACAACAACAACAAGTGCTTTGAGTTGGAATCTACTCAACAACGGTGCCCAACAACAATAACAGTACTTTGAGGATTCCTTTGCTGCCTCATTGTGTGTGACTCACATCTCTTCATTTGTATCTTTGAGGAAACGTTTAAGAATAGTATTTGGAAGGAAAGTGGCTTCTAACAAGATTCAGGCTGCCAGCATCACTGTCCCCAGTAAACCAATGGCAGACTGGGACCAGAGTCTTGCTGTGAGAGATAAAGGTGATGTTGAGGGAGAAATTGATGAAGACACAGAGGATCAGAAGGGCAGAGTGATGCTTTCTGATCTTCCTGGGATGTTAGAGCAGCAATGGCCTCTAACAAAGAAAAGACCTCATGTTGCTCATGCCGGATGAGTCCTGGTGAGTTTCACTGCCTGGATGGGTGTCCTGGCTCGTAGCTCAGTGTCCCTGCCTCTTGGAGAGGTCACAGTCCAGGCATGCCTTGCTTCTGACCATCAGGAGAAAGTGTCCAGTCAGGTCTTGGCGGATGCCAGCCCCAGACATCGCACCTGTACCAACCAGTCAATAGGATGCTGCAGAAATCTGCATTTGGAGCCCATTGGCTCAGAATCCAGTGTACATCACCAGCAGTGACTGTGACCCTGCTGGGTGCCAGGGATGGCATTGGGTTTGGTGCAAATCGTCCCAGTGAATCTGACCAACGACTCAGCCAAATGTAGGAACAGAGGCTGGACGCTTTATTGGCTTAGCCAGGCTCACCCGGTGGTTGGCGCCAGAATTCGAACTAGGCAGTCTGACACCTTCCTCACTTTTCCATCCTGAGCTTCAAGGAGGTGGCACTTGAGATCCACTCAATTGTAGGGTTCTCACCTTGAAATTATTCCCACCTGGCTCAGGTGAGAGAAAACAGCATTAGACTGGTGGACTGGAGTCCTTGGTTCTTGCCACCTCACTGAGAGACCCTGTGTGGTCTCAGTTTTCCCGTTTGCATGACTTGACTGGCATGGTAGCTTTATATTTGTCATAGTCCCTTGGACGCCTCCTCCTCTGTCTGCCAATCTTCCTTGGGGACTGTGATCCAGCCTTCCCTTCCCCCATTGCCAGCCCCTGATTTACAATCCAGATAAATTGTATTTTCTTTGTGAGTCAAGAGTTGGATGGAGGATAATGGCCCCAAGCCCCTTCACTCTCGGCTGTCACAGATAAACCGCCTGGCTGAATGGGCTCTCCTAAGACGTTGGAAGATGGCTTAAAGCCAAAGGAACCTGTGGGCTCACAGCCATGCTGGCTTTTGTGCCTTGGAGGGACTGTACCTCCCTCTCCACATCCACATTTTCCTTGGGGCCTCGATTTGCTCCTTTTCCCTCTGGTGGTCACCAGTATGCCTGAGTCCTTCTTAGGACACTCATTTCTTTTTGGTGTAAAGGGTGGAAGCTACGTTTGCTTTGCTTTTAAGTCTCAAATCAAACACTGTTAATCAAGGTCTTGTGCTTGTTAGCTTTACTTATGGTTGCTCTATACCAGGAGCATGATGGCTGTGGACTGGCTGATATTTGGAAGCAGATGATCAGGCCATTCTTCCTAGTCCATCTTAGTTTGGAAACTCCATTGAAATTTGATCAGTATAATAGCAACATGCAAACTACCATTGACTTGTGTAGAGTGGCTAAACATACGAGCCTTGGCTGGGATCTCAAGCTAGGTCTTCCATAAGGAAGGTGAGAAACCTACTATTGAGTGGTCAGTGCCTTGTATCCAGGGCCCGCCGTGTTCCAGAGCCTGGGCCAAGCCCCTTTCTCACTTTGTTTCCGTGAGTCTTCCTTACCAAAGACATTGTGCTACTACTTCATTTTATAGGAGAAGGAACTGAGACTTAGTTGGATGCAATGAGACAAGAACAGGCTAGAACCAGATCCTCTGTCTTTGTTTCTTGTCATACTTACAATGTCCTGAGGCTCCTTTGGCTAAGTTTTATTGTCTTAAAAAGTAAATGGCTTCCAAGGGGGATGGGTAGGTCTTTGTAGGACAGTAACGTTCTTTTCAAATACAGTCTCCGCAAGATTATTTGTCCCATTGTCTAGAAAGGAGATGTCTATAGTGAGATACAGACAAAACCATGCACTGTATCTCACTGTGAAAATTTGCAGTGCCCAAATTGGGTCTGACCTTTCATTCTGACTTTATCACATATGGACTGTTCTGGAAACAGCACAGTTTGGAGCCAGACTGCCTGCCTGTGCTTGAATCCTGGCCCTATACATCTAACTGTAGGATCTTGGACAAGTTTCTTAATTTCTCTTTGCCTCAGTTTTCTCATCTGTTAAATAGGGATAAGAGTGCATCTATTCCATAAGGTTGCTAGGAGAATTAAGGTTATATGTACCAAATAAAATGGTTAGAGCAGTTCTAGTATATAGTAGGTATTGATTAGCAGGGGTTGGGCGCCCTGGTAGTGTAGTGGGTTACACATTGGGCTGCTAACAGCAAGGTCAGCAGTTTGAATCCACCAGTGGCTCCATGGGAGAAAGATGAGGCTTTCTACTCCTGCAAAGATTTGCAGCCTTGGAAACCCTAGACAGGGTTGCTGTGGGTCAGAACCAACTTGTTGGCACTTAACAACAACGATGAGGCCAAGGACCTGTGTCTAACTGACCTAGTCCTCCTTCCTCTTAGCCCTGCCTGGCTGCCCCTGGTGGGTATAGGAGAACTGGGGCGGCGGAGAGGGGGACATTCTGTGTCTGCAGCTCCTGGGAACCAGATGGAGAATACATGTGGGGCCCTGAAAAGCCCAAGATAATGTTAACCAGACCAGTTGCTCAGTGCAGCCCTTGCTGCATTGAATTCCAAATGGAATTCAATGGGACTGGGTCTCAACCTGGGGCTGTTATCCCACAACACAAGACCCCAAACCCTAGGAAAGGGGACCAACAGGGACTGGAACCTCCTCTTCACTTCTACTGACAGGGATGTATGCTCCCTGGGTAGCCAGAGCTCCAACTGCACAGACTTATTAAATATTCGGTTGCAAACTGTAAGGTCAGTGGGGAGGAAGATGCAGCCGTCAGCTTCCTTAAACATTGTGGTTGTGAAGTGCTGTCAAGGCAGTTCTGACTCGTAGTGACCCCGTATGGGGTTTCTGAGGAGCAGCAGCTTGAACTGCCGACCTTGCGGATGGTAGCCCAGTGCCAATCCTACAACATTGCAGTCTTGGAAATGCTATGGGACAGTTCTACTTTATGAGTCAGGAACTGTTCTCGACAAGCACTCCCTCTTCATGGTCAGAGCTAATGCTAGAACTGGCAGGAGACATCAAGATCAGACTGCCCTGGCCCGCGCCCCATACAGTTCCTCTGCCAGGCCACCATCACGATGAAGCCAGCACAGTCTTTGACCTCTAGCCCTTGTTCTCAAAGGGCAGGCATGTCCTGGCCACCAGCATGACGCAACAAGATGTGGGCTGGCAGAGGGACAGTCAAACATCCACAGGAGCTTGGCCCAGGCTGGGCGTATGCGGGCACCTAGGAGGCAGGAAAGGTAAGCGTAGGGGATAATAGAAATTAAGAGAGCAGGCAGGTGGAGGTCATGGTGACTGTAAAGACAGAGAATGGGGGCGGTGGGCGGGGAAGGGAAGGTAGCTAGTCTGACAGGAATTAGCGGTGGAAGATTACCCTAGAGAGGAATAGTCAGAACCAGGTACGAGAGATCTTGTTAGACTCTCATGGGGGCAAGTGAGACTTGGGAGGGTTTGTAGTCAGTAAGCAGACTGCTTAGGAAGGTCTCTCTGGCTTCACTGTAGAAAATGAATGAGGTTGGAGGGAGCATTCTGGAACTGCCTGGTCACCTAGCAGGGGACGTGGTGGATCAGCCCAGGAGGGTGGTTGTGTGGCTGGAGCAAAGCAGACAGACCTGAGTCTTTTTAGTGCTTTGTCAGTGAGGTGATGTGCTAGCAATGGGAAGGGAGAGGGGAGACTCAGGAACGACACCGTCTACAACATTCCTGCCAGGGTTTGCACAGCCTCTTCTTACATACGTTCAGCAACAGACAACTCATCACCTGGCTGTTTATATTCAGTTTCGTTTTACCTACATGTCGGCTGCAAATACTAAAGTAAACATTACTCCATGGCAGCCTTCCAGGTGTTTGGAGACAGTATGATCACACTGTCTCTTTCTCTGCCTTCATCTTTCTTTTAAAATGTGGATGTCCTCAGGTTTCTCCATGAAATTGATATATTTTATTCTACTTTTTGGTAAACAAGAATGCCAGCTTATGAATATACAAAGAGAGCTGCAGCCTCTCCCCATGCAGCATCGTCTGTGTTGGCAGACGATATAAGAGGATGAGTCTGAGAAGGGCACTTGACTCAGAGTCAGGCGAGGTGTGCATTGATCCTAAGGTTCTCTTCAAGTCAGGTATTTACTCAAATCCACAGAACTAATACGAGAGCAGCGTGATTTGAATCCAGGTCTCCCTGGCTGGGCACCCGAGGGTCCAGGCGGAAGCCAGAAGTCCAGGCAAAGGCCAGTGCAGAAATCCAGAACCAAGCCCATGGGTAAGTGGGTGAGGCAGAGTCTGGTAGGGACCTGTTTGGAGGTGTCAAAGGAACTCTTGTGGCACTGTGGGTTAGGCTGCTAATCAAAGGTTGGCAGTTCAAACCCACCAGCCACTCCAAGGGAGAGCGACGAGGCTGTCGGTCCTGTAAAGGGTTACACCTGTGAAAACCCTGTACAAGGTTGCTATGAGCTGCAATGGATTTGTTGGCAGAGGGTGTGGCTTTGGTGTTGCAGGCCCTAGTAAAGAACTTGGTATGGGGTGAAGGGTTATAGCCCCAGATAGTTGTCTGGGGTGCTGGAGGGTGGTGGTGGTCTGTATTCTGGCGAGGTGTCCAGTTTGGTGAGATGCTCTGCTCTGGGAAGCGCTGCACTCCCCACTGTTTTTCCAGTGAGGGGAGGGCCACTGCCCTGAAGGGCTCTCTTCAGCTGGCTCCGCTCCAGGCCGGGTTCACTGAGCTGCTGCCTTGCCAATGAAGGCCCAGTCATGGTCCCTGGGGACCCACTTCCAGGAATCGCTTGGCTACTGGCTGCATGGGGACCCTGGAGTTATGGCTCAGATGAGACTCAGAGCAGCCATGGGAGGAGAAGGGCTGGATGGCTAGCACATGTGCACATAGACCCTAATCCGTTTTGCTGATGCTTCTGTCCAGAAGATGGCCCTGGCAGCTGTGAGACCTCCGATGTCACTAAGCGCTCAGATCCGAGTTGCTGCTTTCCCCTGGGATCGGAGCAGTGATCCCTCCTCCCTCCACTCCATTTCTCCCCAGACTTCTCCCAGCCTTCTTCACAGAGTCCTTGTCAAAAGCAAATGAGGTAATAAATGTGAAAATGTGCTCTCAACTGCGCTGTGACTCTGTGTGAGAGGTAAACAAACTCACCCAAAGAAAGAAACAAGAACACAGGTGCCACCGAGCTCTGTGTGGCATGACGCCCTGCTTTCCATCCCAGACATACAGAATCCAAATCTACATCTTAGCAAGATCCCCACGTGAGCAAATGCCCAGCAGGGGATAAAACCAGAATGAACCTGTTTGGAGCCCAGGCTCAGTGCTTACCATGTGGGTGAAGGGGAGTCCTGGTGTGGCACTGTGGGATAATGCACTAGGCTGCGTGGTAGGTTTGAACTGCAAGGTCGGAGGTTCAAACTCACCAGCTGCTCCTTGGAAACCCTATACAGGGTCGCTGTGAGTTGATGACACTTAACAACAACAAGACCTGGAGTGTTGAGGGCAGGGGTGAGGGGTGGAGAGCTAGCCATAGAGTCAAGAGAGAGAAAGGGCTAGATAGGGGAGAAGAGTGAAGGGAGAGAGAGAGAGATATAGACAGATTTTGAGGGAATATCTTCAGAGATATACTTACACAGAGTCAGACAGACACAGAGATTGATAGAAACAGAGAGATACAGAGACATGGAGAGACAGGCAGACACAAATAAACACAGCTACATGGAGGCAGAGGAAAAGAGACAGACAAAGGCAGACAGAAAAAAAGAGCTAGAAGTTGAAGGGGAGAGATGAGTTATTCTGGAGATGGAGACAGAGAAATGGAGAGAGAAGGTTTGAGAACATTGGGAAAAGAAAGAGGTGACAGAGAGGGAGTGGGTAGAGGTTGGTGTGAGGGAGTTGAGGTGACAGGGACAGGGACAAGGTGAGGAAGTAGGAGCCTATACAGCCAGCTCTCGGGGCCCTTCCTGCTGAAGGGCTGACTGAGAGGTTATCCCCAGGAGGCAGGAGGTCTTGCTAAGCATCTCAGTCAGCCACACCCAGTGTGGACATGCCCAGTCCTGTTCCCCAGGCCCAGCGAGGGGCACTAAGTTCAAAATGAAGCAAACAGCTACCAGGACATTAGTGCCTGTTCAAAGGGGCACTAGCTGGGGGGTGGGGGTGAGGGTGGGGGGTGGTCCTGATCTATTTACCTCCTTTTGGGTCTCAGTTTTCTCTCTATAAAATGGACACTCTCTTAAGGCTATATGAGGTTGCCCGGGTGTGTCACAGACCCAGGCAGCTTGGCTTCACTCCTGGTTTCTCTTTTCCTATTTGTTGTTGTTAAGTGCCTTCGAGTTGGTTCTGACTCACGGTAACCATGTACAGGGTTTCCGAGGAGCAGCTGGTGAGCTTGAACACTGACCCCACTGCTTAAACTGACCTTACAGTCCAGCACGCTAACCCACAGGGCCACACCAGGAAGATTATTTTAAAAGTGAATTTAATTATCTTTTCTATGTTGGTGGTCTTTACCTACCAATCCTCACAAACCCTTGACTTGGGGTTGCTCCCACATTTCGCTCAGGGAAAGTGGGGCCCTCCAGTGGGAACTGGCCTCTGGGCCCCATGACAGGTACATGACCTTGCCTGGGTCTCTGAGGTACCTGAGGAAGATGATTCCTCCTTGGGACCACAAGGTACACAGTGAAGTTTTACTCTTACAGAGAGGTTCCTCACAGTGCAGAATTCAGCAGGGGACCATCATGGGCTGGTGTCTTGTGAAAACATCAGAAAGGAATGAGAGTTGGCTAAGGTGAGAGCCCACCCTGAATTCCCACTCCAGAAGGAGCCTGTCTCCCTGAACAACGTTTGTGACCAGAGCCCTGTGGGCAGGGCTGGAAAGACATGCCCCACCCATCCCTGCCCAGGCTCCAGGTAAGGCAGCCAATAGCACCTTTGATTGCAGGGATCCTGGGCTCTTTGGGGATGAGAGCTAAACTGCCCTTTGGACTTTGGAGAAATAGACCATCCCACCCCAGCCTGCTTTAGCAGGGGCATAGGAGGGCACATGTTTTGCATGCCTTCCAATCTGAGGGGCTCATCTTCCAGCATGTGCTCTTCTGACACTCTTCATCATGTTTCAGTATTCAACATTCTGGTGCTGACAGTGTTTCACTGCTCTTCATAAGGTTTTCAGTGCCTAAATATTTGGAAGTAGTCCATCACTCCACCTTCCTAGTCTGTCTTAGTCTGGAAACTCAGCTGAAACCTGTCCACCATGGGTTTCCCTGCTGTTATTTAAAATATCTGTGGCAAACCTTCCAGAATCACAGCAACACGCAAGCCACCACAGTAAGACAAATTGAGAGATGAAGGATGGAACAGCAAGGTAAGTAGTGCAAACATACCAGTCGCTCCGTGGGAGAAAGATGAGGCTTTCTGCATCAGTAAATCGTTATAGCCTCGGAAACACTGTACAGGTTGCTATGACTTGGAACTTTCTTGGTAGCACAGAACCACCACCTCCACGAGAATCAGCACTGACACTTACTTAGCAAGGGCCGTCTGAGAGTCTAGAACCAAGGGCGAGAAGCTCAGTAGACTTGTAAGAGTCTGGACCCTTCTGTTAGCTTCAGTAGCTTCTCTACAGTGAGTGTGAGACGGAGAAGTTGAGTTTGAGAAGGAACCAGGAGAGAAGAGAGTAACCTGTATGAGGCCTTTCCTTTTCTTTAGAGTTGGCATTTTAGGAGTGTGTGACTGATTTGGAACTGCTCAGGGTTTTGCATAAAAGACACCAGCTGCCTTCAGGTTGATACTGACATGACAGGGTTTTCAGTGGTTGATTTTTCAGAAGTAGATTGTCAGTCGTTTCTCCCCAGGTGTCTCTGGGGAGACTCAAACCTTCAACATTTTGGTGTAGTAACATTTTGCACTATCTGGAGACTGGATAAAGGATACTGGGCCAGCTGATTCAATTCTCCAATTCAGCAGCAACTTGTGTTATAACAGGATCTCTTGAATGTCTCTGGCAACGAACTATCGTATACAGAAATACATGTGTGTAATATGGGTTTCTCTTGGCTTTTAAAAACCTTTAAGAAGTTGCAAGTAGGACTAAACACAGAGTTGTAAACCTGACTTTTAAAAATTTAGTATAATCGTGAAGATTATGCTATGCTAAAATGTATACATTTACCCCATTTCTTTTTAACAGGAGCATAATATTCCTATACATGGTGGAACTCACGAAGTGTCCTCTTGATGCATCTATGTTGCAGTCCCTCGATAATACAGACAGCATTGCTATTATCAGCATCCTTGTTAGATGCTGTTGAGTCGACTCTGAGACACAGAGAGCCTATGTACAGCAAAATGACAAACACTGCCGTGTCTGTCCTGTGCCAACCTCTCAATCAATTGTTTCTGTGTTTGAGTTCACTGCTGTAGCCACTTCTTGAGGATCTCTTTTATTCACTGGCCCTGTACTTTATCAAGCACGATGTTCTGCTCCAGGAACTGGATCCTGCTGATAGTACGTCCAGAGTACATGAAACATACTCTCACCATCCTGGCTTCTAAGGAGCATCCTGACAAATTAGCTCCTCTTGGCAGACCATGCTATATTCCAGTTTCTTTCTCAACACCATAATTCAAATGCATCAATTCTTCTCTGGTCTTTCGTATTCACTGTCCAGAATCTTAGACAACTGAAAGCACATATGAAAATACCATGGCATGGGTCAGGTGACATGGTTCACTCCCAACACTTTAAAGAGGTTTCCCCAATGCAATAGGTCCTGGGATTGCCTAACTGCTGCTTCCACAGGTGTTGGTTGTGGATCCAAGTAAAATGAAACACTTCACGACTTCAATATTTTCTCCATTTATCATCCAGCTGCCAGGAGACTTGTGTTGAAGTGCTATCCGTATTGAAGTCTGTCGTCTCTAATCTCCAACAATAAGTGCTTCAAGTTAACAACATCCTTCCCCAAACCTGAACCCATTGCCCACGAGTTAAACCTTGAGTCATAGCAACTCCAACTCAAAAGGACAGAGTGGAACCACTCCCTAGAGCTGTGCTCTTCACAGATGCACACGGCCACCTTTCTCTCCTGGCTGGGGGGCGGTTCATACTGCTGAACATGTATGTTAGCAGTCACACATGTAAGCCACTGCACCACGAGAGCGTGTCAGACGTTGATTATTGCTGCTGTTATTGTAAGTCAGTTTTGACTCATAGCAACCCTGTTTAGGGTTTCCAAGAGCAGCTAGGGGGTTTGAGCTACTTACGTGGCAATTGCAGGCCAGTGCTGTCTAGCTACATTGCCCTCTGAGGAGCTTATAGATTTTTTAAAGTACATCACTTTCTCCCCATTTGCTATGATGACTATAGGAAGAGGATGGAATCTGTGTCTAAAGTGAGCGTGCAATGAGTGGAATGGTGTGGTAGGAAGTGGGCATCCAAAGGGGGCCATCTTCATTATTTTGGGTAAAATCCAAGGAGCCCTGTATTTGCTTTGGGAACCTACCCACTTACTAGTCTCCTTGGGAATATTCTTCAGTAATCTTCATCTGGTTTATGGATGATCATGGAAGCAAAGAGGGTCTGGCCAATGGAACTCTCTGTCTTTAATCATGCTTGCAGCCTCCATTTCCCGATAGTTGAGACTGAAGCCCTGGCCTGAAGGGGTTCTCCTGTGCCTCAGGGGTGCAGCTGGTAGAGGAAGATCCTTCACACACTCATTTGGGGAGAAGGGTTAGTGTGGGGACTGAGGCAAGCTTATTGTGGGAGCTCCCTTTTCTCTTATCTCTTGACAAGCTCTACACAGCCCTCAAGCCTGTTCAGTCTTGGGTGGAGGAACCAAGTATGCAGTGGGGTGTAGAGAGTTCACCATGAGCTCATTGGTACCCAGTATTTTCTGAACCTGGGAGGCTGGCCTAGCCCAGATGTGGCATCCATCAGCACAAGGCTGAGCCCTGAGGCTCAGCTGAAAATGGCAGCCAGGTCCCGTCCTGCCCTCTGTCTGCAGCTCCCAGCAGCAGGTTGGCATGGTGTCAGGAGGTGGGTTACCCTCTCTAGGGGGTGCATCTGGATTCCCACCTGCAGCGCTGGCCAGAAAGTTTTGCAATGGGCTTAGAGAAAGCATTCATTCTGGGAAGAACTGGGAGTAGTGTGTTCCTTGCCAGCAGAAATCTGGATAAGAAGACACAGACCTACACCCTAGGCTGGACTGGGGGCAGGGGTGGATGTTGGTCGCCTGGTTGACCAAATTCCTCAACTCCTGGGGCCCCTGAGCTCTGAGTTGTTTACCAGTCTGTCTGCTTGCTCATCTGGATTAAAGCAATTGGGTGAGCTCAGGTCAGTTCCCTAGACCGCATGTACCTACTATAAATCTAATTGAGTGTTGTTTTATTTTTTTGTGACTATTTTTTAATATGATTTAAAAGTGAACACTATGAAGACATATACTCATTCCAACCCTGTTTCTTCTATCCATAACCCTACCCCGGCCCCATCCAGCATTTCTATTTGTAAATAGGTTGTTAATTGCCATCAAGTTGGCTCTGGCTCATGGTGTCTCCCTGTGTAACAGAACAAAACCTTGCCCATTCCTCCACCATTTCCATGGGGTTGGTAGATTCGAGCTCATTGTTGCATCCACTATTTGAATACCTTCCAGTCTAGGAAGCTCATCTTCTCACATTACATTGGACAATACTCTATTGAGATCCAGAGGGTTTTCCGGTAGATCACCAGATCTATCTTCCTGGTCTGTCTTAGTCTGGGGGCTCAGCTGAAACCTGTCCACCATGGGCTACCCTGCTGGTAATTGAAATACCGGTGGCATAGCTTCCAGAATCATAGTAGCATGCAAGTCACTACAGTGTGACAAACTGACGGATGGGAGATGGATTTACAAATTTAAGTAGCTACATGTGTAGTGGTTACAAATCGGGCTGCTACCCTCAAGGTCAGCAGTTCGAAACTACCAGCTGTTCCATGGGAGAAAGATGAGGCTTTCTGCTCCTGTAAAGATTTACAGCCTTGGAAACACTGTACAGGGTCACTATGAGTCGGAACTGACTCCACGGTAATTAACAACAACAACAACAACAACAACAATATGCCTACATCAGGTGGATCTTCTTCTTTCTTACCCCAAAGAAAGCTTTCTATCTGCATTGCTTTGCACCTTGTTCTTTCCCACCCAACAGTGTGAGCTGGAGACCATTCTCCATGGCTATGTGCATCGCCGTCTATTGGTAGCGGTTATGCCACAGCCATTTCAGGTATTTGCATTTTTAAACCCAGGTGCCTGCAAACACCATGCTGACTCCCAGCCAGGGCTTTCTTTATATGCTTTGTAGGAACCCTGACCCAAGATCCTCCCTTGTTTTTCAGAAAGCTTCGGTGTGTGTCAGTTGCTTCCTGTGGTCCAATGTGCTTGCAGTCCCCGTTTCATGTGGTTGTTGTTGTTGTAGTTGTGTGCCGTGGAGTCGGTGGTTCTGACTCGTAGCGACCCTGTACAGGGTTTCCGAGGCTGTAAATCTTTACGAGAGCAGAACGCCTCATCTTTCTCCTGCGGAGGAGCTGGTAGTTTCGAACTGCAATCCTTGCGGTTCACAGCCCGATTCGTAACCACTACGCTACTTCATGTGGTTAGCAGTGTTCTTTCTTAGGAGGAACCTGAGGAATTGAGAAATCAAAAAACACACCCAGAGAAACCATTGGGTTTCTGTAATTTTCTTCTCGAAGTTCCTTGGAGAACTCCACAGGGCATCCGTCTGTCTTCCATTTGAGTTTACTTAATTCTGGGCCCTGCCAACACCTTTTATATCTCAAAAGTGATTGTCTTAAGACACACCCTACCCTGATATTGCCACATTAACATAACAAAGACACCTCTATTCCCAGATGGGACTTTATCCAGAGGCATGTTGTTATTGTTTGTAAAGTGCCACCCAGTAGATTCTGACTCATAGCCACCCTGTAAGGGTTTCTGAGGAGCAGCTGGTGGGTTTGAACCACCTGTGGTTTGCAGTCCAGTGCTAATCCTACAACACTACACTAGGACTTCACAGGTATAGGCTTTATGATTTACACCACATATGTTTTTGAAGGACACCATTCAATCCTTTATTGTTGTTGTTAAGTGCCACCAGGTCAGTTCAGAGTCACAGTGGCCCTGTGTAGAGTTTCCAAGGAGTGGCTGATGAGCTTGAACTGCTGACCTTGAGCTTCAGGCCAACCTTGCAGTCTAGCGTATCAACCCCCAGTGCCACACCAGGACTCTTCTCCATTATGTCATATTTCCAGGAAATATAAAGCTACCTGGCCCTACCTGCATGTGTTTGGGTGTCAGATGGAGCTCTTGAGACCAGAGAGGGAAGTGGCACACAGCTGGGACACCAGCAGCTCTCTGAGGGCAAGCATCATTTCTTCTCCATCAGGTCAGACACATGAGATCTCCCACATGTCCCGGCGGTTCCCTAACAGGACTCCTCACCTGTCCTGAACTTCCTGGAACCTGGCATCAAGCCTACAGTGAGCCCCCCTGACCACATGCCGGTCTCAAAGTCATACAGAAGCTCTCCAAGAAACAAGTGAATTTTATGGATGGTCACAAGGAGCAGAAGGAGAAAGGGAAAGATCACACAGTAGCAGAACCAGGGTTCTGTTCCAGGAATCTTGCCAGGCTCCAGCTGGTCTCCACTCAGAACCCCTTGCCCGACAGGCCCAGGTCCTTCCTGTCCCACCATCTGTGCTTCTTCCTTCTCAGGCATCTTCATTCAAGAGGACCACTTGTCTCTCCTATTCCTCTCAGTCCTCCCCAAGGGAGAGGACAGACTCCCATTCCTTTAGCATACATAGACTGAAGCACTTGTGTGTGGATGTTAACTAACGTTTAATTATATCTGAATCCCCTCAACACCTTGGACTCCTGGTGTGGCCCTGTGGGATCAGCACTGGCCAATGGACCTCAAGGTCAGCAGTTCAAATTCACCAGCTGCTCCTTGGAAACCCTATACAGGGGTGTTATGAGTCGGAACTAACTCAATGGCACTTAAGAACAACACCTTGTGTGGATAAATGGAAACTGAGTTCTGCTTGTGTTTAATCCCAGCTCCACCATTTGCCTGGCTGGGTCGACTTGAGCAAGTCGTTTGACTTTGGTGGACTACAGTTTCTTTGCCTGTAAAATGAGACGAGGAAGAGTGTCTACCTCACGGCTCTCCTGAAGATGCGATGGGATTGTTGTTGTTAGCTGCCATTGGTGATGCCACGCACAATGGAACAAAATGTTACACGATCCTACCTGTGTCATCCCCATGATTGGTTATAGATATGGACTGTGGTGATATAGAGGGTTTTCATGGGCTGACTTTCTGAAGTAGATCTCTAGACCTTTCTTCCTCACCTGTCTTAGTGTGGCAGTTCCTCTGAAACCTTTTTAGCATCCTAGCCACACACATGCTTCCACTGAGGGACATGTGGTGGCTGTGGATGGAAAGTCTGCCATATCACATTAGCCTTCCCGCCATCTTGTTTTCTTCCTCAGGAGTGCAAATAGAATCATCATGGAAAACATGGTGGAATCACTGCCCTCCTACTTCCATCTCTTGATCTTCTTCTTTCTCCAAATGCTTAGATTGTTTAGTTTTAGCTCTTTGATCTTCGAGGTGGGATTTTCTGCTTGGGGGCAGTAAGAGTGCTAGAAGCAGATGATAGGAAAGGAACATTTTTCTGATAGACTTCTATAACCTTCGTTTTACAGGAAAACATGTCATGTCTGGGACCATAGAACTGCGTTTATTCTTTGCTGCTCTTGGCAGCATCTCATCCTAAACGGTGCCCCATGGGTCACTGGGCACTTGAATACACCCCACCCTCACCCCAAAGTGTTGTCACATTAAGTAAATTTGGGAAACACTGTATATAATATCTCTCTTCATGGATGTAAAAAATGCTTATTTTATCATAAAGATTCTGTAAAATCTGCAATAAACAAATCGTTTTAATTTGCTTTATCTTAGCATTTCCCGAATCTACTCTTCTTTCGCATAATCTCTGTTGCAATGGTATGGAAACCAACAAAAACTCGCATCTTCCTGTCATCCTCTGAGATTCAGGCATGTGATCCGTCATAAAGGAACGCTTCCAAACATCAGCACACAGATGTGTCCTGGGAAGCCAGGCACTCTGAATCAGCAGATTGGGGTGGGACCTGAAGACCCTTATTTGGAACAAGCTTCCTGGTGTTGCTGCTGCTGCAGGTTGGAGACCCCTCTGTGAGCAGTGAGATTATGGGGGCTCCTCGGCTACAGCGCAGCTCCCTCTTAGTGTCTGCAGGTAGGGGGCTTCCTGCAGAGATTCCAGAATCACATCATTGACTCCATCAAAGGTCAGGTGATCTGGCTCTTTCAGTGCTTGACAAACAGTCTTTAAGTTGATGGAGTGGCCAGGCTGGGTCCCTTTAAAATTCAGTGGATTGAGGATGGCAAAGTCCTCGAGAGCCAAGTCTGCCTGAACAGATGACAGTTGGCCATACTCTTGCTCCTTGTTTCTGCACATCAGACCCATAAGGTTTGGGTGGTTAGGGTTTTATTTATTTATTTATTTATTTTTAAAGAGACATTTCCCCCTTTCTTTGCTTGGGTCTGGAGTCATTAAACAGGGATTAGCTGGATAAATAGAGGAAGTGATTTTTAAACTGTTTGCAAACTTAATGTGAAGAGCCCAGCCTTGCAAATTATCACGTCTAATCAGAGGCCTTTGCTTGACTGCTCTAGTAATTGTACTGGTATTAGTCAAATTCTTGTTGTCTCCTCATTAGCCGTGAAAAGGAGACTCAAGATGTACTTCATTAGAGGTCCTGGAAATATATTGCTAATGCGAGACGGAGGGCGGGTAGAGGTGTGTGGGGTGGGGTCCTGTAGCCTCTGTGCCTCCCATAGCTTTCTGTCATTAGTTATCTGAGCAGGAGGGCCCAGGCCCCGCTCTGAGGTTAATCTCCTGGTGGCCATGGGCCAGTGCCTTCCCCTCTCTGGGCTCACTTCCCACTCATGTTCCTGAGCCTGTGGTTCTAAGTTTGGAGGCTTTGGAAGACAATAACCCCTTGTTGTTCTCTCAGTTCCTTGCAATTATGCTCCCCAAAGACTTTGTCCTCCTAAGAGGATTTTGGATGGACTCAGGCTGCCCGTGATTCTCTTCCTTTACGCCAAGGAGAGTCAGCTGGACATCAAATGTTTTTCTCCCTTGCTGTTGCCTATAGTAATCCTTGCCAGCATGTTCTCGTCCTTCCTTCTGCTCTCCTTCCCATCTTGTCCCACGGGTGCTTTCTTTATCACCATAGTCATGGCAAGACTTCCAGTCTTCTCTTCCTCCTATTTTTCTTATTCTCTCTCATCTTCCCTCTCGTCTAGCCATCAGATATTCATGGAGTATTTGTCCCTGTAGCTTGGGAGCATGGTGGCTTTAAAGGATCAGCAGTGGACTGTGAACCACAAGGCTGGTGGTTAGAGTCAACCAGCCTCTGTATGGGAGAAAGATGAGGTTTTCTGCTCCCACAGAAATTTAAAAGTCTTGAAAACACAATACAGGGTCACTAAGAGTGGGAACCAGTTCACTGACACTT
Source organism: Chrysochloris asiatica (assembly GCF_000296735.1). NCBI lineage: Eukaryota > Metazoa > Chordata > Mammalia > Afrosoricida > Chrysochloridae > Chrysochloris > Chrysochloris asiatica. The sequence continues at coordinate 25,521,856 of NW_006408538.1, read as the reverse complement.
AACAGGAACAACAGCAACATTCCCGTGGCTATTTAAATGACTATATTAAATAAGAAAGCCATACTAGCTACATTTCAAATGCTCAGTAGCCCTAAGTGGCTGCCATGTTGGATAATGCAGAAAGTTTTATTGACCAGCTGTTTCTCTTAGACCCTATGCTCACCATCATGGGGTGACACCTCTCCCCAAGATGCTCCCAGTCAGGCGGAGAGACATGAGGATGGGTCTAGAGGACAGGCAGGGCCCTGGGAGTCCCCTGGAGGGTGGGAGTGGTCTGTTGAGTCAGCCTGGCCAGCAAGAGAGTGTGGGCAAGGCTTCCCAAGGAACGGGGAGCTCTCGGAACACAGGCCTGCTCTTGGCAAGGATGAGACTGATCCATCAACTCATGGAGCATGGTCATTCACTGCTCCAAGTACCAAGGCACCATCCTGACCTCGGCACCCATGAAGGATACCAGCGCTTTTGCTCAGTCTCAAGCAGACTCTAACTCATAGGCATACACTTCGGGCCCTGCCTACCTCAAAGCCTCCCTCCCCAGCCACCTTTTCACCCTCTGAGTGCTCCAGTAGCCTCCCCTCCCCTGGCTTTGCCTGGGTACCACTCTCCTGCATCTTCTGCTTGGGGATGCCCTTTCTTCTTCAGGTCTTAGTGCAAGTGGGTGGCCTCCTCAGCCTCCCAGTCAGGCCTGGCCAGCCGGGTATAACATGACCACTGTGGTGATATTATTCTCCACAGGTTTCTTTGCTATTGTTGGCCTCCCCACCTGGGTTGTGGATTCAGTGTGATAGGACCAGGCACTGCAGCTGAGAGCTGGTTAGAAGGCATCCAGAGGGCCATGGCTGACTCCATGCTGAGCTGGGGTGGGGGTGGGGAAGGTCAGACAAGTGGGTGGTGGTAGGAACCAGAGAACACAGAGGACAAGAATGCAGATTAGGGCTCTAGTGGGCGGGATTCCAAAACTCATCTCTGCTCCTTTCTGGCTGAGTGAACCTGACCGGTACCTTGGTAGGTGAGAATCATAGCTACCTCAGAAAAACAGTTGCCAACATGTGTGATGAGATCTGATGATTTTAGAGGACTCAGGAGACTGTGACCACTACCTGCAGGAGAAATGCTGGCAGCTGAAATGGGGACCCTGGAAAGCACAATACTATCTGTTGAATCTAATATGCAAAACCAGCAGAAGTCATGCTTACGAGAAGACAGTGCACTGAGACTTGAGGGTCGTGGAGAGCAATGGAGCGAACACAGTGACGCCCTGAGCTTCCTGGCCTCCTTGGGGGTTGTGCAAACAGACCTAGCACACCCATGTTGCTGCTCATAGTCAGAACCCTCCTGGGTTGGACTGGATTAAATCTGACTTCATCTCCAAATTTGATTTATAGATTTGCACCCAGTTATGGAGCTGTAGGATAATCATTAAACTGGTAATCACAAGGTCAGCAGTTCAAACCCACCAGTTGGTTTCAGAAACCCTGTGCAGGGTTGCTAAGAGTCGGAACGGACTCGATGGCACACAACATCAGCAGCAAATGCTCATAAATGAAGAAGTTGTATCTGAACTGTCCAAACACTACTCTGTTGCTGATGTTTCCATGCTGGGACCCAGTGTCTCTGGGCTCAGCCGTCTGACAGCCCTTAGCTGGCCACCTGGGATGCACCACCCAGAGTAACTGATGTCACCTCTGTCCTCATAGGTTCCTCTTGGAATCAGTCACCCTGAGTGAGACACCGCATGGAGTAGAACATGGCATGCTAGACACTCTGAATCTGGATGTGTGCTTAATCTCTTCCCTGTGTCCAGCCAGCTCATGAAGTTCCTCCCCTGGTCTTGGCCTCAGTTTGGAGGATAATCAACTAATCAATTCCACCACGAGATACTGTCATTGCTTGAATCATAATAGATTGAATGGCATACAAACACCAGAAGCCCAGTTATGTGCAATTAACGCCCTGACCGCCCCCCCACCCCCCCGCCCCGTTTTCCTTGCTCCTTTGCTCTAGAAGGCTCTCTGGGTTGCCCACCTCCTCTGCAGCAGTCTCTCTAGGCCTGGATGCACAACTGTCTTCCTCTGAAGCTCCGAGTCTAATTTTTCTACCTCTGTGAGGACAAAGGGCTGAGTCAGCTCCCTGGTGATTCATTCTTGAAGTTCCAAGGAGTCTGGGTGCCACCGTGCCTGTGCTCTGCCGCTAATGGACTCAGAGTGGATTTGAGTTTGATGACACTGATCTGAAATGTACAGTTCACAAGGAGCCCAACTTCCACACAATAGAATTCCTTTTAATTAAGAGATGGTTGACTGCGTTTTTGACTTCTAGTAATTTCTTCTCTAGCCCTAAAAGGGCTGTCACAGGAGGGTCAATGAGATGTCCTTAGTGCTGGGACCTCAAGAGACCACTTTGTATACTCCCTGCCCCCGACTCCCACAGTGCTAACAGCCAGTTGAGAAGGGAGCAGGATGGTGGACAGGAAGCCCCAGCAAAAACCCACTGTTCTAGGCGCTCTGGAGGTTCCTAAAATCTGGGGAGCCTGGGATCTTCAAACCCAGAACCATATTTGCTCAGTAATCAGAGGGGAACATAATGATGAAAGCTTGGGACAAGATGATCCTGGGGCCCCAGAGAGGGTCATTGACCTGCCAGGGGTCTTGAACCTGGTCAGGTTGTATGCTTTAACCTTTGATGAATTGCCTCACCCTCCATTGCCTATCTACTACTTGGGACAGTTTTTTGGAATGTCTAGATGTTGTGTTTCATTGTATCCATACTGTTCCTGCCAGATTCACGTTGTTTTCATTTGACAAGTACCCTTCTAAGCCAACTATCAGCCCAAGACCATGGGGAAAGATTTGGAGTCCAGTGACCTTGATTATGCCACTCCCCTTCTGAGACCCTGCTGATGAAGGGGTGTATACGGTATCTGGTCAGGGCTCAACAAGCCCCTTTCCGGAAAGAACCCACTTTTAAGGAAATAGCTTCTTCCTGTAAGTTCTTCAGGGGCTGCTGGGTACACTAAAACCAACAAAACGACTTCCTTATTCTGACTCATAGAGACCCTATATTTCGGAGACTGTAAATCTTCATGGGAGCAGACAGCCTCATTTGTTCTCCTGAAGAGTGGTTGGGGGCTTTAAATTGCCGCCCTTATGGTCAGCCATTCAACATCTAACCCAATATGTTATCGCGGGCCCTTGGGCTAAGACCAGAGGTCCTCAGACCAGTAACGGCAATTCCAGTCCTGGTGTGGTGCTATGGATTACTGCTCTGGACTGCAAAGTCGACTTGAACCATAAGGTCGGCAGTTCAAGCTCCCCAGCTGCTCGTCAGAAACCCTATAGAGGGCCACTATGGGCCGGAATTGACTCTACGACACTTAACAGCAACAACAAGAAACTTCCAGGTGTCTTGGTACGGCACTGTAAGATAAACACTGGGTCATTAGGTCAGTTTGAACTGCAAGGTTGGAGGTTCAAACTCACCAGCTGCTTCTTGGAAACCCTATACAGAGTCTCTATGAATCAGAACTGACTCGATGGCACTTAACAACAACAGGAGTTATAACAATATAAATGCCAAAGGTGGAGTTCAGTGATCTATAGTTTAACAAATCTTCCAGGTGATTCTGGGCCCTGAAGAAGGAAAGATTTCTTAGGGTTGATGACGCTAGAAACAGACACTGTAGGGTGAGTAGGGGCTGGGTTCTGGAGAGGCATTTAGGGGTGAAAAGAGTGCTCAGGGATGAGAGTGTTGAAGGCCAGTTGACCAAAGCCTGCCCTGTGCCCACAGACTGGCAGATTGACCACAAGGCCAGTGTCAGGATTTAGGGTTGACCTTGAAGATGGTTATCATAATTGCTAGGTCTGTGACCCAGTCAGAGAGGTGCAGTCAGGGCCAGAGGCCCTCTGTCCATTCATCTGTCCATCATCCATCCATCTGTTTTTCCTTCCATTCATCTATTCAACTATCTCTCCCTTCTTTTTTCAACCAAACTTGGTGAGCCTTTACTCTATGCCAAGCATTAAGCTGTGTCCATGACTCAGAGAGATGAGACAATTACAGATGCCAACTCATGTGTGTTTTTAAATTTTATTTTTTGTTGTTGTTGAGGAGGAATGGGAAAACATATACCAATGCAGCCATTCCTGCACGTACATTTCAGTGACATCAATTGATTTTGTTTCCAAGTTGTTGTTGTTAAGTGCTGTTGAGTTGGTTCCAACTCAAAGTGATCCTGTTTCCGAGGAACAGCTGATGGGTTCGACCTACTGACCTTGTGATTCACAGTCCATTGTTGATACTACAGCAGCACCCTAACAGGAGTCCTTGACCCATAAAGATAGTTCTAAAAAGAGCTCAGTGCTCAAGACAGACATGTTTTCTGAGTTAAGCTCACCTATCGTTTGGTTTTCAGAAAACTTCAGGGGATATTTTTGATGGAAGATTTCAAGACTATCTCAAGACACCTATTTCAAGGGGTTCATCCAGCCCTTTGGTTCCAGAAACTCCAGCACTCATGGGAATTTGAAATTCTGTTCTGCATGCCCCCTTCCCTTTGATCAAGATCCAAATTAGGCATTTTGATGAACTTAAAGTCATGTGGTTAACAATCTGCCTTAATTAAAATTTAACATCCCATCAAACGTCATTGTCTAACATGAAACAGGAGAAATGTTTAAATTGGAAATCTGGTTTCACCTTTGAGATGCTCTAATGGTTTTGTTGCAAGACCCATGGGAACTTCCCCCAGGGAGGGGTCATGAAAAAAATCACAGTACTATGTTTAGCTCTTCGAGCTTCCTGTCTGTTGTGGATTGAATTGTGTGTCCCCTCCACCACAAATATGTTTGTAAGTACCGTTCAGTTGGTTCTGACTCAAAATGATGCTGTTTAGGGTTTTCAAGGAGCGACTGGTAGCTTTGCATTGCTGACTTTGTGGTTGCAGTCCAGGGCTTATCCTATACTGTCCCATCAACCTGACTGGGCTATTATTCTCAGGATTTAGCAGTTATGTACCGATGTGATTTGGCAGTTATGTAATGATAGGATCATCACTCCTATGTGATCTGATGTGATCAACTCATCAGTGGTAAGGGCAATAGGGTGAGATGTAACACCATGAGTCAGATCACACCCTGATCGGATGTCAAGGGAGTTCCCTGACATGGGATATGGCCTACACCATCTTTGATCTCAGAAGAGGTAAAAGGAGAGCGAGGACCTTCTACTGCCAAGAAAGAAGAGCCCGGAGCGGAGTGTTTCCTTTGCACCGAGGGCCCGCCCCTGTGTTAGAATCTCCTAGACCAAGGGATGTCGAGACATGGATAGTGCCGAGGATCACCAGACCCACAGATGTTGAAAGAAACCAAGGGTCTTCACCCAGAGACTACAAAGGGAGAAAGTCTTCCCATAGATCTGACACCCCGAATTTAGGTAGCCTGGTGTGGTACCGTAGGAGAAGTACGGGACTGCCAACTGAATGGTCAGTGGTTCAAACCCACCAGTCACTCCTTGGAAACCCTGTACAGGGTCATTATGAGTTGGAACCGACTAGACGGCACTGAACAGCAACAACTAACAACAGCATAGCAAACTGTTCAAGAATAACCTTCTGGTTGCTAAAACTGTTCACTAGAGATATTTCTCTGACTTCCTCCCCTTTTCCATTTTCTAATTAGATCCTGAAAACAATGCTGTAAAGTCTAGGGAAATTCAGACTCAGAATTTAAATGAATTGCCTCAAGTTACAAAGGAAATGAGCTACAGAACCCTGATGAAACCTGAATCTTCAGATTCCTTCCAATTCTGAGCTCAACTGTGCGGACTGCCATTCACAGTAGTGGAATATCAGGCCCTGTGTTGCCTGGGTCCCAATCTGAGCACAACTCAGGGGGAGGAGCTTCTGGAATTTCAGCTTTCCCATGCCACCCAAGTGAAGAGTCAATTGTGTGGCCATATCTAACTTAGAAAGTGACTCAGGAAATCCAAGATCCATTTTCCAAGAGAATCCACCCATTGTCTAGCATTGGTGTAGGCACGAAGCTCAACCCCGATATCAGAATGAGAAACTATCAGGCCTCCCATCACCTGGTGAGTCTGTAAGAATTAAACACCTCATCCATGCCAGCAGGTCACTTTATTAAAAACAACAACAACCCAAACCCATCAAAACACACACTGGTTGTAAAAACGTGACTCTTTGAACAATATTAAAACACTTCAGCAACCTTTCATATAGAATTAATTAACATAAAACCAGCATCCTCGTTGCAACAGAGCCCTAAAGTGGTTGCTAGAATTTAATTAGACTTAACCTTTTTTTTCCGTACACCAGTACCACTTCATAATAACTGCAAATCATTATTAATTCCTTTGGTGTTCACTGTAATAACATTAATCATGATGAACTTCTTTCTGTAGTAATGTGTATGTAATATGTAATTCCATAGCAATTTAGTATTAGTTAAGGCTAAATTGAAATTAATTTCATAAAAAGATACTATTTGTTATTGGATACTGGATATTCATAAAAAATATTTTAGAGCAATTTATATTAAGGTGGTGGAATTAGGAGGCATTTGGTAAATTGCTAAAAGTTTACAGATAAGACTATTTGCTGTACATTATTGGAGCCTATATGATTACTGCATCAGGTACCTGAAATATCAAACCCTAAAATGGGTAGGCTGTTACATTTTATCAATCTTAGGGCACAGTGTGGGTAAGAAGAGAGCTGGGTGTCATTTCCAGTGCCCAAATCTGATTCATTTTGGTAGATCTTAGGGTCTTAGTCATTTATTCAGTTTCTCCTAGCTGAGTTTTCTCTTCTGAAAATGCCTCCCAGTGGTTTTCAGAGATTTCAAAGACTTGATGGATTTGAAAAATGGGAATGCCCGAGAACGTACTCAATGAGAGAAAAAAGAGAGACCATGAGTTGTGTTTTGTTTTCTTCTGTTGGATTTTACTTTTATGATGGAAATGTTTGGAAGTGGTGATGCTGGGAAGGAAAGTAAGGCTTTTTGAGATATCAGGGGTTGTTGTTGTCACATGACATCAAGTCGGTTCTGACTCACAGTGACCTTATGCATAACAGAACAAAACACAGCCTGGTCCTGTGCCAAACTCACAATTGTTGTTACCCCTGAGCCCATTGCTGCTGCCATGGTGCCAATCCATCTTGTTGGGGGGGTGGTCTTCCTTTTTTTCATTCACCCTCCACTTTACCAAACATTATGTCCTTCTGTAGGGACTCATGCCTCTTGAAAACATGTCCGAGTTATAGGAGGCGGATGGACCAATCTAATACTCTAGTATTTTCAAACCTTTATAAAACTTTTATCTATCTGTCAGTCCATTTGTCTATCCATTCATCCATTCATTTGTCCATTCATGTCATGTGCAAGAGTCAGGGACAAAAAGATGGACAAGAAGTGGATGATTGAATGGTTGATGACTATAAATAGATAATCCAAGCATATTCTCATAAGGGTAATAGAAATGTGTTTAGGAGGAAGGGACTGGAGAGGTACGTCCCAAAATTAGGAAGATGAGCACCCTTTAGGTTGGAAGCTATTCAAAATATACAGTGACGACAACAATGGACTTGTTTTGTTCTATTGTGTATGGCAGCAATGGACTACAATAACAAGAGGTGGGGGGTATTAAAAATAATGAACAGTTTGGGAGGCACAGTCACTGGCCAATCAGAATGGCGACTGGCCAGTGTCCTTGGGACAGCATGTGCGGCTCACCCAAGTTCAGGCCACAATGGATAGATACCTTGGAGGAAAATTCACTAGTGGGAAATGCCTGGGAAGGTATGTTCAGGGAAGCCTTCCTGACAAGAAGAGAGTCTTAGATGAAAGGGAGTCTTGGCCAAGAACAAGGAACCACAAAACTCACAGACAAGCGACAGCTGCATGTGTATGAGAAAGTAACTGAAGGATTTGCCTTTGTGGAGAATTCAGCCCCCAAAGGTAGCAGGGCAGCCTCCCAGGCTGGTGTGTAGGACCAGTCATGACTTCGTGAGCTGCATCGGCAACAGAGACTTGAAGGGATGGGGTAATTCAGTGGGGGCAAGCTTGTTTTGTTTTATAGGGCCAATTTTTTCTTAATGATCTCACTCTTGTGGTAAAATTGATATATGCCACATAAAAACTAAGCATGTATACATAGAAATTGATACCATAAGCAAAGTCAAATGATAGATTGGAAGAAAAAATTTACAGCATACATTACAAAATTTTAATAGCCCTTATCTAAAAGGAGCTTTTTACAAATTGATAAGAAAAAGACCAATAACCTGATAGATAAAAGGGCAAAGTAGAACAAAAAAAAAACCCAACATAGAAAAGATATGCTCAAACAAGCAAACTAACAATGAAATACCATTTTTAAAGCCAAATTGGCAAAATCTAAGAATGTTAGTAATATGCATTACCGGGGAGGGAAAATGGACACTCCTATTTAGTAGGTAGGAGAGTGAATGAGAATTAGGACAAAATATTTTAACCATTAAGGTTAAAAATGTATATACTGTTTTACTTAGAAGCCCTATTTTTGGAAAGCTAGCCTACAAAAAATTTATGATGTAAATAGTTTGGTGAGATGTTAAAGGAAAACACAACATACCTGAATTTTGATTATTGGTGGCTAAGATGGTAGACTTGGCAAATCCATGTCCTCTACAGAGAGACCTGAGAGGTCAAATGAAACAGATCCAGACAACAATCCTGGAACTGAGAGCTTCAAGGGATTGGATAAAAAGTAGATCATATACTTTATTGTTGTTGTTATTCTTAAGTGCCATTGAGTTGGTTCAGAACCATAGCAACCCTGTATAGGGTTTCTGAGGAGTTTGAACCACCGACCTTGAAGTTCAAATGGCTTTGCAGTCTGGCACATTAACCCACAGTGCCACACCAGGACTCCAAATACAAACTTGAGGAAAAGACTCAGTGCACACAGAAATATGTGAAGTGGTGAATTACCAGTAGGGTCAATTTGAATTATTGCAAGCAGCATTTTGATTGGGGCGGTGGTAGTGTGTCATGGAGTCGATTCCAACTCATAGCAAAGCTGCATAGGGTTTCCAAGGCTGTAAATCTTTACAGGAGCAGAAAGCCTCATCTTTCTCCTGCAGAACAGCTGGTCATTTTGCACTGCTGACCTTGAGATTAGCAGCCCGACTCATAACCACTATGCTACCAGAGCTCCTTTTGATTGGGGTAGTAGCCAGGTAACTGATTCTGCTCACCTGGGACTACACTGGTGATGGGCAACCAGAGAGGTGTGATCTCCCAACTACCTACACAATTTATTAGTGACCAGAGGTACAGCCCCCAACTCCACCCACCTGGCAGCTGGTCACCCCTCAACCCCATTAATGCTATGTTGCTTGTTTCTTTTCTTTTAAATGTTTCTTTCTCCTTCTCCTCTTTTGTTTATTTTCCTTCTCTTCTCCCCCTATTCTTTATTAGTTTTGTCCCACAGAGCAGGCATCCCACTTTGCCCCTCGTCAATCAACATTGCCCACCCCCACAGTCTGGGTGGCTGGAGGTGCCTGTCCCCACTGAGTTGCGAATGCAGCTGTATTTGGTGACCAGAGATTACCTCAGTATGATGCTGCATTTTCTTTCTTCACAGTTCTCCCCTTACCCCAACCTCCCTCCTCGCCCACCCTTTTCTTTTTCTTTTCCTCTCTCTCCATGTTTTGATCCTGAAGAGTCAGTACCCATCTCCGGCTCCTCCTCCCCTCTACTGTAGGCAGGACTTCTCCAATGCTGTGCCTTTTTTTCTTCCTCTTCTTTGTTGTTTCCTCAACCCCTCTCTTGCTTTTTCCCCTTTTTCTCCTTCCTCTTACCCCCACTTATCTCCTTCAATTGGAAACACAGCTGCATCCGTCTACCTGCCATCTCACCCACTGGGCTAGTGCCACCACCTGCTACAATACCACTCAGTCAGTATCAGATGGTGGCCATCAACCACACAGTGATTACACACCCATGCCCATGCGGAACCACAACCAAATTCACCCAGACACAGGCGGTGAGCACGCAGTGTTGCCAAACTAGTGACCAGAGTAGCACACCCATCAATTGCCTGGAGATACTAAAACCAAACAAAAAAATCAGAGTGAAGCAAACCAACACATTGATGCAATGATACCACAATGTCTCAGAGGCAACAGACAACTTCAAATCATCCACACAAAAACAGGACAGGATAGCTCAAACAACAGGCCAAAATACAGGGCTAGAAAATCTTTTGGAGGAAGAAATGCTCTTGGAATGACCTGATAAGAAATTTCTCAAAATAATTATATTCGGTTTCTTTAGAAAATTAAGAAAGAGATCAAGGTAAACAAAGAAATCAAGAAAACCATAGATGAAAATCAAGGAAAACAGATAAAACTTTAGAAAAACTTAGGTAAACAATGCAGGAATAAATTTAAAAAAGATATGAACAATTTGAAATCATACAAAAACAGACAATAAATCCTGAGATTAATACTAACATTTCAGAAGTAGAGAGTTTATTCTTAGAGCAAAGAAGTTGAATTGAGTCAATGAAGACAGAATTAGTGAAAAAGAAGATAAAAATCTCTTAATACTAATCCATTAGTGGAGCAATCAGAAAAAAGGCAAAGAAAATCTCAGGATTATGTGAGACATTATCAAAAGGAATAACATACATGTAATTGGAATCCCTGAACAGAAAATACAAAACGAAGACAAAAACAAAAACAAAAAACACCAAGAAAAGTATGGAAGTAAAGTTCCTGTAGCAGTTCTGGTATGGCGCTAAACGAAAGGTTGGTTTGAACCAAAAGGTTGGAGGTTCAAACGTAAAAGCTGCTCCTCGAAAACCCTATACAGAGTCACTATGAGTTGGAACTGACTTGACAACAACCACAAACTCCTGTGGTGGTGGTTGGTGGTTATGTGCCGTGAAGTGGGTCCGACCCATAGTGACCCTGTACAGGGTTTCCAAGGCTGTAAATCTTTATGGGAGCAGAAAGCCTCATCTTTCTCCTGCGGAACAGCTGGTAGTTTCGAACTTCTGACCTTGAGGCTCACAGCCCAATTCACAACCACTACGCTACCAGAGCTCCTTAAACTCCCTGTAGGACAGATAATTATTTATTATGACCCTTCTAGCCAAATTTCTTCATTCTGTGACAGATTGTGAATCTGTGGTGCTGTGGGTTAACGATCTGGAGTGCAAAGTCATTTAAACTGCAAGGTCGGTAGTACAAGCTCACCAGCTGCTCCTCGGAAACCCTCTGCAAGGTCGCTATGGGTTGGAACTGACTCGATGGCACTTAATAACAATGGGAAGAGATAAGGAGCTCTGGTAGCGTAGTGGTTATGAATTGGGCTGCAAACCTCAAGGTCAGCAGTTCGAAACCACCAGCTGTTCTGCGGGAGAAAGATAAGGCTTTCTGCTCCCGTAAAGATATACAGCCTCGGAAACCCTGTACAGGATCACTATGAGTTGGAACTGACTCCACGGCACATAACAATGGGAAGAGAGAGTGGAGAAACTCAATACCATCAGTCTAAACAAGGCCAGGGACTGATTGTGGAGCACATCATCAATTGACTATATGCAAGTTCAGACTGAAGCCGAAGAAAATTAAATCAAGTCCATAAGAGTCAAAATATGACCTTAAAACATCACACCTGAATTTAGAGATCATCTCAACAACAGATTTATATATTAGGCACTAATGACCAAAAACCAGAATTGTGGGATGACATCCAGAACATCATCCAGAAAGAAAGCAAAAGGTCATCAAGAAGATAGGGAAGAAAGACAAGACAAAAATGGATGTCAGAAGAGACTCTATGCTTAAACACAGAGAAGCTAAAGCAAATGGAAGAAATGAGGAAGCAGAAGAGCTGAATAAAAAAATTTCAAAGGCCAGCCAAGAAGGCAAAGTCAAGTATTATAATGAAATGTGCAAAGATCTGGAGTTAGAAAACCGAAAGGGAAGAACATGCTCAGTATTTCTCAAACTGAAAGAACTCAAGAAAAAAATTAAGTCAGGTTGCAATATTGAAGGATTCTATGGGAAACGATTGAATGGTGTTATAAGTATTAAAAGAAGATGGAAGGAATACAGTCACTTCACCAAAAGAACTGGTTGATGCTCAACCATTTCAAGAGGTTGATCAAGAACTGATGGTATTGAAGGCAGAGGTCCAAGTTGCACTGATGGCATTGGCATAATAACAAAACTCCAGGAATTGACAGATTACAAACTGAAATGCTTCCATAAACGGATGCAGCAATTAAGTTGTCAACCGATCGGAAGCAATCCATAGTTGTGTCTATTCCCAAGAGAGGTGACCCAGTGGGATGAGGAAACCATTGAACAAGATAATTAATATCACATACAAGTAAGATTTTGCTGAAGATAATTGAAAATGCTTCCAGCAGTCCATCAACAGGAAGCTGCCTTGTGAAGTCTATGTATGGATTTAGAAGAAGACATGGAATGAGGGCTATCATTGCTGATATCTGATGGATATTGACTAAAAGCAGAGAATACCAGAAATATGTTTATTTGTGCTGAGGCAGGGAGAAAATGGGGTCCAGAAGTCAGGATTCAACATGAGCCACTTATTGAATGAAATTTTATGATTAAAACTGTAAGGAATATTGAGGCCTGCTTGCCTGAGCAATTGTGAAGATGTGCTGTACGTGCTCAGGGTGTATAGCTGAATTGCTACATCATGGAGCATCCATTAGGTAAGATTGCCCATAAAAAGTCTGCATTTTACTCCCTTGTAAGATGGGACAAGCCATTAAAGGAGACTACCCATGACTATTCCATATTTTACTTCCATGTACGTTACAGGCGGAACTGGTTATCCAGTGTCCTAGGCATAACTTTAAAGGACTATGTTTTGCTGGGTCAGAGGAGAGCACCAACCCTTGATGAAATTTGAATCTGGGTCCTGAAGAATCACTTGTGCTCAACATCCCAGAATAAGTTTTATCTGTTTTTACCAGAGGCCTTTGCAGTGGAATCCATCTTGAAGAAAGGATGCACAGGCCCCCAATTAGCATGGTTGGTGGTTGGTTATGAGCCGTGGAGTGGGTTCTGACTCATAGTGACCCTGCACAGGGTTTCCAAGGCTGTAAATTTGTACGGGAGCAGAACACCTCATCTTTCTCCCGTGGAACTGCTGGTTGTTTCGAACTGCTGACCTTGAGGTTGGTAGCCCGACTCGTAACCACTACGCTACCAGAGCTCCTTCCGATTTATTATAGCCCCTCCTAAATGGGCCACTTCCTGGAAATCCTTGCCTACTGCTATGAGTAAATTTGATGTCTTTTCCCACCTAAAACCTTTTAAATCCCAGAAATCCTCTGTTCTGGGAGACAAGTACTAGCATTGCCTCGGGCCTTCCTTGTCTCCTTTGGCCAGATCTTTTCCTCTCTATAAATCTTTAAGTCTTTGGCTCATGTGAAACTCTGTTTAATCTGATCATGCTTGGTCAGCAAAGATAAGGACCCCTATACCCCAATAACAGGGTTTTATTGACTATGCAAACACTTCAACTATGTGAATCATAAAAAACAAAATAAAACTATGGATAACATTTGGCAGAAGGGTTTTCCAGAACACATAATTGTGGTCATGAGGAATCTGTACATAGTACAAGAGACAGTCATTAGAACAAAACAAAGGAATACCAATTTAAAATCAGGAAATGTGTGTGCCAAGGGTGTATCTTTTTACTGTACATTTTCAATTTGTATGTGGAGAAAATAATCTGAGAAACTGGATTATATGAAGAAGAACATGTCATCAGGAGTGGAGGAAGACTCATTAATAGCCTGAGCTATTCAGACGATAACAACCCTTCTTGCTGGATCAAAGACCTCAGCCTTCAGTTTGGATTGCACCTCAATGTGACGTTTTGCATAAGGCAAATCCGTTGTGCAAGAAGCAACTCTGTAGGTCTGGAGCAGTTCACACTTGATTCTAGGTTGCTGGGTTGGTGCAGCTCCTTCCTTACTCCCTTTGATGTGGCTCTGCCTGCCAGGAGCTTTGCTGGATGTGTAAGCGGATGGTGGCCAGCCACATCTCTTGTCACCAGGGTAATGTGGGATACAAGGAAACATTTCACACCTTTGTCTCCGCCAAGAAACAGTATGCCTCTGTGCCACCTACACTTCTCTTGCCTTCAAAGCTGACCACAAAAGTTCAAGGTGTCGTGCCTACCTTGCAGATCAGCATAGATCACCAGTCTCCTTCCTTTCTTTTCCCCATGTGTTTGTACAGCTGCTTCTCCTAGGGAGGGCTAAGCCAGGACTGGTCAGGGCTGCCTCTGCAGATCTGAAACACGGCCTTCCTGAATGGGGTCAATGTGGCTAGCTCCCTGATCCTTTAATAGAACTCACAACTGTGGTATTCACTTCCATGAGGCTCCAACAGCCAGAAGAGTGGGAACTTCTCGGGGTGTACATGAGTGGGGGCCTGCCTCACCTCTGGTCACCAGGGGGTATTGGAGAACAAGAAAAAAAAATCTCATCTTTATCTCCGTGAGCCACTGGTATGTTTCTGCAATGCAAGTATATTGAATTGTCTCCAAAGCTGTAGACAAAAGTTTAAGAAAGCAGTGTTGAGTGTGTTTGGCTGGCACATGTCATCAGTCTGTCTCCTTATTTTGCCATGTCTGCTCAGCTCTTTGTCCTCATAAGTATTCAGTCCATGTCTCTATCCCTTCATCTGAACCTCAGAGTCCCAAGACCGTCATCTGCATCTAACATTTGGTTTTCAGAAGTATCTTGGTTGCAGAGTGTCCGTACAGCCTTTCTGCCTACTCCGCCTTCTTACAGCCTCCTCAGACTGTAATCTTTATGGGAACAAAAAGCCTCATCTTTCTCCCATGGAGTGGCTGAATTTGAACTGCTGACTTTGTAAATAGCAGTTCAGTGCTTATCCTACAGTGCCATCAGCGCTCCATTGTGGTTGTTAAGTGATTTTGAGTCACTTCCAACTTATGGCAACCCTTAGAGGTTTTCCAAGGCCATAAATCATTGTGGGCACAGAAAGCCTCATCTTTTCTCCACAGAGCAGCTCATGCACTTGAACTGACGACCCTGTGGTTCTCAGACCAGTGCTTATCTTACAGAGCCACTGTGCTCCCTTCAACATCATTCACTACTTTAAAACCCAAGCAAATCCATTGTCATATAATTGTTTTCCTTATAGAACTGCCGAAAGGCAGAGTAGAACTGCCTTGTAGGATTCATAGGATGTCCGAGATTGTCAGTCTTTACAGAAGCAGGCTGCAACATCTTTCTCCCACAGAGCGTCTGGTGGGTTCATGCTGATGACCTTTCAGTTAGCAGCCAAGTATTTAATAACTGCATCATTGGAGCTCCTTAATTAGCCATTGATGTTGTTGTTGTTATGTGCTGTTGAGTCAGTTCTGACTCATAGTAAACCTGTATAGGGTTTCTGAGGAGCCAATGGTGGGTGTGAAGCACAGACCTTGCAGCTAGCAGTCCAGTGCTTATCATAAGCTCCACACCAGGACTCCAATTAGCCATTGTTGTTGGTGTTGTAAAGTGCCATCAAATCTGTTCCAACGCATAGTGACCCTGAATAGCAGGGGTGGGGTATGTCTGGCCTACGGGACATATAAGGCCTGAAAAATCATTTGGTCTGGCCCTGCCAAGGCAATTGCAGTTTCAGCCATCACATTATAGCCGACTAATTTTTAAGTTGACAATTTTATATGGCCCATGAATGATGTTATAAATATTCAAATGGCCCTTGGCAGGAAAAAGTTTCCTCACCCCTACTGTTTAAGGTTTCCAAGGAGTGGTTTGTGAGTTTGAACCACCAACCCTGTGGTCAGCAGTCCAATGCTTATCCTACAGCACCACACCAGGAGGGAAATGCAAATTAAAACCAAAATGAGATCTCATTTACCACCTATTGTTGTTATTGTTAAGTGCCATTGAATGGTTCTGACTCAGAGCAACCTGTATTGGGTTTCCGAGAAGCAGCTGGTGGGTTTGAACTGACAATCTTGTAGTTCCCATCCAGTGCTGATCCAACAGTGTCACACCAGGTGTCCCAACCACCTACTATTATAGCTAAAAAAATTTTTTTTAAATAGTGAATACATCAAGTGGTAACAAGAATGTGAAGAAATGGAATCACTCATATAATACTAGTTGTTGTTGTTATGTGCCGTGGAGTCTGAGGCTGCGAATCTTATGGGAGCAGAAAGCCTCATCTTTCTCCCTTGGAACAGCTGGTAGTTTGGAACTGCTGGCCTTGCAGTTCACAGCCCTATTCGTAACCACTACGCTCGTAGAAATATAAAAGAACATAGGCACTTTGGTAGTTTCTTTTTAAAAAAACAAATACTAAAAACTGACTTATCATACATCCTAGCAATTTAACTCTTGGGCATTTCTCTCCAAGAAGTAAAGATGCGTTTTGATGAACAAACTGGTATATGAATGTTCATGACAGTTTTATTCATAATAGCCCAAAGCAGGAAGCTACTCAAACATACTTCAACAGTAAATGGTTAAACAAACTATAAAAAGGAACAAGCAATTGACGCAGAAAACTTGGATGAACTTCAGGGAAATTACACTAAGTGAAAAAAGCCAATCTTGTGAAGGTAGGCCTGTGATAATATTTACTATTGTTGTTAAGCACCCTTGAGTTGGCTCTGAGTCATTGTGACCCTGTGTAGGGTTTCCAAGGAGCGGCTGGTGAGTTTGAACTGTTGACCTTGTGGTTCAGTGCTTTATACTCAGAAGCATTCTTCATTAGGAAAACTTATAGCCAACATGAGATACTAGAAGACAACTATCAGAATGTCTAAGTTAAAACCCCAAAACTGGTTAGATCAAGTGCTGGGTGGGATGTGAAGCAACTAGAAACATTAAACACTGTTGGTGGGAATGTAAAATAGGGCATACTATTTGGAAAAAGTTTGTCAATTTCTTGTCCATAGCAGCTGCCTTTAGAATAACCCAAAATTGGGAACAATACAAATGTCCATCAATAAAGGAATGTATAAATCAATCATGGTATAGCCATAAAATGAAATAATACTGAAATGCTCAATAACATGGAAGAATCTCAAAATAATCATGCTGAGTGAAAGATGTAAACCAGCACATATAGGGAGAGGTGGCAAGATGGAAGATGGCAGACTGGGCAGAAACGCTACACAGACCTTCTTCAACAAAGTTATGGAAAACCAAATGAACTCCGAGCTTCAGATGAAGGGGTTGAGAAGTGGATTGAATGTTTACTAGGAGAGGAAGTAAGCAGATTGGTGACCTGTGCCAACTGAGTGGACATGGCATGACCATCGTAAACCTTGGTGAGCAGTTCTAACGACAAGACAGAATATTGGAATTACACAGGCAGAACAGTGATTCGTGGAGGTAAAGACACAATTTTTTTCTTATTCCCCACACTCCCTGGTGACCAGAGGTGTGGCCAGCTCTCACTGTATACATCTCCAGCAAAGTTCTCCTAGAGACTGTCTTGAACTTTCACAGGCAGCTTTGAAGACAAGGGCAGTTGGTATCGCAGACATACAGTTTATTGGCAGAGAGAAAGGTGTGAATTTTTTTCTTACACTCCACATTACCCTGGTGACCAGAGACATGGTCAACCCCATCTGAATACACTCCCAGAGAAGCCCGTTCTCTCTGGGTAGTCTGAGCTGCACAATGGTGAACTGAGCAGCTGGAAGTCACAGCCAAGTGAGCTGAGAGCTAGCAGCACCAACCCTGGCACCTTGATCAGGTGCGGCCTGCTACAGACCTGTAGACTTGATGTTGGCTGCCTTCTGCAATGGAAGTACCCTGATCAACCCAGCTGCTTTCGGGTCTGAACCAACTACTTCTGAACTGGGTGTCCAGAACACGTACGCCTGTAGGAAATCCACCCAGGGCTAGGAGGATCACAGTCTCATCACTTGCTCCCCACCACATGAGCTCCTTGGCTGACAGGAGACCCTAGAATTTTCTCCTCTCTGATTTTGACAGTTGCCCTGTTCTCTTTCCTTTCATTGTTTTTGTTTGTGTATTCTATCTTCCCTATCTCTCCCCCTATAATATCCCTTGCTTTTTATTCTTTCTCTCTCCACTTTCATTTCTTCTTCTATTTCCCTTTCACTGTTTCTTCTTCCTCCTTTTTTCACTTGATTTTTCTTTGCTACTCTCTGGT